>NW_028252762.1:0-375000 GCF_964263255.1 Lissotriton vulgaris
ACGGACCATTTTCCACATTTCTGAAGCATGACGTAATGGGGGGGTGTTATCTCTTTTGTCGAAAATCAGCCGTTTTTGCTCGAACATTAAATGCCTCCAAATGGTATTTATTTCACTTCCCGGGGTGAAGAAACCCTTTTTGAGAACTCAGAGTGAGTAAATTGGCCATTTTCATGCACTTTTAACCATTCCATAAATCTTGTGTTTTGGGCCCCTGGAAGCATGAAAATCACTTTAAACATGCTAATTTTAGCTCTAACACTGATGATCCACCTACAAATGTGAACTGACGTTCAAAAATAAAACATTTGAAAACGGACCATTTTCCACATTTCTGAAGCATGACGTAATGGGGGGGTGTTATCTCTTTTGTCGAAAATCAGCCGTTTTTGCTCGAACATTAAATGCCTCCAAATGGTATTTATTTCACTTCCCGAGCCCCTGGAAGCATGAAAATCACTTTAAACATGCTAATTTTAGCTCTAACACTGATGATCCACCTACAAATGTGAACTGACGTTCAAAAATAAAACATTTGAAAACGGACCATTTTCCACATTTCTGAAGCATGACGTAATGGGGGGGTGTTATCTCTTTTGTCGAAAATCAGCCGTTTTTGCTCGAACATTAAATGCCTCCAAATGGTATTTATTTCACTTCCCGGGGTGAAGAAACCCTTTTTGAGAACTCAGAGTGAGTAAATTGGCCATTTTCATGCACTTTTAACCATTCCATAAATCTTGTGTTTTGGGCCCCTGGAAGCATGAAAATCACTTTAAACATGCTAATTTTAGCTCTAACACTGATGATCCACCTACAAATGTGAACTGACGTTCAAAAATAAAACATTTGAAAACGGACCATTTTCCACATTTCTGAAGCATGACGTAATGGGGGGGTGTTATCTCTTTTGTCGAAAATCAGCCGTTTTTGCTCGAACATTAAATGCCTCCAAATGGTATTTAATTAACTTCCCGGGGTGAAGAAACCCTTTTTGAGAACTCAGAGTGAGTAAATTGGCCATTTTCATGCACTTTTAACCATTCCATAAATCTTGTGTTTTGGGCCCCTGGAAGCATGAAAATCACTTTAAACATGCTAATTTTAGCTCTAACACTGATGATCCACCTACAAATGTGAACTGACGTTCAAAAATAAAACATTTGAAAACGGACCATTTTCCACATTTCTGAAGCATGACGTAATGGGGGGGTGTTATCTCTTTTGTCGAAAATCAGCCGTTTTTGCTCGAACATTAAATGCCTCCAAATGGTATTTAATTAACTTCCCGAGCCCCTGGAAGCATGAAAATCACTTTAAACATGCTAATTTTAGCTCTAACACTGATGATCCACCTACAAATGTGAACTGACGTTCAAAAATAAAACATTTGAAAACGGACCATTTTCCACATTTCTGAAGCATGACGTAATGGGGGGGTGTTATCTCTTTTGTCGAAAATCTGCCGTTTTTGCTGGAACATTAAATGCCTCCAAATGGTATTTAATTAACTTCCCGGGGTGAAGAAACCCTTTTTGAGAACTCAGAGAGAGTAAATTGGCCATTTTCATGCACTTTTAACCATTCCATAAATCTTGTGTTTTGGGCCCCTGGAAGCATGAAAATCACTTTAAACATGCTAATTTTAGCTCTAACACTGATGATCCACCTACAAATGTGAACTGACGTTCAAAAATAAAACATTTGAAAACGGACCATTTTCCACATTTCTGAAGCATGACGTAATGGGGGGGTGTTATCTCTTTTGTCGAAAATCAGCCGTTTTTGCTCGAACATTAAATGCCTCCAAATGGTATTTAATTAACTTCCCGAGCCCCTGGAAGCATGAAAATCACTTTAAACATGCTAATTTTAGCTCTAACACTGATGATCCACCTACAAATGTGAACTGACGTTCAAAAATAAAACATTTGAAAACGGACCATTTTCCACATTTCTGAAGCATGACGTAATGGGGGGGTGTTATCTCTTTTGTTGAAAATCAGCCGTTTTTGCTCGAACATTAAATGCCTCCAAATGGTATTTATTTCACTTCCCGGGGTGAAGAAACCCTTTTTGAGAACTCAGAGTGAGTAAATTGGCCATTTTCATGCACTTTTAACCATTCCATAAATCTTGTGTTTTGGGCCCCTGGAAGCATGAAAATCACTTTAAACATGCTAATTTTAGCTCTAACACTGATGATCCACCTACAAATGTGAACTGACGTTCAAAAATAAAACATTTGAAAACGGACCATTTTCCACATTTCTGAAGCATGACGTAATGGGGGGGTGTTATCTCTTTTGTCGAAAATCAGCCGTTTTTGCTCGAACATTAAATGCCTCCAAATGGTATTTATTTCACTTCCCGAGCCCCTGGAAGCATGAAAATCACTTTAAACATGCTAATTTTAGCTCTAACACTGATGATCCACCTACAAATGTGAACTGACGTTCAAAAATAAAACATTTGAAAACGGACCATTTTCCACATTTCTGAAGCATGACGTAATGGGGGGGTGTTATCTCTTTTGTCGAAAATCAGCCGTTTTTGCTCGAACATTAAATGCCTCCAAATGGTATTTATTTCACTTCCCGGGGTGAAGAAACCCTTTTTGAGAACTCAGAGTGAGTAAATTGGCCATTTTCATGCACTTTTAACCATTCCATAAATCTTGTGTTTTGGGCCCCTGGAAGCATGAAAATCACTTTAAACATGCTAATTTTAGCTCTAACACTGATGATCCACCTACAAATGTGAACTGACGTTCAAAAATAAAACATTTGAAAACGGACCATTTTCCACATTTCTGAAGCATGACGTAATGGGGGGGTGTTATCTCTTTTGTCGAAAATCAGCCGTTTTTGCTCAAACATTAAATGCCTCCAAATGGTATTTAATTAACTTCCCGAGCCCCTGGAAGCATGAAAATCACTTTAAACATGCTAATTTTAGCTCTAACACTGATGATCCACCTACAAATGTGAACTGACGTTCAAAAATAAAACATTTGAAAACGGACCATTTTCCACATTTCTGAAGCATGACGTAATGGGGGGGTGTTATCTCTTTTGTCGAAAATCAGCCGTTTTTGCTGGAACATTAAATGCCTCCAAATGGTATTTAATTAACTTCCCGGGGTGAAGAAACCCTTTTTGAGAACTCAGAGAGAGTAAATTGGCCATTTTCATGCACTTTTAACCATTCCATAAATCTTGTGTTTTGGGCCCCTGGAAGCATGAAAATCACTTTAAACATGCTAATTTTAGCTCTAACACTGATGATCCACCTACAAATGTGAACTGACGTTCAAAAATAAAACATTTGAAAACGGACCATTTTCCACATTTCTGAAGCATGACGTAATGGGGGGGTGTTATCTCTTTTGTCGAAAATCAGCCGTTTTTGCTCGAACATTAAATGCCTCCAAATGGTATTTATTTCACTTCCCGGGGTGAAGAAACCCTTTTTGAGAACTCAGAGTGAGTAAATTGGCCATTTTCATGCACTTTTAACCATTCCATAAATCTTGTGTTTTGGGCCCCTGGAAGCATGAAAATCACTTTAAACATGCTAATTTTAGCTCTAACACTGATGATCCACCTACAAATGTGAACTGACGTTCAAAAATAAAACATTTGAAAACGGACCATTTTCCACATTTCTGAAGCATGACGTAATGGGGGGGTGTTATCTCTTTTGTCGAAAATCAGCCGTTTTTGCTCGAACATTAAATGCCTCCAAATGGTATTTAATTAACTTCCCGAGCCCCTGGAAGCATGAAAATCACTTTAAACATGCTAATTTTAGCTCTAACACTGATGATCCACCTACAAATGTGAACTGACGTTCAAAAATAAAACATTTGAAAACGGACCATTTTCCACATTTCTGAAGCATGACGTAATGAGGGGGTGTTATCTCTTTTGTCGAAAATCAGCCGTTTTTGCTCGAACATTAAATGCCTCCAAATGGTATTTAATTAACTTCCCGAGCCCCTGGAAGCATGAAAATCACTTTAAACATGCTAATTTTAGCTCTAACACTGATGATCCACCTACAAATGTGAACTGACGTTCAAAAATAAAACATTTGAAAACGGACCATTTTCCACATTTCTGAAGCATGACGTAATGGGGGGGGTGTTATCTCTTTTGTCGAAAATTAGCCGTTTTTGCTCGAACATTAAATGCCTCCAAATGGTATTTAATTAACTTCCCGAGCCCCTGGAAGCATGAAAATCACTTTAAACATGCTAATTTTAGCTCTAACACTGATGATCCACCTACAAATGTGAACTGACGTTCAAAAATAAAACATTTGAAAACGGACCATTTTCCACATTTCTGAAGCATGACGTAATGGGGGGGTGTTATCTCTTTTGTCAAAAATCAGCCGTTTTTGCTCGAACATTAAATGCCTCCAAATGGTATTTCATTAACTTCCCGGGGTGAAGAAACCCTTTTTGAGAACTCAGAGTGAGTAAATTGGCCATTTTCATGCACTTTTAACCATTCCATAAATCTTGTGTTTTGGGCCCCTGGAAGCATAAAAATCACTTTAAACATGCTAATTTTAGCTCTAACACTGATGATCCACCTACAAATGTGAACTGACGTTCAAAAATAAAACATTTGAAAACGGACCATTTTCCACATTTCTGAAGCATGACGTAATGGGGGGGTGTTATCTCTTTTGTCGAAAATCAGCCGTTTTTGCTGGAACATTAAATGCCTCCAAATGGTATTTAATTAACTTCCCGGGGTGAAGAAACCCTTTTTGAGAACTCAGAGAGAGTAAATTGGCCATTTTCATGCACTTTTAACCATTCCATAAATCTTGTGTTTTGGGCCCCTGGAAGCATGAAAATCACTTTAAACATGCTAATTTTAGCTCTAACACTGATGATCCACCTACAAATGTGAACTGACGTTCAAAAATAAAACATTTGAAAACGGACCATTTTCCACATTTCTGAAGCATGACGTAATGGGGGGGTGTTATCTCTTTTGTCGAAAATCAGCCGTTTTTGCTCGAACATTAAATGCCTCCAAATGGTATTTATTTCACTTCCCGGGGTGAAGAAACCCTTTTTGAGAACTCAGAGTGAGTAAATTGGCCATTTTCATGCACTTTTAACCATTCCATAAATCTTGTGTTTTGGGCCCCTGGAAGCATGAAAATCACTTTAAACATGCTAATTTTAGCTCTAACACTGATGATCCACCTACAAATGTGAACTGACGTTCAAAAATAAAACATTTGAAAACGGACCATTTTCCACATTTCTGAAGCATGACGTAATGGGGGGGTGTTATCTCTTTTGTCGAAAATCAGCCGTTTTTGCTCGAACATTAAATGCCTCCAAATGGTATTTAATTAACTTCCCGAGCCCCTGGAAGCATGAAAATCACTTTAAACATGCTAATTTTAGCTCTAACACTGATGATCCACCTACAAATGTGAACTGACGTTCAAAAATAAAACATTTGAAAACGGACCATTTTCCACATTTCTGAAGCATGACGTAATGGGGGGGTGTTATCTCTTTTGTCGAAAATCAGCCGTTTTTGCTCGAACATTAAATGCCTCCAAATGGTATTTAATTAACTTCCCGAGCCCCTGGAAGCATGAAAATCACTTTAAACATGCTAATTTTAGCTCTAACACTGATGATCCACCTACAAATGTGAACTGACGTTCAAAAATAAAACATTTGAAAACGGACCATTTTCCACATTTCTGAAGCATGACGTAATGGGGGGGGTGTTATCTCTTTTGTCGAAAATTAGCCGTTTTTGCTCGAACATTAAATGCCTCCAAATGGTATTTAATTAACTTCCCGAGCCCCTGGAAGCATGAAAATCACTTTAAACATGCTAATTTTAGCTCTAACACTGATGATCCACCTACAAATGTGAACTGACGTTCAAAAATAAAACATTTGAAAACGGACCATTTTCCACATTTCTGAAGCATGACATAATGGGGGGGTGTTATCTCTTTTGTCGAAAATCAGCCGTTTTTGCTCGAACATTAAATGCCTCCAAATGGTATTTAATTAACTTCCCGAGCCCCTGGAAGCATGAAAATCACTTTAAACATGCTAATTTTAGCTCTAACACTGATGATCCACCTACAAATGTGAACTGACGTTCAAAAATAAAACATTTGAAAACAGACCATTTTCCACATTTCTGAAGCATGACGTAATGGGGGGGTGTTATCTCTTTTGTCGAAAATCAGCCGTTTTTGCTCGAACATTAAATGCCTCCAAATGGTATTTAATTAACTTCCCGGGGTGAAGAAACCCTTTTTGAGAACTCAGAGTGAGTAAATTGGCCATTTTCATGCACTTTTAACCATTCCATTAATCTTGTGTTTTGGGCCCCTGGAAGCATGAAAATCACTTTAAACATGCTAATTTTAGCTCTAACACTGATGATCCACCTACAAATGTGAACTGACGTTCAAAAATAAAACATTTGAAAACTGACCATTTTCCACATTTCTGAAGCATGACGTAATGGGGGGGTGTTATCTCTTTTGTCGAAAATCAGCCGTTTTTGCTCGAACACTAAATGCCTCCAAATGGTATTTAATTAACTTCCCGAGCCCCTGGAAGCATGAAAATCACTTTAAACATGCTAATTTTAGCTCTAAAACTGATGATCCACCTACAAATGTGAACTGACGTTCAAAAATAAAACATTTGAAAACGGACCATTTTCCACATTTCTGAAGCATGACGTAATGGGGGGGTGTTATCTCTTTTGTCGAAAATCAGCCGTTTTTGCTCGAACATTAAATGCCTCCAAATGGTATTTATTTCACTTCCCGGGGTGAAGAAACCCTTTTTGAGAACTCAGAGTGAGTAAATTGGCCATTTTCATGCACTTTTAACCATTCCATTAATCTTGTGTTTTGGGCCCCTGGAAGCATGAAAATCACTTTAAACATGCTAATTTTAGCTCTAACACTGATGATCCACCTACAAATGTGAACTGACGTTCAAAAATAAAACATTTGAAAACGGACCATTTTCCACATTTCTGAAGCATGACGTAATGGGGGGGTGTTATCTCTTTTGTCAAAAATCAGCCGTTTTTGCTCGAACATTAAATGCCTCCAAATGGTATTTCATTAACTTCCCGGGGTGAAGAAACCCTTTTTGAGAACTCAGAGTGAGTAAATTGGCCATTTTCATGCACTTTTAACCATTCCATAAATCTTGTGTTTTGGGCCCCTGGAAGCATAAAAATCACTTTAAACATGCTAATTTTAGCTCTAACACTGATGATCCACCTACAAATGTGAACTGACGTTCAAAAATAAAACATTTGAAAACGGACCATTTTCCACATTTCTGAAGCATGACGTAATGGGGGGGTGTTATCTCTTTTGTCGAAAATCAGCCGTTTTTGCTGGAACATTAAATGCCTCCAAATGGTATTTAATTAACTTCCCGGGGTGAAGAAACCCTTTTTGAGAACTCAGAGAGAGTAAATTGGCCATTTTCATGCACTTTTAACCATTCCATAAATCTTGTGTTTTGGGCCCCTGGAAGCATGAAAATCACTTTAAACATGCTAATTTTAGCTCTAACACTGATGATCCACCTACAAATGTGAACTGACGTTCAAAAATAAAACATTTGAAAACGGACCATTTTCCACATTTCTGAAGCATGACGTAATGGGGGGGTGTTATCTCTTTTGTCGAAAATCAGCCGTTTTTGCTCGAACATTAAATGCCTCCAAATGGTATTTATTTCACTTCCCGGGGTGAAGAAACCCTTTTTGAGAACTCAGAGTGAGTAAATTGGCCATTTTCATGCACTTTTAACCATTCCATAAATCTTGTGTTTTGGGCCCCTGGAAGCATGAAAATCACTTTAAACATGCTAATTTTAGCTCTAACACTGATGATCCACCTACAAATGTGAACTGACGTTCAAAAATAAAACATTTGAAAACGGACCATTTTCCACATTTCTGAAGCATGACGTAATGGGGGGGTGTTATCTCTTTTGTCGAAAATCAGCCGTTTTTGCTCGAACATTAAATGCCTCCAAATGGTATTTAATTAACTTCCCGAGCCCCTGGAAGCATGAAAATCACTTTAAACATGCTAATTTTAGCTCTAACACTGATGATCCACCTACAAATGTGAACTGACGTTCAAAAATAAAACATTTGAAAACGGACCATTTTCCACATTTCTGAAGCATGACGTAATGGGGGGGTGTTATCTCTTTTGTCGAAAATCAGCCGTTTTTGCTCGAACATTAAATGCCTCCAAATGGTATTTAATTAACTTCCCGAGCCCCTGGAAGCATGAAAATCACTTTAAACATGCTAATTTTAGCTCTAACACTGATGATCCACCTACAAATGTGAACTGACGTTCAAAAATAAAACATTTGAAAACGGACCATTTTCCACATTTCTGAAGCATGACGTAATGGGGGGGGTGTTATCTCTTTTGTCGAAAATTAGCCGTTTTTGCTCGAACATTAAATGCCTCCAAATGGTATTTAATTAACTTCCCGAGCCCCTGGAAGCATGAAAATCACTTTAAACATGCTAATTTTAGCTCTAACACTGATGATCCACCTACAAATGTGAACTGACGTTCAAAAATAAAACATTTGAAAACGGACCATTTTCCACATTTCTGAAGCATGACATAATGGGGGGGTGTTATCTCTTTTGTCGAAAATCAGCCGTTTTTGCTCGAACATTAAATGCCTCCAAATGGTATTTAATTAACTTCCCGAGCCCCTGGAAGCATGAAAATCACTTTAAACATGCTAATTTTAGCTCTAACACTGATGATCCACCTACAAATGTGAACTGACGTTCAAAAATAAAACATTTGAAAACAGACCATTTTCCACATTTCTGAAGCATGACGTAATGGGGGGGTGTTATCTCTTTTGTCGAAAATCAGCCGTTTTTGCTCGAACATTAAATGCCTCCAAATGGTATTTAATTAACTTCCCGGGGTGAAGAAACCCTTTTTGAGAACTCAGAGTGAGTAAATTGGCCATTTTCATGCACTTTTAACCATTCCATTAATCTTGTGTTTTGGGCCCCTGGAAGCATGAAAATCACTTTAAACATGCTAATTTTAGCTCTAACACTGATGATCCACCTACAAATGTGAACTGACGTTCAAAAATAAAACATTTGAAAACTGACCATTTTCCACATTTCTGAAGCATGACGTAATGGGGGGGTGTTATCTCTTTTGTCGAAAATCAGCCGTTTTTGCTCGAACACTAAATGCCTCCAAATGGTATTTAATTAACTTCCCGAGCCCCTGGAAGCATGAAAATCACTTTAAACATGCTAATTTTAGCTCTAAAACTGATGATCCACCTACAAATGTGAACTGACGTTCAAAAATAAAACATTTGAAAACGGACCATTTTCCACATTTCTGAAGCATGACGTAATGGGGGGGTGTTATCTCTTTTGTCGAAAATCAGCCGTTTTTGCTCGAACATTAAATGCCTCCAAATGGTATTTATTTCACTTCCCGGGGTGAAGAAACCCTTTTTGAGAACTCAGAGTGAGTAAATTGGCCATTTTCATGCACTTTTAACCATTCCATTAATCTTGTGTTTTGGGCCCCTGGAAGCATGAAAATCACTTTAAACATGCTAATTTTAGCTCTAACACTGATGATCCACCTACAAATGTGAACTGACGTTCAAAAATAAAACATTTGAAAACGGACCATTTTCCACATTTCTGAAGCATGACGTAATGGGGGGGTGTTATCTCTTTTGTCAAAAATCAGCCGTTTTTGCTCGAACATTAAATGCCTCCAAATGGTATTTCATTAACTTCCCGGGGTGAAGAAACCCTTTTTGAGAACTCAGAGTGAGTAAATTGGCCATTTTCATGCACTTTTAACCATTCCATAAATCTTGTGTTTTGGGCCCCTGGAAGCATAAAAATCACTTTAAACATGCTAATTTTAGCTCTAACACTGATGATCCACCTACAAATGTGAACTGACGTTCAAAAATAAAACATTTGAAAACGGACCATTTTCCACATTTCTGAAGCATGACGTAATGGGGGGTGTTATCTCTTTTGTCGAAAATCAGCCGTTTTTGCTCGAACATTAAATGCCTCCAAATGGTATTTAATTAACTTCCCGAGCCCCTGGAAGCATGAAAATCACTTTAAACATGCTAATTTTAGCTCTAACACTGATGATCCACCTACAAATGTGAACTGACGTTCAAAAATAAAACATTTGAAAACGGACCATTTTCCACATTTCTGAAGCATGACGTAATGGGGGGGTGTTATCTCTTTTGTCGAAAATCAGCCGTTTTTGCTCGAACATTAAATGCCTCCAAATGGTATTTAATTAACTTCCCGGGGTGAAGAAACCCTTTTTGAGAACTCAGAGTGAGTAAATTGGCCATTTTCATGCACTTTTACCATTCCATAAATCTTGTGTTTTGGGCCCCTGGAAGCATGAAAATCACTTTAAACATGCTAATTTTAGCTCTAACACTGATGATCCACCTACAAATGTGAACTGACGTTCAAAAATAAAACATTTGAAAACGGATCATTTTCCACATTTCTGAAGCATGACGTAATGGGGGGGTGTTATCTCTTTTGTCGAAAATCAGCCGTTTTTGCTCGAACATTAAATGCCTCCAAATGGTATTTAATTAACTTCCCGAGCCCCTGGAAGCATGAAAATCACTTTAAACATGCTAATTTTAGCTCTAACACTGATGATCCACCTACAAATGTGAACTGACGTTCAAAAATAAAACATTTGAAAACGGACCATTTTCCACATTTCTGAAGCATGACGTAATGGGGGGGTGTTATCTCTTTTGTCGAAAATCAGCCGTTTTTGCTCGAACATTAAATGCCTCCAAATGGTATTTAATTAACTTCCCGGGGTGAAGAAACCCTTTTTGAGAACTCAGAGTGAGTAAATTGGCCATTTTCATGCACTTTTAACCATTCCATAAATCTTGTGTTTTGGGCCCCTGGAAGCATGAAAATCACTTTAAACATGCTAATTTTAGCTCTAACACTGATGATCCACCTACAAATGTGAACTGACGTTCAAAAATAAAACATTTGAAAACGGACCATTTTCCACATTTCTGAAGCATGACGTAATGGGGGGGGTGTTATCTCTTTTGTCGAAAATCAGCCGTTTTTGCTCGAACATTAAATGCCTCCAAATGGTATTTAATTAACTTCCCGAGCCCCTGGAAGCATGAAAATCACTTTAAACATGCTAATTTTAGCTCTAACACTGATGATCCACCTACAAATGTGAACTGACGTTCAAAAATAAAACATTTGAAAACGGACCATTTTCCACATTTCTGAAGCATGACGTAATGGGGGGGTGTTATCTCTTTTGTCGAAAATCAGCCGTTTTTGCTCGAACATTAAATGCCTCCAAATGGTATTTATTTCACTTCCCGGGGTGAAGAAACCCTTTTTGAGAACTCAGAGTGAGTAAATTGGCCATTTTCATGCACTTTTAACCATTCCATAAATCTTGTGTTTTGGGCCCCTGGAAGCATGAAAATCACTTTAAACATGCTAATTTTAGCTCTAACACTGATGATCCACCTACAAATGTGAACTGACGTTCAAAAATAAAACATTTGAAAACGGACCATTTTCCACATTTCTGAAGCATGACGTAATGGGGGGGTGTTATCTCTTTTGTCGAAAATCAGCCGTTTTTGCTCGAACATTAAATGCCTCCAAATGGTATTTATTTCACTTCCCGGGGTGAAGAAACCCTTTTTGAGAACTCAGAGTGAGTAAATTGGCCATTTTCATGCACTTTTAACCATTCCATTAATCTTGTGTTTTGGGCCCCTGGAAGCATGAAAATCACTTTAAACATGCTAATTTTAGCTCTAACACTGATGATCCACCTACAAATGTGAACTGACGTTCAAAAATAAAACATTTGAAAACGGACCATTTTCCACATTTCTGAAGCATGACGTAATGGGGGGGTGTTATCTCTTTTGTCAAAAATCAGCCGTTTTTGCTCGAACATTAAATGCCTCCAAATGGTATTTCATTAACTTCCCGGGGTGAAGAAACCCTTTTTGAGAACTCAGAGTGAGTAAATTGGCCATTTTCATGCACTTTTAACCATTCCATAAATCTTGTGTTTTGGGCCCCTGGAAGCATAAAAATCACTTTAAACATGCTAATTTTAGCTCTAACACTGATGATCCACCTACAAATGTGAACTGACGTTCAAAAATAAAACATTTGAAAACGGACCATTTTCCACATTTCTGAAGCATGACGTAATGGGGGGGGTGTTATCTCTTTTGTCGAAAATCAGCCGTTTTTGCTCGAACATTAAATGCCTCCAAATGGTATTTAATTAACTTCCCGAGCCCCTGGAAGCATGAAAATCACTTTAAACATGCTAATTTTAGCTCTAACACTGATGATCCACCTACAAATGTGAACTGACGTTCAAAAATAAAACATTTGAAAACGGACCATTTTCCACATTTCTGAAGCATGACGTAATGGGGGGGTGTTATCTCTTTTGTCGAAAATCAGCCGTTTTTGCTTGAACATTAAATGCCTCCAAATGGTATTTAATTAACTTCCTGGGGTGAAGAAACCCTTTTTGAGAACTCAGAGTGAGTAAATTGGCCATTTTCATGCACTTTTAACCATTCCATAAATCTTGTGTTTTGGGCCCCTGGAAGCATGAAAATCACTTTAAACATGCTAATTTTAGCTCTAACACTGATGATCCACCTACAAATGTGAACTGACGTTCAAAAATAAAACATTTGAAAACGGACCATTTTCCACATTTCTGAAGCATGACGTAATGGGGGGGTGTTATCTCTTTTGTCGAAAATCAGCCGTTTTTGCTCGAACATTAAATGCCTCCAAATGGTATTTAATTAACTTCCCGAGCCCCTGGAAGCATGAAAATCACTTTAAACATGCTAATTTTAGCTCTAACACTGATGATCCACCTACAAATGTGAACTGACGTTCAAAAATAAAACATTTGAAAACGGACCATTTTCCACATTTCTGAAGCATGACGTAATGGGGGGGTGTTATCTCTTTTGTCGAAAATCAGCCGTTTTTGCTCGAACATTAAATGCCTCCAAATGGTATTTAATTAACTTCCCGGGGTGAAGAAACCCTTTTTGAGAACTCAGAGTGAGTAAATTGGCCATTTTCATGCACTTTTACCATTCCATAAATCTTGTGTTTTGGGCCCCTGGAAGCATGAAAATCACTTTAAACATGCTAATTTTAGCTCTAACACTGATGATCCACCTACAAATGTGAACTGACGTTCAAAAATAAAACATTTGAAAACGGACCATTTTCCACATTTCTGAAGCATGACGTAATGGGGGGGTGTTATCTCTTTTGTCGAAAATCAGCCGTTTTTGCTCGAACATTAAATGCCTCCAAATGGTATTTAATTAACTTCCCGAGCCCCTGGAAGCATGAAAATCACTTTAAACATGCTAATTTTAGCTCTAACACTGATGATCCACCTACAAATGTGAACTGACGTTCAAAAATAAAACATTTGAAAACGGACCATTTTCCACATTTCTGAAGCATGACGTAATGGGGGGGTGTTATCTCTTTTGTCGAAAATCAGCCGTTTTTGCTCGAACATTAAATGCCTCCAAATGGTATTTAATTAACTTCCCGGGGTGAAGAAACCCTTTTTGAGAACTCAGAGTGAGTAAATTGGCCATTTTCATGCACTTTTAACCATTCCATAAATCTTGTGTTTTGGGCCCCTGGAAGCATGAAAATCACTTTAAACATGCTAATTTTAGCTCTAACACTGATGATCCACCTACAAATGTGAACTGACGTTCAAAAATAAAACATTTGAAAACGGACCATTTTCCACATTTCTGAAGCATGACGTAATGGGGGGGGTGTTATCTCTTTTGTCGAAAATCAGCCGTTTTTGCTCGAACATTAAATGCCTCCAAATGGTATTTAATTAACTTCCCGAGCCCCTGGAAGCATGAAAATCACTTTAAACATGCTAATTTTAGCTCTAACACTGATGATCCACCTACAAATGTGAACTGACGTTCAAAAATAAAACATTTGAAAACGGACCATTTTCCACATTTCTGAAGCATGACGTAATGGGGGGGTGTTATCTCTTTTGTCGAAAATCAGCCGTTTTTGCTCGAACATTAAATGCCTCCAAATGGTATTTATTTCACTTCCCGGGGTGAAGAAACCCTTTTTGAGAACTCAGAGTGAGTAAATTGGCCATTTTCATGCACTTTTAACCATTCCATAAATCTTGTGTTTTGGGCCCCTGGAAGCATGAAAATCACTTTAAACATGCTAATTTTAGCTCTAACACTGATGATCCACCTACAAATGTGAACTGACGTTCAAAAATAAAACATTTGAAAACGGACCATTTTCCACATTTCTGAAGCATGACGTAATGGGGGGGTGTTATCTCTTTTGTCGAAAATCAGCCGTTTTTGCTCGAACATTAAATGCCTCCAAATGGTATTTATTTCACTTCCCGAGCCCCTGGAAGCATGAAAATCACTTTAAACATGCTAATTTTAGCTCTAACACTGATGATCCACCTACAAATGTGAACTGACGTTCAAAAATAAAACATTTGAAAACGGACCATTTTCCACATTTCTGAAGCATGACGTAATGGGGGGGTGTTATCTCTTTTGTCGAAAATCAGCCGTTTTTGCTCGAACATTAAATGCCTCCAAATGGTATTTATTTCACTTCCCGGGGTGAAGAAACCCTTTTTGAGAACTCAGAGTGAGTAAATTGGCCATTTTCATGCACTTTTAACCATTCCATAAATCTTGTGTTTTGGGCCCCTGGAAGCATGAAAATCACTTTAAACATGCTAATTTTAGCTCTAACACTGATGATCCACCTACAAATGTGAACTGACGTTCAAAAATAAAACATTTGAAAACGGACCATTTTCCACATTTCTGAAGCATGACGTAATGGGGGGGTGTTATCTCTTTTGTCGAAAATCAGCCGTTTTTGCTCGAACATTAAATGCCTCCAAATGGTATTTAATTAACTTCCCGGGGTGAAGAAACCCTTTTTGAGAACTCAGAGTGAGTAAATTGGCCATTTTCATGCACTTTTAACCATTCCATAAATCTTGTGTTTTGGGCCCCTGGAAGCATGAAAATCACTTTAAACATGCTAATTTTAGCTCTAACACTGATGATCCACCTACAAATGTGAACTGACGTTCAAAAATAAAACATTTGAAAACGGACCATTTTCCACATTTCTGAAGCATGACGTAATGGGGGGGTGTTATCTCTTTTGTCGAAAATCAGCCGTTTTTGCTCGAACATTAAATGCCTCCAAATGGTATTTAATTAACTTCCCGAGCCCCTGGAAGCATGAAAATCACTTTAAACATGCTAATTTTAGCTCTAACACTGATGATCCACCTACAAATGTGAACTGACGTTCAAAAATAAAACATTTGAAAACGGACCATTTTCCACATTTCTGAAGCATGACGTAATGGGGGGGTGTTATCTCTTTTGTCGAAAATCTGCCGTTTTTGCTGGAACATTAAATGCCTCCAAATGGTATTTAATTAACTTCCCGGGGTGAAGAAACCCTTTTTGAGAACTCAGAGAGAGTAAATTGGCCATTTTCATGCACTTTTAACCATTCCATAAATCTTGTGTTTTGGGCCACTGGAAGCATGAAAATCACTTTAAACATGCTAATTTTAGCTCTAACACTGATGATCCACCTACAAATGTGAACTGACGTTCAAAAATAAAACATTTGAAAACGGACCATTTTCCACATTTCTGAAGCATGACGTAATGGGGGGGTGTTATCTCTTTTGTCGAAAATCAGCCGTTTTTGCTCGAACATTAAATGCCTCCAAATGGTATTTATTTCACTTCCCGGGGTGAAGAAACCCTTTTTGAGAACTCAGAGTGAGTAAATTGGCCATTTTCATGCACTTTTAACCATTCCATAAATCTTGTGTTTTGGGCCCCTGGAAGCATGAAAATCACTTTAAACATGCTAATTTTAGCTCTAACACTGATGATCCACCTACAAATGTGAACTGACGTTCAAAAATAAAACATTTGAAAACGGACCATTTTCCACATTTCTGAAGCATGACGTAATGGGGGGGGTGTTATCTCTTTTGTCGAAAATCAGCCGTTTTTGCTCGAACATTAAATGCCTCCAAATGGTATTTAATTAACTTCCCGAGCCCCTGGAAGCATGAAAATCACTTTAAACATGCTAATTTTAGCTCTAACACTGATGATCCACCTACAAATGTGAACTGACGTTCAAAAATAAAACATTTGAAAACGGACCATTTTCCACATTTCTGAAGCATGACGTAATGGGGGGGTGTTATCTCTTTTGTCGAAAATCAGCCGTTTTTGCTCGAACATTAAATGCCTCCAAATGGTATTTAATTAACTTCCCGAGCCCCTGGAAGCATGAAAATCACTTTAAACATGCTAATTTTAGCTCTAACACTGATGATCCACCTACAAATGTGAACTGACGTTCAAAAATAAAACATTTGAAAACGGACCATTTTCCACATTTCTGAAGCATGACGTAATGGGGGGGGTGTTATCTCTTTTGTCGAAAATTAGCCGTTTTTGCTCGAACATTAAATGCCTCCAAATGGTATTTATTTCACTTCCCGGGGTGAAGAAACCCTTTTTGAGAACTCAGAGTGAGTAAATTGGCCATTTTCATGCACTTTTAACCATTCCATAAATCTTGTGTTTTGGGCCCCTGGAAGCATGAAAATCACTTTAAACATGCTAATTTTAGCTCTAACACTGATGATCCACCTACAAATGTGAACTGACGTTCAAAAATAAAACATTTGAAAACGGACCATTTTCCACATTTCTGAAGCATGACGTAATGGGGGGGGTGTTATCTCTTTTGTCGAAAATCAGCCGTTTTTGCTCGAACATTAAATGCCTCCAAATGGTATTTAATTAACTTCCCGAGCCCCTGGAAGCATGAAACTCACTTTAAACATGCTAATTTTAGCTCTAACACTGATGATCCACCTACAAATGTGAACTGACGTTCAAAAATAAAACATTTGAAAACGGACCATTTTCCACATTTCTGAAGCATGACGTAATGGGGGGGTGTTATCTCTTTTGTCGAAAATCAGCCGTTTTTGCTCGAACATTAAATGCCTCCAAATGGTATTTAATTAACTTCCCGAGCCCCTGGAAGCATGAAAATCACTTTAAACATGCTAATTTTAGCTCTAACACTGATGATCCACCTACAAATGTGAACTGACGTTCAAAAATAAAACATTTGAAAACGGACCATTTTCCACATTTCTGAAGCAAGACGTAATGGGGGGGTGTTATCTCTTTTGTCGAAAATCAGCCGTTTTTGCTCGAACATTAAATGCCTCCAAATGGTATTTAATTAACTTCCCGGGGTGAAGAAACCCTTTTTGAGAACTCAGAGTGAGTAAATTGGCCATTTTCATGCACTTTTAACCATTCCATAAATCTTGTGTTTTGGGCCCCTGGAAGCATGAAAATCACTTTAAACATGCTAATTTTAGCTCTAACACTGATGATCCACCTACAAATGTGAACTGACGTTCAAAAATAAAACATTTGAAAACGGACCATTTTCCACATTTCTGAAGCATGACGTAATGGGGGGGGTGTTATCTCTTTTGTCGAAAATCAGCCGTTTTTGCTCGAACATTAAATGCCTCCAAATGGTATTTAATTAACTTCCCGAGCCCCTGGAAGCATGAAAATCACTTTAAACATGCTAATTTTAGCTCTAACACTGATGATCCACCTACAAATGTGAACTGACGTTCAAAAATAAAACATTTGAAAACGGACCATTTTCCACATTTCTGAAGCATGACGTAATGGGGGGGTGTTATCTCTTTTGTCGAAAATCAGCCGTTTTTGCTCGAACATTAAATGCCTCCAAATGGTATTTATTTCACTTCCCGGGGTGAAGAAACCCTTTTTGAGAACTCAGAGTGAGTAAATTGGCCATTTTCATGCACTTTTAACCATTCCATAAATCTTGTGTTTTGGGCCCCTGGAAGCATGAAAATCACTTTAAACATGCTAATTTTAGCTCTAACACTGATGATCCACCTACAAATGTGAACTGACGTTCAAAAATAAAACATTTGAAAACGGACCATTTTCCACATTTCTGAAGCATGACGTAATGGGGGGGTGTTATCTCTTTTGTCAAAAATCAGCCGTTTTTGCTCGAACATTAAATGCCTCCAAATGGTATTTCATTAACTTCCCGGGGTGAAGAAACCCTTTTTGAGAACTCAGAGTGAGTAAATTGGCCATTTTCATGCACTTTTAACCATTCCATAAATCTTGTGTTTTGGGCCCCTGGAAGCATAAAAATCACTTTAAACATGCTAATTTTAGCTCTAACACTGATGATCCACCTACAAATGTGAACTGACGTTCAAAAATAAAACATTTGAAAACGGACCATTTTCCACATTTCTGAAGCATGACGTAATGGGGGGGTGTTATCTCTTTTGTCGAAAATCAGAAGTTTTTGCTCGAACATTAAATGCCTCCAAATGGTATTTAATTAACTTCCCGAGCCCCTGGAAGCATGAAAATCACTTTAAACATGCTAATTTTAGCTCTAACACTGATGATCCACCTACAAATGTGAACTGACGTTCAAAAATAAAACATTTAAAAACGGACCATTTTCCACATTTCTGAAGCATGACGTAATGGGGGGGTGTTATCTCTTTTGTCGAAAATCAGCCGTTTTTGCTTGAACATTAAATGCCTCCAAATGGTATTTAATTAACTTCCCGGGGTGAAGAAACCCTTTTTGAGAACTCAGAGTGAGTAAATTGGCCATTTTCATGCACTTTTAACCATTCCATAAATCTTGTGTTTTGGGCCCCTGGAAGCATGAAAATCACTTTAAACATGCTAATTTTAGCTCTAACACTGATGATCCACCTACAAATGTGAACTGACGTTCAAAAATAAAACATTTGAAAACGGACCATTTTCCACATTTCTGAAGCATGACGTAATGGGGGGGTGTTATCTCTTTTGTCGAAAATCAGCCGTTTTTGCTCGAACATTAAATGCCTCCAAATGGTATTTAATTAACTTCCCGAGCCCCTGGAAGCATGAAAATCACTTTAAACATGCTAATTTTAGCTCTAACACTGATGATCCACCTACAAATGTGAACTGACGTTCAAAAATAAAACATTTGAAAACGGACCATTTTCCACATTTCTGAAGCATGACGTAATGGGGGGGTGTTATCTCTTTTGTCGAAAATCAGCCGTTTTTGCTCGAACATTAAATGCCTCCAAATGGTATTTAATTAACTTCCCGAGCCCCTGGAAGCATGAAAATCACTTTAAACATGCTAATTTTAGCTCTAACACTGATGATCCACCTACAAATGTGAACTGACGTTCAAAAATAAAACATTTGAAAACGGACCATTTTCCACATTTCTGAAGCATGACGTAATGGGGGGGTGTTATCTCTTTTGTCGAAAATCAGCCGTTTTTGCTCGAACATTAAATGCCTCCAAATGGTATTTAATTAACTTCCCGGGGTGAAGAAACCCTTTTTGAGAACTCAGAGTGAGTAAATTGGCCATTTTCATGCACTTTTAACCATTCCATAAATCTTGTGTTTTGGGCCCCTGGAAGCATGAAAATCACTTTAAACATGCTAATTTTAGCTCTAACACTGATGATCCACCTACAAATGTGAACTGACGTTCAAAAATAAAACATTTGAAAACTGACCATTTTTCACATTTCTGAAGCATGACGTAATGGGGGGGGTGTTATCTCTTTTGTCGAAAATCAGCCGTTTTTGCTCGAACATTAAATGCCTCCAAATGGTATTTAATTAACTTCCCGAGCCCCTGGAAGCATGAAAATCACTTTAAACATGCTAATTTTAGCTCTAACACTGATGATCCACCTACAAATGTGAACTGACGTTCAAAAATAAAACATTTGAAAACGGACCATTTTCCACATTTCTGAAGCATGACGTAATGGGGGGGTGTTATCTCTTTTGTCGAAAATCAGCCGTTTTTGCTCGAACATTAAATGCCTCCAAATGGTATTTATTTCACTTCCCGGGGTGAAGAAACCCTTTTTGAGAACTCAGAGTGAGTAAATTGGCCATTTTCATGCACTTTTAACCATTCCATAAATCTTGTGTTTTGGGCCCCTGGAAGCATGAAAATCACTTTAAACATGCTAATTTTAGCTCTAACACTGATGATCCACCTACAAATGTGAACTGACGTTCAAAAATAAAACATTTGAAAACGGACCATTTTCCACATTTCTGAAGCATGACGTAATGGGGGGGTGTTATCTCTTTTGTCGAAAATCAGCCGTTTTTGCTCGAACATTAAATGCCTCCAAATGGTATTTATTTCACTTCCCGAGCCCCTGGAAGCATGAAAATCACTTTAAACATGCTAATTTTAGCTCTAACACTGATGATCCACCTACAAATGTGAACTGACGTTCAAAAATAAAACATTTGAAAACGGACCATTTTCCACATTTCTGAAGCATGACGTAATGGGGGGGTGTTATCTCTTTTGTCGAAAATCAGCCGTTTTTGCTCGAACATTAAATGCCTCCAAATGGTATTTATTTCACTTCCCGGGGTGAAGAAACCCTTTTTGAGAACTCAGAGTGAGTAAATTGGCCATTTTCATGCACTTTTAACCATTCCATAAATCTTGTGTTTTGGGCCCCTGGAAGCATGAAAATCACTTTAAACATGCTAATTTTAGCTCTAACACTGATGATCCACCTACAAATGTGAACTGACGTTCAAAAATAAAACATTTGAAAACGGACCATTTTCCACATTTCTGAAGCATGACGTAATGGGGGGGTGTTATCTCTTTTGTCGAAAATCAGCCGTTTTTGCTCGAACATTAAATGCCTCCAAATGGTATTTAATTAACTTCCCGGGGTGAAGAAACCCTTTTTGAGAACTCAGAGTGAGTAAATTGGCCATTTTCATGCACTTTTAACCATTCCATAAATCTTGTGTTTTGGGCCCCTGGAAGCATGAAAATCACTTTAAACATGCTAATTTTAGCTCTAACACTGATGATCCACCTACAAATGTGAACTGACGTTCAAAAATAAAACATTTGAAAACGGACCATTTTCCACATTTCTGAAGCATGACGTAATGGGGGGGTGTTATCTCTTTTGTCGAAAATCAGCCGTTTTTGCTCGAACATTAAATGCCTCCAAATGGTATTTAATTAACTTCCCGAGCCCCTGGAAGCATGAAAATCACTTTAAACATGCTAATTTTAGCTCTAACACTGATGATCCACCTACAAATGTGAACTGACGTTCAAAAATAAAACATTTGAAAACGGACCATTTTCCACATTTCTGAAGCATGACGTAATGGGGGGGTGTTATCTCTTTTGTCGAAAATCTGCCGTTTTTGCTGGAACATTAAATGCCTCCAAATGGTATTTAATTAACTTCCCGGGGTGAAGAAACCCTTTTTGAGAACTCAGAGAGAGTAAATTGGCCATTTTCATGCACTTTTAACCATTCCATAAATCTTGTGTTTTGGGCCACTGGAAGCATGAAAATCACTTTAAACATGCTAATTTTAGCTCTAACACTGATGATCCACCTACAAATGTGAACTGACGTTCAAAAATAAAACATTTGAAAACGGACCATTTTCCACATTTCTGAAGCATGACGTAATGGGGGGGTGTTATCTCTTTTGTCGAAAATCAGCCGTTTTTGCTCGAACATTAAATGCCTCCAAATGGTATTTATTTCACTTCCCGGGGTGACGAAACCCTTTTTGAGAACTCAGAGTGAGTAAATTGGCCATTTTCATGCACTTTTAACCATTCCATAAATCTTGTGTTTTGGGCCCCTGGAAGCATGAAAATCACTTTAAACATGCTAATTTTAGCTCTAACACTGATGATCCACCTACAAATGTGAACTGACGTTCAAAAATAAAACATTTGAAAACGGACCATTTTCCACATTTCTGAAGCATGACGTAATGGGGGGGGTGTTATCTCTTTTGTCGAAAATCAGCCGTTTTTGCTCGAACATTAAATGCCTCCAAATGGTATTTAATTAACTTCCCGAGCCCCTGGAAGCATGAAAATCACTTTAAACATGCTAATTTTAGCTCTAACACTGATGATCCACCTACAAATGTGAACTGACGTTCAAAAATAAAACATTTGAAAACGGACCATTTTCCACATTTCTGAAGCATGACGTAATGGGGGGGTGTTATCTCTTTTGTCGAAAATCAGCCGTTTTTGCTCGAACATTGAATGCCTCCAAATGGTATTTAATTAACTTCCCGAGCCCCTGGAAGCATGAAAATCACTTTAAACATGCTAATTTTAGCTCTAACACTGATGATCCACCTACAAATGTGAACTGACGTTCAAAAATAAAACATTTGAAAACGGACCATTTTCCACATTTCTGAAGCATGACGTAATGGGGGGGGTGTTATCTCTTTTGTCGAAAATTAGCCGTTTTTGCTCGAACATTAAATGCCTCCAAATGGTATTTATTTCACTTCCCGGGGTGAAGAAACCCTTTTTGAGAACTCAGAGTGAGTAAATTGGCCATTTTCATGCACTTTTAACCATTCCATAAATCTTGTGTTTTGGGCCCCTGGAAGCATGAAAATCACTTTAAACATGCTAATTTTAGCTCTAACACTGATGATCCACCTACAAATGTGAACTGACGTTCAAAAATAAAACATTTGAAAACGGACCATTTTCCACATTTCTGAAGCATGACGTAATGGGGGGGGTGTTATCTCTTTTGTCGAAAATCAGCCGTTTTTGCTCGAACATTAAATGCCTCCAAATGGTATTTAATTAACTTCCCGAGCCCCTGGAAGCATGAAAATCACTTTAAACATGCTAATTTTAGCTCTAACACTGATGATCCACCTACAAATGTGAACTGACGTTCAAAAATAAAACATTTGAAAACGGACCATTTTCCACATTTCTGAAGCATGACGTAATGGGGGGGTGTTATCTCTTTTGTCGAAAATCAGCCGTTTTTGCTCGAACATTAAATGCCTCCAAATGGTATTTAATTAACTTCCCGAGCCCCTGGAAGCATGAAAATCACTTTAAACATGCTAATTTTAGCTCTAACACTGATGATCCACCTACAAATGTGAACTGACGTTCAAAAATAAAACATTTGAAAACGGACCATTTTCCACATTTCTGAAGCATGACGTAATGAGGGGGTGTTATCTCTTTTGTCGAAAATCAGCCGTTTTTGCTCGAACATTAAATGCCTCCAAATGGTATTTATTTCACTTCCCGGGGTGAAGAAACCCTTTTTGAGAACTCAGAGTGAGTAAATTGGTCATTTTCATGCACTTTTAACCATTCCATAAATCTTGTGTTTTGGGCCCCTGGACATGAAAATCACTTTAAACATGCTAATTTTAGCTCTAACACTGATGATCCACCTACAAATGTGAACTGACGTTCAAAAATAAAACATTTGAAAACGGACCATTTTCCACATTTCTGAAGCATGACGTAATGGGGGGGTGTTATCTCTTTTGTCGAAAATCAGCCGTTTTTGCTCGAACATTAAATGCCTCCAAATGGTATTTATTTCACTTCCCGGGGTGAAGAAACCCTTTTTGAGAACTCAGAGTGAGTAAATTGGCCATTTTCATGCACTTTTAACCATTCCATAAATCTTGTGTTTTGGGCCCCTGGAAGCATGAAAATCACTTTAAACATGCTAATTTTAGCTCTAACACTGATGATCCACCTACAAATGTGAACTGACGTTCAAAAATAAAACATTTGAAAACGGACCATTTTCCACATTTCTGAAGCATGACGTAATGGGGGGGGTGTTATCTCTTTTGTCGAAAATCAGCCGTTTTTGCTCGAACATTAAATGCCTCCAAATGGTATTTAATTAACTTCCCGAGCCCCTGGAAGCATGAAAATCACTTTAAACATGCTAATTTTAGCTCTAACACTGATGATCCACCTACAAATGTGAACTGACGTTCAAAAATAAAACATTTGAAAACGGACCATTTTCCACATTTCTGAAGCATGACGTAATGGGGGGGTGTTATCTCTTTTGTCGAAAATCAGCCGTTTTTGCTCGAACATTAAATGCCTCCAAATGGTATTTAATTAACTTCCCGAGCCCCTGGAAGCATGAAAATCACTTTAAACATGCTAATTTTAGCTCTAACACTGATGATCCACCTACAAATGTGAACTGACGTTCAAAAATAAAACATTTGAAAACGGACCATTTTCCACATTTCTGAAGCATGACGTAATGGGGGGGGTGTTATCTCTTTTGTCGAAAATTAGCCGTTTTTGCTCGAACATTAAATGCCTCCAAATGGTATTTAATTAACTTCCCGAGCCCCTGGAAGCATGAAAATCACTTTAAACATGCTAATTTTAGCTCTAACACTGATGATCCACCTACAAATGTGAACTGACGTTCAAAAATAAAACATTTGAAAACGGACCATTTTCCACATTTCTGAAGCATGACGTAATGAGGGGGTGTTATCTCTTTTGTCGAAAATCAGCCGTTTTTGCTCGAACATTAAATGCCTCCAAATGGTATTTATTTCACTTCCCGGGGTGAAGAAACCCTTTTTGAGAACTCAGAGTGAGTAAATTGGTCATTTTCATGCACTTTTAACCATTCCATAAATCTTGTGTTTTGGGCCCCTGGACATGAAAATCACTTTAAACATGCTAATTTTAGCTCTAACACTGATGATCCACCTACAAATGTGAACTGACGTTCAAAAATAAAACATTTGAAAACGGACCATTTTCCACATTTCTGAAGCATGACGTAATGGGGGGGTGTTATCTCTTTTGTCGAAAATCAGCCGTTTTTGCTCGAACATTAAATGCCTCCAAATGGTATTTAATTAAATTCCCGGGGTGAAGAAACCCTTTTTGAGAACTCAGAGTGAGTAAATTGGCCATTTTCATGCACTTTTAACCATTCCATAAATCTTGTGTTTTGGGCCCCTGGAAGCATGAAAATCACTTTAAACATGCTAATTTTAGCTCTAACACTGATGATCCACCTACAAATGTGAACTGACGTTCAAAAATAAAACATTTGAAAACGGACCATTTTCCACATTTCTGAAGCATGACGTAATGGGGGGGGTGTTATCTCTTTTGTCGAAAATCAGCCGTTTTTGCTCGAACATTAAATGCCTCCAAATGGTATTTAATTAACTTCCCGAGCCCCTGGAAGCATGAAAATCACTTTAAACATGCTAATTTTAGCTCTAACACTGATGATCCACCTACAAATGTGAACTGACGTTCAAAAATAAAACATTTGAAAACGGACCATTTTCCACATTTCTGAAGCATGACGTAATGGGGGGGTGTTATCTCTTTTGTCGAAAATCAGCCGTTTTTGCTCGAACATTAAATGCCTCCAAATGGTATTTAATTAACTTCCCGGGGTGAAGAAACCCTTTTTGAGAACTCAGAGTGAGTAAATTGGCCATTTTCATGCACTTTTAACCATTCCATAAATCTTGTGTTTTGGGCCCCTGGACATGAAAATCACTTTAAACATGCTAATTTTAGCTCTAACACTGATGATCCACCTACAAATGTGAACTGACGTTCAAAAATAAAACATTTGAAAACGGACCATTTTCCACATTTCTGAAGCATGACGTAATGGGGGGGTGTTATCTCTTTTGTCGAAAATCAGCCGCTTTTGCTCGAACATTAAATGCCTCCAAATGGTATTTAATTAACTTCCCGAGCCCCTGGAAGCATGAAAATCACTTTAAACATGCTAATTTTAGCTCTAACACTGATGATCCACCTACAAATGTGAACTGACGTTCAAAAATAAAACATTTGAAAACGGACCATTTTCCACATTTCTGAAGCATGACGTAATGGGGGGGGTGTTATCTCTTTTGTCGAAAATTAGCCGTTTTTGCTCGAACATTAAATGCCTCCAAATGGTATTTAATTAACTTCCCGAGCCCCTGGAAGCATGAAAATCACTTTAAACATGCTAATTTTAGCTCTAACACTGATGATCCACCTACAAATGTGAACTGACGTTCAAAAATAAAACATTTGAAAACGGACCATTTTCCACATTTCTGAAGCATGACGTAATGAGGGGGTGTTATCTCTTTTGTCGAAAATCAGCCGTTTTTGCTCGAACATTAAATGCCTCCAAATGGTATTTATTTCACTTCCCGGGGTGAAGAAACCCTTTTTGAGAACTCAGAGTGAGTAAATTGGTCATTTTCATGCACTTTTAACCATTCCATAAATCTTGTGTTTTGGGCCCCTGGACATGAAAATCACTTTAAACATGCTAATTTTAGCTCTAACACTGATGATCCACCTACAAATGTGAACTGACGTTCAAAAATAAAACATTTGAAAACGGACCATTTTCCACATTTCTGAAGCATGACGTAATGGGGGGGTGTTATCTCTTTTGTCGAAAATCAGCCGTTTTTGCTCGAACATTAAATGCCTCCAAATGGTATTTAATTAAATTCCCGGGGTGAAGAAACCCTTTTTGAGAACTCAGAGTGAGTAAATTGGCCATTTTCATGCACTTTTAACCATTCCATAAATCTTGTGTTTTGGGCCCCTGGAAGCATGAAAATCACTTTAAACATGCTAATTTTAGCTCTAACACTGATGATCCACCTACAAATGTGAACTGACGTTCAAAAATAAAACATTTGAAAACGGACCATTTTCCACATTTCTGAAGCATGACGTAATGGGGGGGGTGTTATCTCTTTTGTCGAAAATCAGCCGTTTTTGCTCGAACATTAAATGCCTCCAAATGGTATTTAATTAACTTCCCGAGCCCCTGGAAGCATGAAAATCACTTTAAACATGCTAATTTTAGCTCTAACACTGATGATCCACCTACAAATGTGAACTGACGTTCAAAAATAAAACATTTGAAAACGGACCATTTTCCACATTTCTGAAGCATGACGTAATGGGGGGGTGTTATCTCTTTTGTCGAAAATCAGCCGTTTTTGCTCGAACATTAAATGCCTCCAAATGGTATTTAATTAACTTCCCGGGGTGAAGAAACCCTTTTTGAGAACTCAGAGTGAGTAAATTGGCCATTTTCATGCACTTTTAACCATTCCATAAATCTTGTGTTTTGGGCCCCTGGACATGAAAATCACTTTAAACATGCTAATTTTAGCTCTAACACTGATGATCCACCTACAAATGTGAACTGACGTTCAAAAATAAAACATTTGAAAACGGACCATTTTCCACATTTCTGAAGCATGACGTAATGGGGGGGTGTTATCTCTTTTGTCGAAAATCAGTCGTTTTTGCTCGAACATTAAATGCCTCCAAATGGTATTTAATTAAATTCCCGGGGTGAAGAAACCCTTTTTGAGAACTCAGAGTGAGTAAATTGGCCATTTTCATGCACTTTTAACCATTCCATAAATCTTGTGTTTTGGGCCCCTGGAAGCATGAAAATCACTTTAAACATGCTAATTTTAGCTCTAACACTGATGATCCACCTACAAATGTGAACTGACGTTCAAAAATAAAACATTTGAAAACGGACCATTTTCCACATTTCTGAAGCATGACGTAATGGGGGGGTGTTATCTCTTTTGTCGAAAATCAGCAGTTTTTGCTCGAACATTAAATGCCTCCAAATGGTATTTAATTAACTTCCCGAGCCCCTGGAAGCATGAAAATCACTTTAAACATGCTAATTTTAGCTCTAACACTGATGATCCACCTACAAATGTGAACTGACGTTCAAAAATAAAACATTTGAAAACGGACCATTTTCCACATTTCTGAAGCATGACGTAATGGGGGGGTGTTATCTCTTTTGTCGAAAATCAGCCGTTTTTGCGCGAACATTAAATGCCTCCAAATGGTATTTAATTAACTTCCCGAGCCCCTGGAAGCATGAAAATCACTTTAAACATGCTAATTTTAGCTCTAACACTGATGATCCACCTACAACTGTGAACTGACGTTCAAAAATAAAACATTTGAAAACGGACCATTTTCCACATTTCTGAAGCATGACGTAATGGGGGGGTGTTATCTCTTTTGTCGAAAATCAGCCGTTTTTGCTCGAACATTAAATGCCTCCAAATGGTATTTAATTAACTTCCCGAGCCCCTGGAAGCATGAAAATCACTTTAAACATGCTAATTTTAGCTCTAACACTGATGATCCACCTACAAATGTGAACTGACGTTCAAAAATAAAACATTTGAAAACGGACCATTTTCCACATTTCTGAAGCATGACGTAATGGGGGGGTGTTATCTCTTTTGTCGAAAATCAGCCGTTTTTGCTCGAACATTAAATGCCTCCAAATGGTATTTATTTCACTTCCCGAGCCCCTGGAAGCATGAAAATCACTTTAAACATGCTAATTTTAGCTCTAACACTGATGATCCACCTACAAATGTGAACTGACGTTCAAAAATAAAACATTTGAAAACGGACCATTTTCCACATTTCTGAAGCATGACGTAATGGGGGGGTGTTATCTCTTTTGTCGAAAATCAGCTGTTTTTGCTCGAACATTTAATGCCTCCAAATGGTATTTAATTAACTTCCCGAGCCCCTGGAAGCATAAAAATCACTTTAAACATGCTAATTTTAGCTCTAACACTGATGATCCACCTACAAATGTGAACTGACGTTCAAAAATAAAACATTTGAAAACGGACCATTTTCCACATTTCTGAAGCATGACGTAATGGGGGGGTGTTATCTCTTTTGTCGAAAATCAGCCGTTTTTGCTCGAACATTAAATGCCTCCAAATGGTATTTATTTCACTTCCCGGGGTGAAGAAACCCTTTTTGAGAACTCAGAGTGAGTAAATTGGCCATTTTCATGCACTTTTAACCATTCCATTAATCTTGTGTTTTGGGCCCCTGGAAGCATGAAAATCACTTTAAACATGCTAATTTTAGCTCTAACACTGATGATCCACCTACAAATGTGAACTGACGTTCAAAAATAAAACATTTGAAAACGGACCATTTTCCACATTTCTGAAGCATGACGTAATGGGGGGGTGTTATCTCTTTTGTCGAAAATCAGCCGTTTTTGCTCGAACATTAAATGCCTCCAAATGGTATTTAATTAACTTCCCGAGCCCCTGGAAGCATGAAAATCACTTTAAACATGCTAATTTTAGCTCTAACACTGATGATCCACCTACAAATGTGAACTGACGTTCAAAAATAAAACATTTGAAAACGGACCATTTTCCACATTTCTGAAGCATGACGTAATGGGGGGGTGTTATCTCTTTTGTCGAAAATCAGCCGTTTTTGCTCGAACATTAAATGCCTCCAAATGGTATTTATTTCACTTCCCGGGGTGAAGAAACCCTTTTTGAGAACTCAGAGTGAGTAAATTGGCCATTTTCATGCACTTTTAACCATTCCATTAATCTTGTGTTTTGGGCCCCTGGAAGCATGAAAATCACTTTAAACATGCTAATTTTAGCTCTAACACTGATTATCCACCTACAAATGTGAACTGACGTTCAAAAATAAAACATTTGAAAACGGACCATTTTCCACATTTCTGAAGCATGACGTAATGGGGGGGTGTTATCTCTTTTGTCGAAAATCAGCCGTTTTTGCTCGAACATTAAATGCCTCCAAATGGTATTTAATTAACTTCCCGAGCCCCTGGAAGCATGAAAATCACTTTAAACATGCTAATTTTAGCTCTAACACTGATGATCCACCTACAAATGTGAACTGACGTTCAAAAATAAAACATTTGAAAACGGACCATTTTCCACATTTCTGAAGCATGACGTAATGGGGGGGTGTTATCTCTTTTGTCGAAAATCAGCCGTTTTTGCTCGAACATTAAATGCCTCCAAATGGTATTTAATTAACTTCCCGGGGTGAAGAAACCCTTTTTGAGAACTCAGAGTGAGTAAATTGGCCATTTTCATGCACTTTTAACCATTCCATAAATCTTGTGTTTTGGGCCCCTGGAAGCATGAAAATCACTTTAAACATGCTAATTTTAGCTCTAACACTGATGATCCACCTACAAATGTGAACTGACGTTCAAAAATAAAACATTTGAAAACGGACCATTTTCCACATTTCTGAAGCATGACGTAATGGGGGGGTGTTATCTCTTTTGTCGAAAATCAGCCGTTTTTGCTCGAACATTAAATGCCTCCAAATGGTATTTATTTCACTTCCCGAGCCCCTGGAAGCATGAAAATCACTTTAAACATGCTAATTTTAGCTCTAACACTGATGATCCACCTACAAATGTGAACTGACGTTCAAAAACAAAACATTTGAAAACGGACCATTTTCCACATTTCTGAAGCATGACGTAATGGGGGGGTGTTATCTCTTTTGTCGAAAATCAGCCGTTTTTGCTCGAACATTAAATGCCTCCAAATGGTATTTAATTAACTTCCCGAGCCCCTGGAAGCATGAAAATCACTTTAAACATGCAAATTTTAGCTCTAACACTGATGATCCACCTACAAATGTGAACTGACGTTCAAAAATAAAACATTTGAAAACGGACCATTTCCCACATTTCTGAAGCATGACGTAATGGGGGGGTGTTATCTCTTTTGTCGAAAATCAGCCGTTTTTGCTCGAAAATTAAATGCCTCCAAATGGTATTTAATTAACTTCCCGGGGTGAAGAAACCCTTTTTGAGAACTCAGAGTGAGTAAATTGGCCATTTTCATGCACTTTTAACCATTCCATAAATCTTGTGTTTTGGGCCCCTGGAAGCATGAAAATCACTTTAAACATGCTAATTTTAGCTCTAACACTGATGATCCACCTACAAATGTGAACTGACGTTCAAAAATAAAACATTTGAAAACGGACCATTTTCCACATTTCTGAAGCATGACGTAATGGGGGGGTGTTATCTCTTTTGTCGAAAATCAGCCGTTTTTGCTCGAACATTAAATGCCTCCAAATGGTATTTAATTAACTTCCCGAGCCCCTGGAAGCATGAAAATCACTTTAAACATGCTAATTTTAGCTCTAACACTGATGATCCACCTACAAATGTGAACTGACGTTCAAAAATAAAACATTTGAAAACGGACCATTTTCCACATTTCTGAAGCATGACGTAATGGGGGGGTGTTATCTCTTTTGTCGAAAATCAGCCGTTTTTGCTCGAACATTAAATGCCTCCAAATGGTATTTAATTAACTTCCCGGGGTGAAGAAACCCTTTCTTGAGAACTCAGAGTGAATAAATTGGCCATTTTCATGCACTTTTAACCATTCCATAAATCTTGTGTTTTGGGCCCCTGGAAGCATGAAAATCACTTTAAACATGCTAATTTTAGCTCTAACACTGATGATCCACCTACAAATGTGAACTGACGTTCAAAAATAAAACATTTGAAAACGGACCATTTTTCACATTTCTGAAGCATGACGTAATGGGGGGGTGTTATCTCTTTTGTCGAAAATCAGCCGTTTTTGCTCGAACATTAAATGCCTCCAAATGGTATTTATTTAACTTCCCGAGCCCCTGGAAGCATGAAAATCACTTTAAACATGCTAATTTTAGCTCTAACACTGATGATCCACCTACAAATGTGAACTGACGTTCAAAAATAAAACATTTGAAAACGGACCATTTTCCACATTTCTGAAGCATGACGTAATGGGGGGGTGTTATCTCTTTTGTCGAAAATCAGCCGTTTTTGCGCAAACATTAAATGCCTCCAAATGGTATTTAATTAACTTCCCGAGCCCCTGGAAGCATGAAAATCACTTTAAACATGCTAATTTTAGCTCTAACACTGATGATCCACCTACAACTGTGAACTGACGTTCAAAAATAAAACATTTGAAAACGGACCATTTTCCACATTTCTGAAGCATGACGTAATGGGGGGGTGTTATCTCTTTTGTCGAAAATCAGCCGTTTTTGCTCGAACATTAAATGCCTCCAAATGGTATTTAATTAACTTCCCGAGCCCCTGGAAGCATGAAAATCACTTTAAACATGCTAATTTTAGCTCTAACACTGATGATCCACCTACAAATGTGAACTGACGTTCAAAAATAAAACATTTGAAAACGGTCCATTTTCCACATTTCTGAAGCATGACGTAATGGGGGGGTGTTATCTCTTTTGTCGAAAATCAGCCGTTTTTGCTCGAACATTAAATGCCTCCAAATGGTATTTATTTCACTTCCCGAGCCCCTGGAAGCATGAAAATCACTTTAAACATGCTAATTTTAGCTCTAACACTGATGATCCACCTACAAATGTGAACTGACGTTCAAAAATAAAACATTTGAAAACGGACCATTTTCCACATTTCTGAAGCATGACGTAATGGGGGGGGGTGTTATCTCTTTTGTCGAAAATCAGCCGTTTTTGCTCGAACATTAAATGCCTCCAAATGGTATTTAATTAACTTCCCGAGCCCCTGGAAGCATGAAAATCACTTTAAACATGCTAATTTTAGCTCTAACACTGATGATCCACCTACAAATGTGAACTGACGTTCAAAAATAAAACATTTGAAAACGGACCATTTTCCACATTTCTGAAGCATGACGTAATGGGGGGGTGTTATCTCTTTTGTCGAAAATCAGCCGTTTTTGCTCGAACATTAAATGCCTCCAAATGGTATTTAATTAACTTCCCGGGGTGAAGAAACCCTTTTTGAGAACTCAGAGTGAGTAATGTGCCATTTTCATGCACTTTTAACCATTCCATAAATCTTGTGTTTTGGGCCCCTGGAAGCATGAAAATCACTTTAAACATGCTAATTTTAGCTCTAACACTGATGATCCACCTACAAATGTGAACTGACGTTCAAAAATAAAACATTTGAAAACGGACCATTTTCCACATTTCTGAAGCATGACGTAATGGGGGGGTGTTATCTCTTGTCGAAAATCAGCTGTTTTTGCTCGAACATTTAATGCCTCCAAATGGTATTTAATTAACTTCCCGAGCCCCTGGAAGCATGAAAATCACTTTAAACATGCTAATTTTAGCTCTAACACTGATGATCCACCTACAAATGTGAACTGACGTTCAAAAATAAAACATTTGAAAACGAACCATTTTCCACATTTCTGAAGCATGACGTAATGGGGGGGTGTTATCTCTTTTGTCGAAAATCAGCCGTTTTTGCTCGAACATTAAATGCCTCCAAATGGTATTTATTTCGCTTCCCGGGGTGAAGAAACCCTTTTTGAGAACTCAGAGTGAGTAAATTGGCCATTTTCATGCACTTTTAACCATTCCATTAATCTTGTGTTTTGGGCTCCTGGAAGCATGAAAATCACTTTAAACATGCTAATTTTAGCTCTAACACTGATGATCCACCTACAAATGTGAACTGACGTTCAAAAAGAAAACATTTGAAAACTGACCATTTTCCACATTTCTGAAGCATGACGTAATGGGGGGGTGTTATCTCTTTTGTCGAAAATCAGCCGTTTTTGCTCGAACATTAAATGCCTCCAAATGGTATTTATTTCACTTCCCGGGTGAAGAAACCCTTTTTGAGAACTCAGAGTGAGTAAATTGGCCATTTTCATGCACTTTTAACCATTCCATAAATCTTGTGTTTTGGGCCCCTGGAAGCATGAAAATCACTTTAAACATGCTAATTTTAGCTCTAACACTGATGATCCACCTACAAATGTGAACTGACGTTCAAAAATAAAACATTTGAAAACAGACCATTTTCCACATTTCTGAAGCATGACGTAATGGGGGGGTGTTATCTCTTTTGTCGAAAATCAGCCGTTTTTGCTCGAACATTAAATGCCTCCAAATGGTATTTAATTAACTTCCCGAGCCCCTGGAAGCATGAAAATCACTTTAAACATGCAAATTTTAGCTCTAACACTGATGATCCACCTACAAATGTGAACTGACGTTCAAAAATAAAACATTTGAAAACGGACCATTTTCCACATTTCTGAAGCATGACGTAATGGGGGGGGTGTTATCTCTTTTGTCGAAAATCAGCCGTTTTTGCTCGAACATTAAATGCCTCCAAATGGTATTTATTTCACTTCCCGGGGTGAAGAAACCCTTTTTGAGAACTCAGAGTGAGTAAATTGGCCATTTTCATGCACTTTTAACCATTCCATAAATCTTGTGTTTTGGGCCCCTGGAAGCATGAAAATCACTTTAAACATGCTAATTTTAGCTCTAACACTGATGATCCACCTACAAATGTGAACTGACGTTCAAAAATAAAACATTTGAAAACGGACCATTTTCCACATTTCTGAAGCATGACGTAATGGGGGGGTGTTATCTCTTGTCGAAAATCAGCTGTTTTTGCTCGAACATTTAATGCCTCCAAATGGTATTTAATTAACTTCCCGAGCCCCTGGAAGCATGAAAATCACTTTAAACATGCTAATTTTAGCTCTAACACTGATGATCCACCTACAAATGTGAACTGACGTTCAAAAATAAAACATTTGAAAACGAACCATTTTCCACATTTCTGAAGCATGACGTAATGGGGGGGTGTTATCTCTTTTGTCGAAAATCAGCCGTTTTTGCTCGAACATTAAATGCCTCCAAATGGTATTTATTTCGCTTCCCGGGGTGAAGAAACCCTTTTTGAGAACTCAGAGTGAGTAAATTGGCCATTTTCATGCACTTTTAACCATTCCATTAATCTTGTGTTTTGGGCTCCTAGAAGCATGAAAATCACTTTAAACATGCTAATTTTAGCTCTAACACTGATGATCCACCTACAAATGTGAACTGACGTTCAAAAAGAAAACATTTGAAAACTGACCATTTTCCACATTTCTGAAGCATGACGTAATGGGGGGGTGTTATCTCTTTTGTCGAAAATCAGCCGTTTTTGCTCGAACATTAAATGCCTCCAAATGGTATTTATTTCACTTCCCGGGGTGAAGAAACCCTTTTTGAGAACTCAGAGTGAGTAAATTGGCCATTTTCATGCACTTTTAACCATTCCATAAATCTTGTGTTTTGGGCCCCTGGAAGCATGAAAATCACTTTAAACATGCTAATTTTAGCTCTAACACTGATGATCCACCTACAAATGTGAACTGACGTTCAAAAATAAAACATTTGAAAACGGACCATTTTCCACATTTCTGAAGCATGACGTAATGGGGGGGTGTTATCTCTTTTGTCGAAAATCAGCCGTTTTTGCTCGAACATTAAATGCCTCCAAATGGTATTTAATTAACTTCCTGAGCCCCTGGAAGCATGAAAATCACTTTAAACATGCAAATTTTAGCTCTAACACTGATGATCCACCTACAAATGTGAACTGACGTTCAAAAATAAAACATTTGAAAACGGACCATTTTCCACATTTCTGAAGCATGACGTAATGGGGGGGTGTTATCTCTTATGTCGAAAATCAGCCGTTTTTGCTCGAACATTAAATGCCTCCAAATGGTATTTAATTAACTTCCTGAGCCCCTGGAAGCATGAAAATCACTTTAAACATGCTAATTTTAGCTCTAACACTGATGATCCACCTACAAATGTGAACTGACGTTCAAAAATAAAACATTTGAAAACGGACCATTTTCCACATTTCTGAAGCATGACGTAATGGGGGGGGTGTTATCTCTTTTGTCGAAAATTAGCCGTTTTTGCTCGAACATTAAATGCCTCCAAATGGTATTTATTTCACTTCCCGGGGTGAAGAAACCCTTTTTGAGAACTCAGAGTGAGTAAATTGGCCATTTTCATGCACTTTTAACCATTCCATAAATCTTGTGTTTTGGGCCCCTGGAAGCATGAAAATCACTTTAAACATGCTAATTTTAGCTCTAACACTGATGATCCACCTACAAATGTGAACTGACGTTCAAAAATAAAACATTTGAAAACGGACCATTTTCCACATTTCTGAAGCATGACGTAATGGGGGGGGTGTTATCTCTTTTGTCGAAAATCAGCCGTTTTTGCTCGAACATTAAATGCCTCCAAATGGTATTTAATTAACTTCCCGAGCCCCTGGAAGCATGAAAATCACTTTAAACATGCTAATTTTAGCTCTAACACTGATGATCCACCTACAAATGTGAACTGACGTTCAAAAATAAAACATTTGAAAACGGACCATTTTCCACATTTCTGAAGCATGACGTAATGGGGGGGTGTTATCTCTTTTGTCGAAAATCAGCCGTTTTTGCTCGAACATTAAATGCCTCCAAATGGTATTTAATTAACTTCCCGAGCCCCTGGAAGCATGAAAATCACTTTAAACATGCTAATTTTAGCTCTAACACTGATGATCCACCTACAAATGTGAACTGACGTTCAAAAATAAAACATTTGAAAACGGACCATTTTCCACATTTCTGAAGCATGACGTAATGAGGGGATGTTATCTCTTTTGTCGAAAATCAGCCGTTTTTGCTCAAACATTAAATGCCTCCAAATGGTATTTATTTCACTTCCCGGGGTGAAGAAACCCTTTTTGAGAACTCAGAGTGAGTAAATTGGTCATTTTCATGCACTTTTAACCATTCCATAAATCTTGTGTTTTGGGCCCCTGGACATGAAAATCACTTTAAACATGCTAATTTTAGCTCTAACACTGATGATCCACCTACAAATGTGAACTGACGTTCAAAAATAAAACATTTGAAAACGGACCATTTTCCACATTTCTGAAGCATGACGTAATGGGGGGGTGTTATCTCTTTTGTCGAAAATCAGCCGTTTTTGCTCGAACATTAAATGCCTCCAAATGGTATTTATTTCACTTCCCGGGGTGAAGAAACCCTTTTTGAGAACTCAGAGTGAGTAAATTGGCCATTTTCATGCACTTTTAACCATTCCATAAATCTTGTGTTTTGGGCCCCTGGAAGCATGAAAATCACTTTAAACATGCTAATTTTAGCTCTAACACTGATGATCCACCTACAAATGTGAACTGACGTTCAAAAATAAAACATTTGAAAACGGACCATTTTCCACATTTCTGAAGCATGACGTAATGGGGGGGGTGTTATCTCTTTTGTCGAAAATCAGCCGTTTTTGCTCGAACATTAAATGCCTCCAAATGGTATTTAATTAACTTCCCTAGCCCCTGGAAGCATGAAAATCACTTTAAACATGCTAATTTTAGCTCTAACACTGATGATCCACCTACAAATGTGAACTGACGTTCAAAAATAAAACATTTGAAAACGGACCATTTTCCACATTTCTGAAGCATGACGTAATGGGGGGGTGTTATCTCTTTTGTCGAAAATCAGCCGTTTTTGCTCGAACATTAAATGCCTCCAAATGGTATTTAATTAACTTCCCGAGCCCCTGGAAGCATGAAAATCACTTTAAGCATGCTAATTTTAGCTCTAACACTGATGATCCACCTACAAATGTGAACTGACGTTCAAAAATAAAACATTTGAAAACGGACCATTTTCCACATTTCTGAAGCATGACGTAATGGGGGGGGTGTTATCTCTTTTGTCGAAAATTAGCCGTTTTTGCTCGAACATTAAATGCCTCCAAATGGTATTTAATTAACTTCCCGAGCCCCTGGAAGCATGAAAATCACTTTAAACATGCTAATTTTAGCTCTAACACTGATGATCCACCTACAAATGTGAACTGACGTTCAAAAATAAAACATTTGAAAACGGACCATTTTCCACATTTCTGAAGCATGACGTAATGAGGGGGTGTTATCTCTTTTGTCGAAAATCAGCCGTTTTTGCTCGAACATTAAATGCCTCCAAATGGTATTTATTTCACTTCCCGGGGTGAAGAAACCCTTTTTGAGAACTCAGAGTGAGTAAATTGGTCATTTTCATGCACTTTTAACCATTCCATAAATCTTGTGTTTTGGGCCCCTGGACATGAAAATCACTTTAAACATGCTAATTTTAGCTCTAACACTGATGATCCACCTACAAATGTGAACTGACGTTCAAAAATAAAACATTTGAAAACGGACCATTTTCCACATTTCTGAAGCATGACGTAATGGGGGGGTGTTATCTCTTTTGTCGAAAATCAGCCGTTTTTGCTCGAACATTAAATGCCTCCAAATGGTATTTAATTAAATTCCCGGGGTGAAGAAACCCTTTTTGAGAACTCAGAGTGAGTAAATTGGCCATTTTCATGCACTTTTAACCATTCCATAAATCTTGTGTTTTGGGCCCCTGGAAGCATGAAAATCACTTTAAACATGCTAATTTTAGCTCTAACACTGATGATCCACCTACAAATGTGAACTGACGTTCAAAAATAAAACATTTGAAAACGGACCATTTTCCACATTTCTGAAGGATGACGTAATGGGGGGGTGTTATCTCTTTTGTCGAAAATCAGCCGTTTTTGCTCGAACATTAAATGCCTCCAAATGGTATTTAATTAACTTCCCGAGCCCCTGGAAGCATGAAAATCACTTTAAACATGCTAATTTTAGCTCTAACACTGATGATCCACCTACAAATGTGAACTGACGTTCAAAAATAAAACATTTGAAAACGGACCATTTTCCACATTTCTGAAGCATGACGTAATGGGGGGGTGTTATCTCTTTTGTCGAAAATCAGCCGTTTTTGCTCGAACATTAAATGCCTCCAAATGGTATTTAATTAACTTCCCGGGGTGAAGAAACCCTTTTTGAGAACTCAGAGTGAGTAAATTGGCCATTTTCATGCACTTTTAACCATTCCATAAATCTTGTGTTTTGGGCCCCTGGACATGAAAATCACTTTAAACATGCTAATTTTAGCTCTAACACTGATGATCCACCTACAAATGTGAACTGACGTTCAAAAATAAAACATTTGAAAACGGACCATTTTCCACATTTCTGAAGCATGACGTAATGGGGGGGGTGTTATCTCTTTTGTCGAAAATCAGCCGTTTTTGCTCGAACATTAAATGCCTCCAAATGGTATTTAATTAAATTCCCGGGGTGAAGAAACCCTTTTTGAGAACTCAGAGTGAGTAAATTGGCCATTTTCATGCACTTTTAACCATTCCATAAATCTTGTGTTTTGGGCCCCTGGAAGCATGAAAATCACTTTAAACATGCTAATTTTAGCTCTAACACTGATGATCCACCTACAAATGTGAACTGACGTTCAAAAATAAAACATTTGAAAACTGACCATTTTCCACATTTCTGAAGCATGACGTAATGGGGGGGTGTTATCTCTTTTGTCGAAAATCAGCCGTTTTTGCTCGAACATTAAATGCCTCCAAATGGTATTTAATTAACTTCCCGAGCCCCTGGAAGCATGAAAATCACTTTAAACATGCTAATTTTAGCTCTAACACTGATGATCCACCTACAAATGTGAACTGACGTTCAAAAATAAAACATTTGAAAACGGACCATTTTCCACATTTCTGAAGCATGACGTAATGGGGGGGTGTTATCTCTTTTGTCGAAAATCAGCCGTTTTTGCGCGAACATTAAATGCCTCCAAATGGTATTTAATTAACTTCCCGAGCCCCTGGAAGCATGAAAATCACTTTAAACATGCTAATTTTAGCTCTAACACTGATGATCCACCTACAACTGTGAACTGACGTTCAAAAATAAAACATTTGAAAACGGACCATTTTCCACATTTCTGAAGCATGACGTAATGGGGGGGTGTTATCTCTTTTGTCGAAAATCAGCCGTTTTTGCTCGAACATTAAATGCCTCCAAATGGTATTTAATTAACTTCCCGAGCCCCTGGAAGCATGAAAATCACTTTAAACATGCTAATTTTAGCTCTAACACTGATGATCCACCTACAAATGTGAACTGACGTTCAAAAATAAAACATTTGAAAACGGACCATTTTCCACATTTCTGAAGCATGACGTAATGGGGGGGTGTTATCTCTTTTGTCGAAAATCAGCCGTTTTTGCTCGAACATTAAATGCCTCCAAATGGTATTTATTTCACTTCCCGAGCCCCTGGAAGCATGAAAATCACTTTAAACATGCTAATTTTAGCTCTAACACTGATGATCCACCTACAAATGTGAACTGACGTTCAAAAATAAAACATTTGAAAACGGACCATTTTCCACATTTCTGAAGCATGACGTAATGGGGGGGTGTTATCTCTTTTGTCGAAAATCAGCTGTTTTTGCTCGAACATTTAATGCCTCCAAATGGTATTTAATTAACTTCCCGAGCCCCTGGAAGCATGAAAATCACTTTAAACATGCTAATTTTAGCTCTAACACTGATGATCCACCTACAAATGTGAACTGACGTTCAAAAATAAAACATTTGAAAACGGACCATTTTCCACATTTCTGAAGCATGACGTAATGGGGGGGTGTTATCTCTTTTGTCGAAAATCAGCCGTTTTTGCTCGAACATTAAATGCCTCCAAATGGTATTTATTTCACTTCCCGGGGTGAAGAAACCCTTTTTGAGAACTCAGAGTGAGTAAATTGGCCATTTTCATGCACTTTTAACCATTCCATTAATCTTGTGTTTTGGGCCCCTGGAAGCATGAAAATCACTTTAAACATGCTAATTTTAGCTCTAACACTGATGATCCACCTACAAATGTGAACTGACGTTCAAAAATAAAACATTTGAAAACGGACCATTTTCCACATTTCTGAAGCATGACGTAATGGGGGGGTGTTATCTCTTTTGTCGAAAATCAGCCGTTTTTGCTCGAACATTAAATGCCTCCAAATGGTATTTAATTAACTTCCCGAGCCCCTGGAAGCATGAAAATCACTTTAAACATGCTAATTTTAGCTCTAACACTGATGATCCACCTACAAATGTGAACTGACGTTCAAAAATAAAACATTTGAAAACGGACCATTTTCCACATTTCTGAAGCATGACGTAATGGGGGGGTGTTATCTCTTTTGTCGAAAATCAGCCGTTTTTGCTCGAACATTAAATGCCTCCAAATGGTATTTAATTAACTTCCCGGGGTGAAGAAACCCTTTTTGAGAACTCAGAGTGAGTAAATTGGCCATTTTCATGCACTTTTAACCATTCCATAAATCTTGTGTTTTGGGCCCCTGGAAGTATGAAAATCACTTTAAACATGCTAATTTTAGCTCTAACACTGATGATCCACCTACAAATGTGAACTGACGTTCAAAAATAAAACATTTGAAAACGGACCATTTTCCACATTTCTGAAGCATGACGTAATGGGGGGGTGTTATCTCTTTTGTCGAAAATCAGCCGTTTTTGCTCGAACATTAAATGCCTCCAAATGGTATTTATTTCACTTCCCGAGCCCCTGGAAGCATGAAAATCACTTTAAACATGCTAATTTTAGCTCTAACACTGATGATCCACCTACAAATGTGAACTGACGTTCAAAAACAAAACATTTGAAAACGGACCATTTTCCACATTTCTGAAGCATGACGTAATGGGGGGTGTTATCTCTTTTGTCGAAAATCAGCCGTTTTTGCTCGAACATTAAATGCCTCCAAATGGTATTTAATTAACTTCCCGAGCCCCTGGAAGCATGAAAATCACTTTAAACATGCAAATTTTAGCTCTAACACTGATGATCCACCTACAAATGTGAACTGACGTTCAAAAATAAAACATTTGAAAACGGACCATTTTCCACATTTCTGAAGCATGACGTAATGGGGGGGTGTTATCTCTTTTGTCGAAAATCAGCCGTTTTTGCTCGAAAATTAAATGCCTCCAAATGGTATTTAATTAACTTCCCGGGGTGAAGAAACCCTTTTTGAGAACTCAGAGTGAGTAAATTGGCCATTTTCATGCACTTTTAACCATTCCATAAATCTTGTGTTTTGGGCCCCTGGAAGCATGAAAATCACTTTAAACATGCTAATTTTAGCTCTAACACTGATGATCCACCTACAAATGTGAACTGACGTTCAAAAATAAAACATTTGAAAACGGACCATTTTCCACATTTCTGAAGCATGACGTAATGGGGGGGTGTTATCTCTTTTGTCGAAAATCAGCCGTTTTTGCTCGAACATTAAATGCCTCCAAATGGTATTTAATTAACTTCCCGAGCCCCTGGAAGCATGAAAATCACGTTAAACATGCTAATTTTAGCTCTAACACTGATGATCCACCTACAAATGTGAACTGACGTTCAAAAATAAAACATTTGAAAACGGACCATTTTCCACATTTCTGAAGCATGACGTAATGGGGGGGTGTTATCTCTTTTGTCGAAAATCAGCCGTTTTTGCTCGAACATTAAATGCCTCCAAATGGTATTTAATTAACTTCCCGGGGTGAAGAAACCCTTTTTGAGAACTCAGAGTGAGTAAATTGGCCATTTTCATGCACTTTTAACCATTCCATAAATCTTGTGTTTTGGGCCCCTTGAAGCATGAAAATCACTTTAAACATGCTAATTTTAGCTCTAACACTGATGATCCACCTACAAATGTGAACTGACGTTCAAAAATAAAACATTTGAAAACGGACCATTTTCCACATTTCTGAAGCATGACGTAATGGGGGGGTGTTATCTCTTTTGTCGAAAATCAGCCGTTTTTGCTCGAACATTAAATGCCTCCAAATGGTATTTAATTAACTTCCCGAGCCCCTGGAAGCATGAAAATCACTTTAAACATGCTAATTTTAGCTCTAACACTGATGATCCACCTACAAATGTGAACTGACGTTCAAAAATAAAACATTTGAAAACGGACCATTTTCCACATTTCTGAAGCATGACGTAATGGGGGGGTGTTATCTCTTTTGTCGAAAATCAGCCGTTTTTGCTCGAACATTAAATGCCTCCAAATGGTATTTAATTAACTTCCCGGGGTGAAGAAACCCTTTTTTGAGAACTCAGAGTGAATAAATTGGCCATTTTCATGCACTTTTAACCATTCCATAAATCTTGTGTTTTGGGCCCCTGGAAGCATGAAAATCACTTTAAACATGCTAATTTTAGCTCTAACACTGATGATCCACCTACAAATGTGAACTGACGTTCAAAAATAAAACATTTGAAAACGGACCATTTTTCACATTTCTGAAGCATGACGTAATGGGGGGGTGTTATCTCTTTTGTCGAAAATCAGCCGTTTTTGCTCGAACATTAAATGCCTCCAAATGGTATTTATTTAACTTCCCGAGCCCCTGGAAGCATGAAAATCACTTTAAACATGCTAATTTTAGCTCTAACACTGATGATCCACCTACAAATGTGAACTGACGTTCAAAAATAAAACATTTGAAAACGGACCATTTTCCACATTTCTGAAGCATGACGTAATGGGGGGGTGTTATCTCTTTTGTCGAAAATCAGCCGTTTTTGCGCGAACATTAAATGCCTCCAAATGGTATTTAATTAACTTCCCGAGCCCCTGGAAGCATGAAAATCACTTTAAACATGCTAATTTTAGCTCTAACACTGATGATCCACCTACAACTGTGAACTGACGTTCAAAAATAAAACATTTGAAAACGGACCATTTTCCACATTTCTGAAGCATGACGTAATGGGGGGGTGTTATCTCTTTTGTCGAAAATCAGCCGTTTTTGCTCGAACATTAAATGCCTCCAAATGGTATTTAATTAACTTCCCGAGCCCCTGGAAGCATGAAAATCACGTTAAACATGCTAATTTTAGCTCTAACACTGATGATCCACCTACAAATGTGAACTGACGTTCAAAAATAAAACATTTGAAAACGGACCATTTTCCACATTTCTGAAGCATGACGTAATGGGGGGGTGTTATCTCTTTTGTCGAAAATCAGCCGTTTTTGCTCGAACATTAAATGCCTCCAAATGGTATTTAATTAACTTCCCGGGGTGAAGAAACCCTTTTTGAGAACTCAGAGTGAGTAAATTGGCCATTTTCATGCACTTTTAACCATTCCATAAATCTTGTGTTTTGGGCCCCTGGAAGCATGAAAATCACTTTAAACATGCTAATTTTAGCTCTAACACTGATGATCCACCTACAAATGTGAACTGACGTTCAAAAATAAAACATTTGAAAACGGACCATTTTCCACATTTCTGAAGCATGACGTAATGGGGGGGTGTTATCTCTTTTGTCGAAAATCAGCCGTTTTTGCTCGAACATTAAATGCCTCCAAATGGTATTTAATTAACTTCCCGAGCCCCTGGAAGCATGAAAATCACTTTAAACATGCTAATTTTAGCTCTAACACTGATGATCCACCTACAAATGTGAACTGACGTTCAAAAATAAAACATTTGAAAACGGACCATTTTCCACATTTCTGAAGCATGACGTAATGGGGGGGTGTTATCTCTTTTGTCGAAAATCAGCCGTTTTTGCTCGAACATTAAATGCCTCCAAATGGTATTTAATTAACTTCCCGGGGTGAAGAAACCCTTTTTTGAGAACTCAGAGTGAATAAATTGGCCATTTTCATGCACTTTTAACCATTCCATAAATCTTGTGTTTTGGGCCCCTGGAAGCATGAAAATCACTTTAAACATGCTAATTTTAGCTCTAACACTGATGATCCACCTACAAATGTGAACTGACGTTCAAAAATAAAACATTTGAAAACGGACCATTTTTCACATTTCTGAAGCATGACGTAATGGGGGGTGTTATCTCTTTTGTCGAAAATCAGCCGTTTTTGCTCGAACATTAAATGCCTCCAAATGGTATTTATTTAACTTCCCGAGCCCCTGGAAGCATGAAAATCACTTTAAACATGCTAATTTTAGCTCTAACACTGATGATCCACCTACAAATGTGAACTGACGTTCAAAAATAAAACATTTGAAAACGGACCATTTTCCACATTTCTGAAGCATGACGTAATGGGGGGGTGTTATCTCTTTTGTCGAAAATCAGCCGTTTTTGCGCGAACATTAAATGCCTCCAAATGGTATTTAATTAACTTCCCGAGCCCCTGGAAGCATGAAAATCACTTTAAACATGCTAATTTTAGCTCTAACACTGATGATCCACCTACAACTGTGAACTGACGTTCAAAAATAAAACATTTGAAAACGGACCATTTTCCACATTTCTGAAGCATGACGTAATGGGGGGGTGTTATCTCTTTTGTCGAAAATCAGCCGTTTTTGCTCGAACATTAAATGCCTCCAAATGGTATTTAATTAACTTCCCGAGCCCCTGGAAGCATGAAAATCACTTTAAACATGCTAATTTTAGCTCTAACACTGATGATCCACCTACAAATGTGAACTGACGTTCAAAAATAAAACATTTGAAAACGGACCATTTTCCACATTTCTGAAGCATGACGTAATGGGGGGGTGTTATCTCTTTTGTCGAAAATCAGCCGTTTTTGCTCGAACATTAAATGCCTCCAAATGGTATTTATTTCACTTCCCGAGCCCCTGGAAGCATGAAAATCACTTTAAACATGCTAATTTTAGCTCTAACACTGATGATCCACCTACAAATGTGAACTGACGTTCAAAAATAAAACATTTGAAAACGGACCATTTTCCACATTTCTGAAGCATGACGTAATGGGGGGGGGTGTTATCTCTTTTGTCGAAAATCAGCCGTTTTTGCTCGAACATTAAATGCCTCCAAATGGTATTTAATTAACTTCCCGAGCCCCTGGAAGCATGAAAATCACTTTAAACATGCTAATTTTAGCTCTAACACTGATGATCCACCTACAAATGTGAACTGACGTTCAAAAATAAAACATTTGAAAACGGACCATTTTCCACATTTCTGAAGCATGACGTAATGGGGGGGTGTTATCTCTTTTGTCGAAAATCAGCCGTTTTTGCTCGAACATTAAATGCCTCCAAATGGTATTTAATTAACTTCCCGGGGTGAAGAAACCCTTTTTGAGAACTCAGAGTGAGTAATGTGCCATTTTCATGCACTTTTAACCATTCCATAAATCTTGTGTTTTGGGCCCCTGGAAGCATGAAAATCACTTTAAACATGCTAATTTTAGCTCTAACACTGATGATCCACCTACAAATGTGAACTGACGTTCAAAAATAAAACATTTGAAAACGGACCATTTTCCACATTTCTGAAGCATGACGTAATGGGGGGGTGTTATCTCTTTTGTCGAAAATCAGCTGTTTTTGCTCGAACATTTAATGCCTCCAAATGGTATTTAATTAACTTCCCGAGCCCCTGGAAGCATGAAAATCACTTTAAACATGCTAATTTTAGCTCTAACACTGATGATCCACCTACAAATGTGAACTGACGTTCAAAAATAAAACATTTGAAAACGGACCATTTTCCACATTTCTGAAGCATGACGTAATGGGGGGGTGTTATCTCTTTTGTCGAAAATCAGCCGTTTTTGCTCGAACATTAAATGCCTCCAAATGGTATTTAATTAACTTCCTGAGCCCCTGGAAGCATGAAAATCACTTTAAACATGCTAATTTTAGCTCTAACACTGATGATCCACCTACAAATGTGAACTGACGTTCAAAAATAAAACATTTGAAAACGGACCATTTTCCACATTTCTGAAGCATGACGTAATGGGGGGGTGTTATCTCTTTTGTCGAAAATCAGCCGTTTTTGCTCGAACATTAAATGCCTCCAAATGGTATTTAATTAACTTCCCGGGGTGAAGAAACCCTTTTTGAGAACTCAGAGTGAGTAAATTGGCCATTTTCATGCACTTTTAACCATTCCATAAATCTTGTGTTTTGGGCCCCTGGAAGCATGAAAATCACTTTAAACATGCTAATTTTAGCTCTAACACTGATGATCCACCTACAAATGTGAACTGACGTTCAAAAATAAAACATTTGAAAACGGACCATTTTCCACATTTCTGAAGCATGACGTAATGGGGGGGTGTTATCTCTTTTGTCGAAAATCAGCCGTTTTTGCTCGAACATTAAATGCCTCCAAATGGTATTTAATTAACTTCCCGAGCCCCTGGAAGCATGAAAATCACTTTAAACATGCTAATTTTAGCTCTAACACTGATGATCCACCTACAAATGTGAACTGACGTTCAAAAATAAAACATTTGAAAACGGACCATTTTCCACATTTCTGAAGCATGACGTAATGGGGGGGTGTTATCTCTTTTGTCGAAAATCAGCCGTTTTTGCTCGAACATTAAATGCCTCCAAATGGTATTTAATTAACTTCCCGGGGTGAAGAAACCCTTTTTTGAGATCTCAGAGTGAATAAATTGGCCATTTTCATGCACTTTTAACCATTCCATAAATCTTGTGTTTTGGGCCCCTGGAAGCATGAAAATCACTTTAAACATGCTAATTTTAGCTCTAACACTGATGATCCACCTACAAATGTGAACTGACGTTCAAAAATAAAACATTTGAAAACGGACCATTTTTCACATTTCTGAAGCATGACGTAATGGGGGGGTGTTATCTCTTTTGTCGAAAATCAGCCGTTTTTGCTCGAACATTAAATGCCTCCAAATGGTATTTATTTAACTTCCCGAGCCCCTGGAAGCATGAAAATCACTTTAAACATGCTAATTTTAGCTCTAACACTGATGATCCACCTACAAATGTGAACTGACGTTCAAAAATAAAACATTTGAAAACGGACCATTTTCCACATTTCTGAAGCATGACGTAATGGGGGGGTGTTATCTCTTTTGTCGAAAATCAGCCGTTTTTGCGCGAACATTAAATGCCTCCAAATGGTATTTAATTAACTTCCCGAGCCCCTGGAAGCATGAAAATCACTTTAAACATGCTAATTTTAGCTCTAACACTGATGATCCACCTACAACTGTGAACTGACGTTCAAAAATAAAACATTTGAAAACGGACCATTTTCCACATTTCTGAAGCATGACGTAATGGGGGGGTGTTATCTCTTTTGTCGAAAATCAGCCGTTTTTGCTCGAACATTAAATGCCTCCAAATGGTATTTAATTAACTTCCCGAGCCCCTGGAAGCATGAAAATCACTTTAAACATGCTAATTTTAGCTCTAACACTGATGATCCACCTACAAATGTGAACTGACGTTCAAAAATAAAACATTTGAAAACGGACCATTTTCCACATTTCTGAAGCATGACGTAATGGGGGGGTGTTATCTCTTTTGTCGAAAATCAGCCGTTTTTGCTCGAACATTAAATGCCTCCAAATGGTATTTATTTCACTTCCCGAGCCCCTGGAAGCATGAAAATCACTTTAAACATGCTAATTTTAGCTCTAACACTGATGATCCACCTACAAATGTGAACTGACGTTCAAAAATAAAACATTTGAAAACGGACCATTTTCCACATTTCTGAAGCATGACGTAATGGGGGGGGGTGTTATCTCTTTTGTCGAAAATCAGCCGTTTTTGCTCGAACATTAAATGCCTCCAAATGGTATTTAATTAACTTCCCGAGCCCCTGGAAGCATGAAAATCACTTTAAACATGCTAATTTTAGCTCTAACACTGATGATCCACCTACAAATGTGAACTGACGTTCAAAAATAAAACATTTGAAAACGGACCATTTTCCACATTTCTGAAGCATGACGTAATGGGGGGGTGTTATCTCTTTTGTCGAAAATCAGCCGTTTTTGCTCGAACATTAAATGCCTCCAAATGGTATTTAATTAACTTCCCGGGGTGAAGAAACCCTTTTTGAGAACTCAGAGTGAGTAATGTGCCATTTTCATGCACTTTTAACCATTCCATAAATCTTGTGTTTTGGGCCCCTGGAAGCATGAAAATCACTTTAAACATGCTAATTTTAGCTCTAACACTGATGATCCACCTACAAATGTGAACTGACGTTCAAAAATAAAACATTTGAAAACGGACCATTTTCCACATTTCTGAAGCATGACGTAATGGGGGGGTGTTATCTCTTGTCGAAAATCAGCTGTTTTTGCTCGAACATTTAATGCCTCCAAATGGTATTTAATTAACTTCCCGAGCCCCTGGAAGCATGAAAATCACTTTAAACATGCTAATTTTAGCTCTAACACTGATGATCCACCTACAAATGTGAACTGACGTTCAAAAATAAAACATTTGAAAACGAACCATTTTCCACATTTCTGAAGCATGACGTAATGGGGGGGTGTTATCTCTTTTGTCGAAAATCAGCCGTTTTTGCTCGAACATTAAATGCCTCCAAATGGTATTTATTTCGCTTCCCGGGGTGAAGAAACCCTTTTTGAGAACTCAGAGTGAGTAAATTGGCCATTTTCATGCACTTTTAACCATTCCATTAATCTTGTGTTTTGGGCTCCTGGAAGCATGAAAATCACTTTAAACATGCTAATTTTAGCTCTAACACTGATGATCCACCTACAAATGTGAACTGACGTTCAAAAAGAAAACATTTGAAAACTGACCATTTTCCACATTTCTGAAGCATGACGTAATGGGGGGGTGTTATCTCTTTTGTCGAAAATCAGCCGTTTTTGCTCGAACATTAAATGCCTCCAAATGGTATTTATTTCACTTCCCGGGGTGAAGAAACCCTTTTTGAGAACTCAGAGTGAGTAAATTGGCCATTTTCATGCACTTTTAACCATTCCATAAATCTTGTGTTTTGGGCCCCTGGAAGCATGAAAATCACTTTAAACATGCTAATTTTAGCTCTAACACTGATGATCCACCTACAAATGTGAACTGACGTTCAAAAATAAAACATTTGAAAACGGACCATTTTCCACATTTCTGAAGCATGACGTAATGGGGGGGTGTTATCTCTTTTGTCGAAAATCAGCCGTTTTTGCTCGAACATTAAATGCCTCCAAATGGTATTTAATTAACTTCCTGAGCCCCTGGAAGCATGAAAATCACTTTAAACATGCAAATTTTAGCTCTAACACTGATGATCCACCTACAAATGTGAACTGACGTTCAAAAATAAAACATTTGAAAACGGACCATTTTCCACATTTCTGAAGCATGACGTAATGGGGGGGTGTTATCTCTTTTGTCGAAAATCAGCCGTTTTTGCTCGAACATTAAATGCCTCCAAATGGTATTTATTTCACTTCCCGGGGTGAAGAAACCCTTTTTGAGAACTCAGAGTGAGTAAATTGGCCATTTTCATGCACTTTTAACCATTTCATAAATCTTGTGTTTTGGGCCCCTGGAAGCATGAAAATCACTTTAAACATGCTAATTTTAGCTCTAACACTGATGATCCACCTACAAATGTGAACTGACGTTCAAAAATAAAACATTTGAAAACGGACCATTTTCCACATTTCTGAAGCATGACGTAATGGGGGGGTGTTATCTCTTTTGTCGAAAATCAGCCGTTTTTGCTCGAACATTAAATGCCTCCAAATGGTATTTATTTCGCTTCCCGGGGTGAAGAAACCCTTTTTGAGAACTCAGAGTGAGTAAATTGGCCATTTTCATGCACTTTTAACCATTCCATTAATCTTGTGTTTTGGGCTCCTGGAAGCATGAAAATCACTTTAAACATGCTAATATTAGCTCTAACACTGATGATCCACCTACAAATGTGAACTGACGTTCAAAAAGAAAACATTTGAAAACTGACCATTTTCCACATTTCTGAAGCATGACGTAATGGGGGGGTGTTATCTCTTTTGTCGAAAATCAGCCGTTTTTGCTCGAACATTAAATGCCTCCAAATGGTATTTATTTCACTTCCCGGGGTGAAGAAACCCTTTTTGAGAACTCAGAGTGAGTAAATTGGCCATTTTCATGCACTTTTAACCATTCCATAAATCTTGTGTTTTGGGCCCCTGGAAGCATGAAAATCACTTTAAACATGCTAATTTTAGCTCTAACACTGATGATCCACCTACAAATGTGAACTGACGTTCAAAAATAAAACATTTGAAAACGGACCATTTTCCACATTTCTGAAGCATGACGTAATGGGGGGGTGTTATCTCTTTTGTCGAAAATCAGCCGTTTTTGCTCGAACATTAAATGCCTCCAAATGGTATTTAATTAACTTCCTGAGCCCCTGGAAGCATGAAAATCACTTTAAACATGCAAATTTTAGCTCTAACACTGATGATCCACCTACAAATGTGAACTGACGTTCAAAAATAAAACATTTGAAAACGGACCATTTTCCACATTTCTGAAGCATGACGTAATGGGGGGGTGTTATCTCTTTTGTCGAAAATCAGCCGTTTTTGCTCGAACATTAAATGCCTCCAAATGGTATTTATTTCACTTCCTGGGGTGAAGAAACCCTTTTTGAGGACTCAGAGTGAGTAAATTGGCCATTTTCATGCACTTTTAACCATTCCATTAATCTTGTGTTTTGGGCTCCTGGAAGCATGAAAATCACTTTAAACATGCTAATTTTAGCTCTAACACTGATGATCCACCTACAAATGTGAACTGACGTTCAAAAATAAAACATTTAAAAACGGACCATTTTCCACATTTCTGAAGCATGACGTAATGGGGGGGTGTTATCTCTTTTGTCGAAAATCAGCCGTTTTTGCTCGAACATTAAATGCCTCCAAATGGTATTTATTTCACTTCCCGGGGTGAAGAAACCCTTTTTGAGAACTCAGAGTGAGTAAATTGGCCATTTTCATGCACTTTTAACCATTCCATAAATCTTGTGTTTTGGGCCCCTGGAAGCATGAAAATCACTTTAAACATGCTAATTTTAGCTCTAACACTGATGATCCACCTACAAATGTGAACTGACGTTCAAAAATAAAACATTGGAAAACGGACCATTTTCCACATTTCTGAAGCATGAAGTAATGGGGGGGTGTTATCTCTTTTGTCGAAAATCAGCCGTTTTTGCTCGAACATTAAATGCCTCCAAATGGTATTTAATTAACTTCCTGAGCCCCTGGAAGCATGAAAATCACTTTAAACATGCAAATTTTAGCTCTAACACTGATGATCCACCTACAAATGTGAACTGACGTTCAAAAATAAAACATTTGAAAACGGACCATTTTCCACATTTCTGAAGCATGACGTAATGGGGGGGTGTTATCTCTTTTGTCGAAAATCAGCCGTTTTTGCTCGAACATCAAATGCCTCCAAATGGTATTTAATTAACTTCCCGGGGTGAAGAAACCCTTTTTGAGAACTCAGAGTGAGTAAATTGGCCATTTTCATGCACTTTTAACCATTCCATAAATCTTGTGTTTTGGGCCCCTGGAAGCATGAAAATCACTTTAAACATGCTAATTTTAGCTCTAACACTGATGATCCACCTACAAATGTGAACTGACGTTCAAAAATAAAACATTTGAAAACGGACCATTTTCCACATTTCTGAAGCATGACGTACTGGGGGGGTGTTATCTCTTTTGTCGAAAATCAGCCGTTTTTGCTCGAACATTAAATGCCTCCAAATGGTATTTAATTAACTTCCTGAGCCCCTGGAAGCATGAAAATCACTTTAAACATGCAAATTTTAGCTCTAACACTGATGATCCACCTACAAATGTGAACTGACGTTCAAAAATAAAACATTTGAAAACGGACCATTTTCCACATTTCTGAAGCATGACGTAATGGGGGGGTGTTATCTCTTTTGTCGAAAATCAGCCGTTTTTGCTCGAACATTAAATGCCTCCAAATGGTATTTATTTCACTTCCCGGGGTGAAGAAACCCTTTTTGAGAACTCAGAGTGAGTAAATTGGCCATTTTCATGCACTTTTAACCATTCCATAAATCTTGTGTTTTGGGCCCCTGGAAGCATGAAAATCACTTTAAACATGCTAATTTTAGCTCTAACACTGATGATCCACCTACAAATGTGAACTGACGTTCAAAAATAAAACATTTGAAAACTTGTCGAAAATCAGCTGTTTTTGCTCGAACATTTAATGCCTCCAAATGGTATTTAATTAACTTCCCGAGCCCCTGGAAGCATGAAAATCACTTTAAACATGCTAATTTTAGCTCTAACACTGATGATCCACCTACAAATGTGAACTGATGTTCAAAAATAAAACATTTGAAAACGAACCATTTTCCACATTTCTGAAGCATGACGTAATGGGGGGGTGTTATCTCTTTTGTCGAAAATCAGCCGTTTTTGCTCGAACATTAAATGCCTCCAAATGGTATTTATTTCGCTTCCCGGGGTGAAGAAACCCTTTTTGAGAACTCAGAGTGAGTAAATTGGCCATTTTCATGCACTTTTAACCATTCCATTAATCTTGTGTTTTGGGCTCCTGGAAGCATGAAAATCACTTTAAACATGCTAATTTTAGCTCTAACACTGATGATCCACCTACAAATGTGAACTGACGTTCAAAAAGAAAACATTTGAAAACTGACCATTTTCCACATTTCTGAAGCATGACGTAATGGGGGGGTGTTATCTCTTTTGTCGAAAATCAGCCGTTTTTGCTCGAACATTAAATGCCTCCAAATGGTATTTATTTCACTTCCCGGGGTGAAGAAACCCTTTTTGAGAACTCAGAGTGAGTAAATTGGCCATTTTCATGCACTTTTAACCATTCCATAAATCTTGTGTTTTGGGCCCCTGGAAGCATGAAAATCACTTTAAACATGCTAATTTTAGCTCTAACACTGATGATCCACCTACAAATGTGAACTGACGTTCAAAAATAAAACATTTGAAAACGGACCATTTTCCACATTTCTGAAGCATGACGTAATGGGGGGGTGTTATCTCTTTTGTCGAAAATCAGCCGTTTTTGCTCGAACATTAAATGCCTCCAAATGGTATTTAATTAACTTCCTGAGCCCCTGGAAGCATGAAAATCACTTTAAACATGCAAATTTTAGCTCTAACACTGATGATCCACCTACAAATGTGAACTGACGTTCAAAAATAAAACATTTGAAAACGGACCATTTTCCACATTTCTGAAGCATGACGTAATGGGGGGGTGTTATCTCTTTTGTCGAAAATCAGCCGTTTTTGCTCGAACATTAAATGCCTCCAAATGGTATTTAATTAACTTCCTGAGCCCCTGGAAGCATGAAAATCACTTTAAACATGCTAATTTTAGCTCTAACACTGATGATCCACCTACAAATGTGAACTGACGTTCAAAAATAAAACATTTGAAAACGGACCATTTTCCACATTTCTGAAGCATGACGTAATGGGGGGGGTGTTATCTCTTTTGTCGAAAATTAGCCGTTTTTGCTCGAACATTAAATGCCTCCAAATGGTATTTATTTCACTTCCCGGGGTGAAGAAACCCTTTTTGAGAACTCAGAGTGAGTAAATTGGCCATTTTCATGCACTTTTAACCATTCCATAAATCTTGTGTTTTGGGCCCCTGGAAGCATGAAAATCACTTTAAACATGCTAATTTTAGCTCTAACACTGATGATCCACCTACAAATGTGAACTGACGTTCAAAAATAAAACATTTGAAAACGGACCATTTTCCACATTTCTGAAGCATGACGTAATGGGGGGGGTGTTATCTCTTTTGTCGAAAATCAGCCGTTCTTGCTCGAACATTAAATGCCTCCAAATGGTATTTAATTAACTTCCCGAGCCCCTGGAAGCATGAAAATCACTTTAAACATGCTAATTTTAGCTCTAACACTGATGATCCACCTACAAATGTGAACTGACGTTCAAAAATAAAACATTTGAAAACGGACCATTTTCCACATTTCTGAAGCATGACGTAATGGGGGGGTGTTATCTCTTTTGTCGAAAATCAGCCGTTTTTGCTCGAACATTAAATGCCTCCAAATGGTATTTAATTAACTTCCCGAGCCCCTGGAAGCATGAAAATCACTTTAAACATGCTAATTTTAGCTCTAACACTGATGATCCACCTACAAATGTGAACTGACGTTCAAAAATAAAACATTTGAAAACGGACCATTTTCCACATTTCTGAAGCATGACGTAATGGGGGGGTGTTATCTCTTTTGTCGAAAATCAGCCGTTTTTGCTCGAACATCAAATGCCTCCAAATGGTATTTAATTAACTTCCCGGGGTGAAGAAACCCTTTTTGAGAACTCAGAGTGAGTAAATTGGCCATTTTCATGCACTTTTAACCATTCCATAAATCTTGTGTTTTGGGCCCCTGGAAGCATGAAAATCACTTTAAACATGCTAATTTTAGCTCTAACACTGATGATCCACCTACAAATGTGAACTGACGTTCAAAAATAAAACATTTGAAAACGGACCATTTTCCACATTTCTGAAGCATGACGTACTGGGGGGGTGTTATCTCTTTTGTCGAAAATCAGCCGTTTTTGCTCGAACATTAAATGCCTCCAAATGGTATTTAATTAACTTCCTGAGCCCTGGAAGCATGAAAATCACTTTAAACATGCAAATTTTAGCTCTAACACTGATGATCCACCTACAAATGTGAACTGACGTTCAAAAATAAAACATTTGAAAACGGACCATTTTCCACATTTCTGAAGCATGACGTAATGGGGGGGTGTTATCTCTTTTGTCGAAAATCAGCCGTTTTTGCTCGAACATTAAATGCCTCCAAATGGTATTTATTTCACTTCCCGGGGTGAAGAAACCCTTTTTGAGAACTCAGAGTGAGTAAATTGGCCATTTTCATGCACTTTTAACCATTCCATAAATCTTGTGTTTTGGGCCCCTGGAAGCATGAAAATCACTTTAAACATGCTAATTTTAGCTCTAACACTGATGATCCACCTACAAATGTGAACTGACGTTCAAAAATAAAACATTTGAAAACGGACCATTTTCCACATTTCTGAAGCATGACGTAATGGGGGGGTGTTATCTCTTGTCGAAAATCAGCTGTTTTTGCTCGAACATTTAATGCCTCCAAATGGTATTTAATTAACTTCCCGAGCCCCTGGAAGCATGAAAATCACTTTAAACATGCTAATTTTAGCTCTAACACTGATGATCCACCTACAAATGTGAACTGATGTTCAAAAATAAAACATTTGAAAACGAACCATTTTCCACATTTCTGAAGCATGACGTAATGGGGGGGTGTTATCTCTTTTGTCGAAAATCAGCCGTTTTTGCTCGAACATTAAATGCCTCCAAATGGTATTTATTTCGCTTCCCGGGGTGAAGAAACCCTTTTTGAGAACTCAGAGTGAGTAAATTGGCCATTTTCATGCACTTTTAACCATTCCATTAATCTTGTGTTTTGGGCTCCTGGAAGCATGAAAATCACTTTAAACATGCTAATTTTAGCTCTAACACTGATGATCCACCTACAAATGTGAACTGACGTTCAAAAAGAAAACATTTGAAAACTGACCATTTTCCACATTTCTGAAGCATGACGTAATGGGGGGGTGTTATCTCTTTTGTCGAAAATCAGCCGTTTTTGCTCGAACATTAAATGCCTCCAAATGGTATTTATTTCACTTCCCGGGGTGAAGAAACCCTTTTTGAGAACTCAGAGTGAGTAAATTGGCCATTTTCATGCACTTTTAACCATTCCATAAATCTTGTGTTTTGGGCCCCTGGAAGCATGAAAATCACTTTAAACATGCTAATTTTAGCTCTAACACTGATGATCCACCTACAAATGTGAACTGACGTTCAAAAATAAAACATTTGAAAACGGACCATTTTCCACATTTCTGAAGCATGACGTAATGGGGGGGTGTTATCTCTTTTGTCGAAAATCAGCCGTTTTTGCTCGAACATTAAATGCCTCCAAATGGTATTTAATTAACTTCCTGAGCCCCTGGAAGCATGAAAATCACTTTAAACATGCAAATTTTAGCTCTAACACTGATGATCCACCTACAAATGTGAACTGACGTTCAAAAATAAAACATTTGAAAACGGACCATTTTCCACATTTCTGAAGCATGACGTAATGGGGGGGTGTTATCTCTTTTGTCGAAAATCAGCCGTTTTTGCTCGAACATTAAATGCCTCCAAATGGTATTTAATTAACTTCCTGAGCCCCTGGAAGCATGAAAATCACTTTAAACATGCTAATTTTAGCTCTAACACTGATGATCCACCTACAAATGTGAACTGACGTTCAAAAATAAAACATTTGAAAACGGACCATTTTCCACATTTCTGAAGCATGACGTAATGGGGGGGGTATTATCTCTTTTGTCGAAAATTAGCCGTTTTTGCTCGAACATTAAATGCCTCCAAATGGTATTTATTTCACTTCCCGGGGTGAAGAAACCCTTTTTGAGAACTCAGGGTGAGTAAATTGGCCATTTTCATGCACTTTTAACCATTCCATAAATCTTGTGTTTTGGGCCCCTGGAAGCATGAAAATCACTTTAAACATGCTAATTTTAGCTCTAACACTGATGATCCACCTACAAATGTGAACTGACGTTCAAAAATAAAACATTTGAAAACGGACCATTTTCCACATTTCTGAAGCATGACGTAATGGGGGGGGTGTTATCTCTTTTGTCGAAAATCAGCCGTTCTTGCTCGAACATTAAATGCCTCCAAATGGTATTTAATTAACTTCCCGAGCCCCTGGAAGCATGAAAATCACTTTAAACATGCTAATTTTAGCTCTAACACTGATGATCCACCTACAAATGTGAACTGACGTTCAAAAATAAAACATTTGAAAACGGACCATTTTCCACATTTCTGAAGCATGACGTAATGGGGGGGTGTTATCTCTTTTGTCGAAAATCAGCCGTTTTTGCTCGAACATTAAATGCCTCCAAATGGTATTTAATTAACTTCCCGAGCCCCTGGAAGCATGAAAATCACTTTAAACATGCTAATTTTAGCTCTAACACTGATGATCCACCTACAAATGTGAACTGACGTTCAAAAATAAAACATTTGAAAACGGACCATTTTCCACATTTCTGAAGCATGACGTAATGAGGGGGTGTTATCTCTTTTGTCGAAAATCAGCCGTTTTTGCTCAAACATTAAATGCCTCCAAATGGTATTTATTTCACTTCCCGGGGTGAAGAAACCCTTTTTGAGAACTCAGAGTGAGTAAATTGGTCATTTTCATGCACTTTTAACCATTCCATAAATCTTGTGTTTTGGGCCCCTGGACATGAAAATCACTTTAAACATGCTAATTTTAGCTCTAACACTGATGATCCACCTACAAATGTGAACTGACGTTCAAAAATAAAACATTTGAAAACGGACCATTTTCCACATTTCTGAAGCATGACGTAATGGGGGGGTGTTATCTCTTTTGTCGAAAATCAGTTGTTTTTGCTCGAACATTAAATGCCTCCAAATGGTATTTATTTCACTTCCCGGGGTGAAGAAACCCTTTTTGAGAACTCAGAGTGAGTAAATTGGCCATTTTCATGCACTTTTAACCATTCCATAAATCTTGTGTTTTGGGCCCCTGGAAGCATGAAAATCACTTTAAACATGCTAATTTTAGCTCTAACACTGATGATCCACCTACAAATGTGAACTGACGTTCAAAAATAAAACATTTGAAAACGGACCATTTTCCACATTTCTGAAGCATGACGTAATGGGGGGGGGTGTTATCTCTTTTGTCGAAAATCAGCCGTTTTTGCTCGAACATTAAATGCCTCCAAATGGTATTTAATTAACTTCCCTAGCCCCTGGAAGCATTAAAATCACTTTAAACATGCTAATTTGAGCTCTAACACTGATGATCCACCTACAAATGTGAACTGACGTTCAAAAATAAAACATTTGAAAACGGACCATTTTCCACATTTCTGAAGCATGACGTAATGGGGGGGTGTTATCTCTTTTGTCGAAAATCAGCCGTTTTTGCTCGAACATTAAATGCCTCCAAATGGTATTTAATTAACTTCCCGAGCCCCTGGAAGCATGAAAATCACTTTAAACATGCTAATTTTAGCTCTAACACTGATGATCCACCTACAAATGTGAACTGACGTTCAAAAATAAAACATTTGAAAACGGACCATTTTCCACATTTCTGAAGCATGACGTAATGGGGGGGTGTTATCTCTTTTGTCGAAAATTAGCCGTTTTTGCTCGAACATTAAATGCCTCCAAATGGTATTTAATTAACTTCCCGAGACCCTGGAAGCATGAAAATCACTTTAAACATGCTAATTTTAGCTCTAACACTGATGATCCACCTACAAATGTGAACTGACGTTCAAAAATAAAACATTTGAAAACGGACCATTTTCCACATTTCTGAAGCATGACGTAATGAGGGGGTGTTATCTCTTTTGTCGAAAATCAGCCGTTTTTGCTCGAACATTAAATGCATCCAAATGGTATTTATTTCACTTCCCGGGGTGAAGAAACCCTTTTTGAGAACTCAGAGTGAGTAAATTGGTCATTTTCATGCACTTTTAACCATTCCATAAATCTTGTGTTTTGGGCCCCTGGACATGAAAATCACTTTAAACATGCTAATTTTAGCTCTAACACTGATGATCCACCTACAAATGTGAACTGACGTTCAAAAATAAAACATTTGAAAACGGACCATTTTCCACATTTCTGAAGCATGACGTAATGGGGGGGTGTTATCTCTTTTGTCGAAAATCAGCCGTTTTTGCTCGAACATTAAATGCCTCCAAATGGTATTTAATTAAATTCCCGGGGTGAAGAAACCCTTTTTGAGAACTCAGAGTGAGTAAATTGGCCATTTTCATGCACTTTTAACCATTCCATAAATCTTGTGTTTTGGGCCCCTGGAAGCATGAAAATCACTTTAAACATGCTAATTTTAGCTCTAACACTGATGATCCACCTACAAATGTGAACTGACGTTCAAAAATAAAACATTTGAAAACGGACCATTTTCCACATTTCTGAAGGATGACGTAATGGGGGGGTGTTATCTCTTTTGTCGAAAATCAGCCGTTTTTGCTCGAACATTAAATGCCTCCAAATGGTATTTAATTAACTTCCCGAGCCCCTGGAAGCATGAAAATCACTTTAAACATGCTAATTTTAGCTCTAACACTGATGATCCACCTACAAATGTGAACTGACGTTCAAAAATAAAACATTTGAAAACGGACCATTTTCCACATTTCTGAAGCATGACGTAATGGGGGGGTGTTATCTCTTTTGTCGAAAATCAGCCGTTTTTGCGCGAACATTAAATGCCTCCAAATGGTATTTAATTAACTTCCCGAGCCCCTGGAAGCATGAAAATCACTTTAAACATGCTAATTTTAGCTCTAACACTGATGATCCACCTACAACTGTGAACTGACGTTCAAAAATAAAACATTTGAAAACGGACCATTTTCCACATTTCTGAAGCATGACGTAATGGGGGGGTGTTATCTCTTTTGTCGAAAATCAGCCGTTTTTGCTCGAACATTAAATGCCTCCAAATGGTATTTAATTAACTTCCCGAGCCCCTGGAAGCATGAAAATCACTTTAAACATGCTAATTTTAGCTCTAACACTGATGATCCACCTACAAATGTGAACTGACGTTCAAAAATAAAACATTTGAAAACGGACCATTTTCCACATTTCTGAAGCATGACGTAATGGGGGGGTGTTATCTCTTTTGTCGAAAATCAGCCGTTTTTGCTCGAACATTAAATGCCTCCAAATGGTATTTATTTCACTTCCCGAGCCCCTGGAAGCATGAAAATCACTTTAAACATGCTAATTTTAGCTCTAACACTGATGATCCACCTACAAATGTGAACTGACGTTCAAAAATAAAACATTTGAAAACGGACCATTTTCCACATTTCTGAAGCATGACGTAATGGGGGGGGGTGTTATCTCTTTTGTCGAAAATCAGCCGTTTTTGCTCGAACATTAAATGCCTCCAAATGGTATTTAATTAACTTCCCGAGCCCCTGGAAGCATGAAAATCACTTTAAACATGCTAATTTTAGCTCTAACACTGATGATCCACCTACAAATGTGAACTGACGTTCAAAAATAAAACATTTGAAAACGGACCATTTTCCACATTTCTGAAGCATGACGTAATGGGGGGGTGTTATCTCTTTTGTCGAAAATCAGCCGTTTTTGCTCGAACATTAAATGCCTCCAAATGGTATTTAATTAACTTCCCGGGGTGAAGAAACCCTTTTTGAGAACTCAGAGTGAGTAATGTGCCATTTTCATGCACTTTTAACCATTCCATAAATCTTGTGTTTTGGGCCCCTGGAAGCATGAAAATCACTTTAAACATGCTAATTTTAGCTCTAACACTGATGATCCACCTACAAATGTGAACTGACGTTCAAAAATAAAACATTTGAAAACGGACCATTTTCCACATTTCTGAAGCATGACGTAATGGGGGGGTGTTATCTCTTGTCGAAAATCAGCTGTTTTTGCTCGAACATTTAATGCCTCCAAATGGTATTTAATTAACTTCCCGAGCCCCTGGAAGCATGAAAATCACTTTAAACATGCTAATTTTAGCTCTAACACTGATGATCCACCTACAAATGTGAACTGATGTTCAAAAATAAAACATTTGAAAACGAACCATTTTCCACATTTCTGAAGCATGACGTAATGGGGGGGTGTTATCTCTTTTGTCGAAAATCAGCCGTTTTTGCTCGAACATTAAATGCCTCCAAATGGTATTTATTTCGCTTCCCGGGGTGAAGAAACCCTTTTTGAGAACTCAGAGTGAGTAAATTGGCCATTTTCATGCACTTTTAACCATTCCATTAATCTTGTGTTTTGGGCTCCTGGAAGCATGAAAATCACTTTAAACATGCTAATTTTAGCTCTAACACTGATGATCCACCTACAAATGTGAACTGACGTTCAAAAAGAAAACATTTGAAAACTGACCATTTTCCACATTTCTGAAGCATGACGTAATGGGGGGGTGTTATCTCTTTTGTCGAAAATCAGCCGTTTTTGCTCGAACATTAAATGCCTCCAAATGGTATTTATTTCACTTCCCGGGGTGAAGAAACCCTTTTTGAGAACTCAGAGTGAGTAAATTGGCCATTTTCATGCACTTTTAACCATTCCATAAATCTTGTGTTTTGGGCCCCTGGAAGCATGAAAATCACTTTAAACATGCTAATTTTAGCTCTAACACTGATGATCCACCTACAAATGTGAACTGACGTTCAAAAATAAAACATTTGAAAACGGACCATTTTCCACATTTCTGAAGCATGACGTAATGGGGGGGTGTTATCTCTTTTGTCGAAAATCAGCCGTTTTTGCTCGAACATTAAATGCCTCCAAATGGTATTTAATTAACTTCCTGAGCCCCTGGAAGCATGAAAATCACTTTAAACATGCAAATTTTAGCTCTAACACTGATGATCCACCTACAAATGTGAACTGACGTTCAAAAATAAAACATTTGAAAACGGACCATTTTCCACATTTCTGAAGCATGACGTAATGGGGGGGTGTTATCTCTTTTGTCGAAAATCAGCCGTTTTTGCTCGAACATTAAATGCCTCCAAATGGTATTTAATTAACTTCCTGAGCCCCTGGAAGCATGAAAATCACTTTAAACATGCTAATTTTAGCTCTAACACTGATGATCCACCTACAAATGTGAACTGACGTTCAAAAATAAAACATTTGAAAACGGACCATTTTCCACATTTCTGAAGCATGACGTAATGGGGGGGGTATTATCTCTTTTGTCGAAAATTAGCCGTTTTTGCTCGAACATTAAATGCCTCCAAATGGTATTTATTTCACTTCCCGGGGTGAAGAAACCCTTTTTGAGAACTCAGGGTGAGTAAATTGGCCATTTTCATGCACTTTTAACCATTCCATAAATCTTGTGTTTTGGGCCCCTGGAAGCATGAAAATCACTTTAAACATGCTAATTTTAGCTCTAACACTGATGATCCACCTACAAATGTGAACTGACGTTCAAAAATAAAACATTTGAAAACGGACCATTTTCCACATTTCTGAAGCATGACGTAATGGGGGGGGTGTTATCTCTTTTGTCGAAAATCAGCCGTTCTTGCTCGAACATTAAATGCCTCCAAATGGTATTTAATTAACTTCCCGAGCCCCTGGAAGCATGAAAATCACTTTAAACATGCTAATTTTAGCTCTAACACTGATGATCCACCTACAAATGTGAACTGACGTTCAAAAATAAAACATTTGAAAACGGACCATTTTCCACATTTCTGAAGCATGACGTAATGGGGGGGTGTTATCTCTTTTGTCGAAAATCAGCCGTTTTTGCTCGAACATTAAATGCCTCCAAATGGTATTTAATTAACTTCCCGAGCCCCTGGAAGCATGAAAATCACTTTAAACATGCTAATTTTAGCTCTAACACTGATGATCCACCTACAAATGTGAACTGACGTTCAAAAATAAAACATTTGAAAACGGACCATTTTCCACATTTCTGAAGCATGACGTAATGAGGGGGTGTTATCTCTTTTGTCGAAAATCAGCCGTTTTTGCTCAAACATTAAATGCCTCCAAATGGTATTTATTTCACTTCCCGGGGTGAAGAAACCCTTTTTGAGAACTCAGAGTGAGTAAATTGGTCATTTTCATGCACTTTTAACCATTCCATAAATCTTGTGTTTTGGGCCCCTGGACATGAAAATCACTTTAAACATGCTAATTTTAGCTCTAACACTGATGATCCACCTACAAATGTGAACTGACGTTCAAAAATAAAACATTTGAAAACGGACCATTTTCCACATTTCTGAAGCATGACGTAATGGGGGGGTGTTATCTCTTTTGTCGAAAATCAGTTGTTTTTGCTCGAACATTAAATGCCTCCAAATGGTATTTATTTCACTTCCCGGGGTGAAGAAACCCTTTTTGAGAACTCAGAGTGAGTAAATTGGCCATTTTCATGCACTTTTAACCATTCCATAAATCTTGTGTTTTGGGCCCCTGGAAGCATGAAAATCACTTTAAACATGCTAATTTTAGCTCTAACACTGATGATCCACCTACAAATGTGAACTGACGTTCAAAAATAAAACATTTGAAAACGGACCATTTTCCACATTTCTGAAGCATGACGTAATGGGGGGGGGTGTTATCTCTTTTGTCGAAAATCAGCCGTTTTTGCTCGAACATTAAATGCCTCCAAATGGTATTTAATTAACTTCCCTAGCCCCTGGAAGCATTAAAATCACTTTAAACATGCTAATTTGAGCTCTAACACTGATGATCCACCTACAAATGTGAACTGACGTTCAAAAATAAAACATTTGAAAACGGACCATTTTCCACATTTCTGAAGCATGACGTAATGGGGGGGTGTTATCTCTTTTGTCGAAAATCAGCCGTTTTTGCTCGAACATTAAATGCCTCCAAATGGTATTTAATTAACTTCCCGAGCCCCTGGAAGCATGAAAATCACTTTAAACATGCTAATTTTAGCTCTAACACTGATGATCCACCTACAAATGTGAACTGACGTTCAAAAATAAAACATTTGAAAACGGACCATTTTCCACATTTCTGAAGCATGACGTAATGGGGGGGGTGTTATCTCTTTTGTCGAAAATTAGCCGTTTTTGCTCGAACATTAAATGCCTCCAAATGGTATTTAATTAACTTCCCGAGACCCTGGAAGCATGAAAATCACTTTAAACATGCTAATTTTAGCTCTAACACTGATGATCCACCTACAAATGTGAACTGACGTTCAAAAATAAAACATTTGAAAACGGACCATTTTCCACATTTCTGAAGCATGACGTAATGAGGGGGTGTTATCTCTTTTGTCGAAAATCAGCCGTTTTTGCTCGAACATTAAATGCATCCAAATGGTATTTATTTCACTTCCCGGGGTGAAGAAACCCTTTTTGAGAACTCAGAGTGAGTAAATTGGTCATTTTCATGCACTTTTAACCATTCCATAAATCTTGTGTTTTGGGCCCCTGGACATGAAAATCACTTTAAACATGCTAATTTTAGCTCTAACACTGATGATCCACCTACAAATGTGAACTGACGTTCAAAAATAAAACATTTGAAAACGGACCATTTTCCACATTTCTGAAGCATGACGTAATGGGGGGGTGTTATCTCTTTTGTCGAAAATCAGCCGTTTTTGCTCGAACATTAAATGCCTCCAAATGGTATTTAATTAAATTCCCGGGGTGAAGAAACCCTTTTTGAGAACTCAGAGTGAGTAAATTGGCCATTTTCATGCACTTTTAACCATTCCATAAATCTTGTGTTTTGGGCCCCTGGAAGCATGAAAATCACTTTAAACATGCTAATTTTAGCTCTAACACTGATGATCCACCTACAAATGTGAACTGACGTTCAAAAATAAAACATTTGAAAACGGACCATTTTCCACATTTCTGAAGGATGACGTAATGGGGGGGTGTTATCTCTTTTGTCGAAAATCAGCCGTTTTTGCTCGAACATTAAATGCCTCCAAATGGTATTTAATTAACTTCCCGAGCCCCTGGAAGCATGAAAATCACTTTAAACATGCTAATTTTAGCTCTAACACTGATGATCCACCTACAAATGTGAACTGACGTTCAAAAATAAAACATTTGAAAACGGACCATTTTCCACATTTCTGAAGCATGACGTAATGGGGGGGTGTTATCTCTTTTGTCGAAAATCAGCCGTTTTTGCGCGAACATTAAATGCCTCCAAATGGTATTTAATTAACTTCCCGAGCCCCTGGAAGCATGAAAATCACTTTAAACATGCTAATTTTAGCTCTAACACTGATGATCCACCTACAACTGTGAACTGACGTTCAAAAATAAAACATTTGAAAACGGACCATTTTCCACATTTCTGAAGCATGACGTAATGGGGGGGTGTTATCTCTTTTGTCGAAAATCAGCCGTTTTTGCTCGAACATTAAATGCCTCCAAATGGTATTTAATTAACTTCCCGAGCCCCTGGAAGCATGAAAATCACTTTAAACATGCTAATTTTAGCTCTAACACTGATGATCCACCTACAAATGTGAACTGACGTTCAAAAATAAAACATTTGAAAACGGACCATTTTCCACATTTCTGAAGCATGACGTAATGGGGGGGTGTTATCTCTTTTGTCGAAAATCAGCCGTTTTTGCTCGAACATTAAATGCCTCCAAATGGTATTTATTTCACTTCCCGAGCCCCTGGAAGCATGAAAATCACTTTAAACATGCTAATTTTAGCTCTAACACTGATGATCCACCTACAAATGTGAACTGACGTTCAAAAATAAAACATTTGAAAACGGACCATTTTCCACATTTCTGAAGCATGACGTAATGGGGGGGGTGTTATCTCTTTTGTCGAAAATCAGCCGTTTTTGCTCGAACATTAAATGCCTCCAAATGGTATTTAATTAACTTCCCGAGCCCCTGGAAGCATGAAAATCACTTTAAACATGCTAATTTTAGCTCTAACACTGATGATCCACCTACAAATGTGAACTGACGTTCAAAAATAAAACATTTGAAAACGGACCATTTTCCACATTTCTGAAGCATGACGTAATGGGGGGGTGTTATCTCTTTTGTCGAAAATCAGCCGTTTTTGCTCGAACATTAAATGCCTCCAAATGGTATTTAATTAACTTCCCGGGGTGAAGAAACCCTTTTTGAGAACTCAGAGTGAGTAATGTGCCATTTTCATGCACTTTTAACCATTCCATAAATCTTGTGTTTTGGGCCCCTGGAAGCATGAAAATCACTTTAAACATGCTAATTTTAGCTCTAACACTGATGATCCACCTACAAATGTGAACTGACGTTCAAAAATAAAACATTTGAAAACGGACCATTTTCCACATTTCTGAAGCATGACGTAATGGGGGGTGTTATCTCTTGTCGAAAATCAGCTGTTTTTGCTCGAACATTTAATGCCTCCAAATGGTATTTAATTAACTTCCCGAGCCCCTGGAAGCATGAAAATCACTTTAAACATGCTAATTTTAGCTCTAACACTGATGATCCACCTACAAATGTGAACTGACGTTCAAAAATAAAACATTTGAAAACGAACCATTTTCCACATTTCTGAAGCATGACGTAATGGGGGGGTGTTATCTCTTTTGTCGAAAATCAGCCGTTTTTGCTCGAACATTAAATGCCTCCAAATGGTATTTATTTCGCTTCCCGGGGTGAAGAAACCCTTTTTGAGAACTCAGAGTGAGTAAATTGGCCATTTTCATGCACTTTTAACCATTCCATTAATCTTGTGTTTTGGGCTCCTGGAAGCATGAAAATCACTTTAAACATGCTAATTTTAGCTCTAACACTGATGATCCACCTACAAATGTGAACTGACGTTCAAAAAGAAAACATTTGAAAACTGACCATTTTCCACATTTCTGAAGCATGACGTAATGGGGGGGTGTTATCTCTTTTGTCGAAAATCAGCCGTTTTTGCTCGAACATTAAATGCCTCCAAATGGTATTTATTTCACTTCCCGGGGTGAAGAAACCCTTTTTGAGAACTCAGAGTGAGTAAATTGGCCATTTTCATGCACTTTTAACCATTCCATAAATCTTGTGTTTTGGGCCCCTGGAAGCATGAAAATCACTTTAAACATGCTAATTTTAGCTCTAACACTGATGATCCACCTACAAATGTGAACTGACGTTCAAAAATAAAACATTTGAAAACGGACCATTTTCCACATTTCTGAAGCATGACGTAATGGGGGGGTGTTATCTCTTTTGTCGAAAATCAGCCGTTTTTGCTCGAACATTAAATGCCTCCAAATGGTATTTAATTAACTTCCCGAGCCCCTGGAAGCATGAAAATCACTTTAAACATGCAAATTTTAGCTCTAACACTGATGATCCACCTACAAATGTGAACTGACGTTCAAAAATAAAACATTTGAAAACGGACCATTTTCCACATTTCTGAAGCATGACGTAATGGGGGGGTGTTATCTCTTTTGTCGAAAATCAGCCGTTTTTGCTCGAACATTAAATGCCTCCAAATGGTATTTATTTCACTTCCCGGGGTGAAGAAACCCTTTTTGAGAACTCAGAGTGAGTAAATTGGCCATTTTCATGCACTTTTAACCATTTCATAAATCTTGTGTTTTGGGCCCCTGGAAGCATGAAAATCACTTTAAACATGCTAATTTTAGCTCTAACACTGATGATCCACCTACAAATGTGAACTGACGTTCAAAAATAAAACATTTGAAAACGGACCATTTTCCACATTTCTGAAGCATGACGTAATGGGGGGGTGTTATCTCTTGTCGAAAATCAGCTGTTTTTGCTCGAACATTTAATGCCTCCAAATGGTATTTAATTAACTTCCCGAGCCCCTGGAAGCATGAAAATCACTTTAAACATGCTAATTTTAGCTCTAACACTGATGATCCACCTACAAATGTGAACTGACGTTCAAAAATAAAACATTTGAAAACGAACCATTTTCCACATTTCTGAAGCATGACGTAATGGGGGGGTGTTATCTCTTTTGTCGAAAATCAGCCGTTTTTGCTCGAACATTAAATGCCTCCAAATGGTATTTATTTCACTTCCCGGGGTGAAGAAACCCTTTTTGAGAACTCAGAGTGAGTAAATTGGCCATTTTCATGCACTTTTAACCATTCCATAAATCTTGTGTTTTGGGCCCCTGGAAGCATGAAAATCACTTTAAACATGCTAATTTTAGCTCTAACACTGATGATCCACCTACAAATGTGAACTGACGTTCAAAAATAAAACATTTGAAAACGGACCATTTTCCACATTTCTGAAGCATGACGTAATGGGGGGGTGTTATCTCTTTTGTCGAAAATCAGCCGTTTTTGCTCGAACATTAAATGCCTCCAAATGGTATTTAATTAACTTCCTGAGCCCCTGGAAGCATGAAAATCACTTTAAACATGCAAATTTTAGCTCTAACACTGATGATCCACCTACAAATGTGAACTGACGTTCAAAAATAAAACATTTGAAAACGGACCATTTTCCACATTTCTGAAGCATGACGTAATGGGGGGGTGTTATCTCTTTTGTCGAAAATCAGCCGTTTTTGCTCGAACATTAAATGCCTCCAAATGGTATTTATTTCACTTCCCGGGGTGAAGAAACCCTTTTTGAGAACTCAGAGTGAGTAAATTGGCCATTTTCATGCACTTTTAACCATTCCATTAATCTTGTGTTTTGGGCTCCTGGAAGCATGAAAATCACTTTAAACATGCTAATTTTAGCTCTAACACTGATGATCCACCTACAAATGTGAACTGACGTTCAAAAATAAAACATTTAAAAACGGACCATTTTCCACATTTCTGAAGCATGACGTAATGGGGGGGTGTTATCTCTTTTGTCGAAAATCAGCCGTTTTTGCTCGAACATTAAATGCCTCCAAATGGTATTTAATTAACTTCCTGAGCCCCTGGAAGCATGAAAATCACTTTAAACATGCAAATTTTAGCTCTAACACTGATGATCCACCTACAAATGTGAACTGACGTTCAAAAATAAAACATTTGAAAACGGACCATTTTCCACATTTCTGAAGCATGACGTAATGGGGGGGTGTTATCTCTTTTGTCGAAAATCAGCCGTTTTTGCTCGAACATCAAATGCCTCCAAATGGTATTTAATTAACTTCCCGGGGTGAAGAAACCCTTTTTGAGAACTCAGAGTGAGTAAATTGGCCATTTTCATGCACTTTTAACAATTCCATAAATCTTGTGTTTTGGGCCCCTGGAAGCATGAAAATCACTTTAAACATGCTAATTTTAGCTCTAACACTGATGATCCACCTACAAATGTGAACTGACGTTCAAAAATAAAACATTTGAAAACGGACCATTTTCCACATTTCTGAAGCATGACGTAATGGGGGGGTGTTATCTCTTTTGTCGAAAATCAGCCGTTTTTGCTCGAACATTAAATGCCTCCAAATGGTATTTAATTAACTTCCTGAGCCCCTGGAAGCATGAAAATCACTTTAAACATGCAAATTTTAGCTCTAACACTGATGATCCACCTACAAATGTGAACTGACGTTCAAAAATAAAACATTTGAAAACGGACCATTTTCCACATTTCTGAAGCATGACGTAATGGGGGGGTGTTATCTCTTTTGTCGAAAATCAGCCGTTTTTGCTCGAACATTAAATGCCTCCAAATGGTATTTATTTCACTTCCCGGGGTGAAGAAACCCTTTTTGAGAACTCAGAGTGAGTAAATTGGCCATTTTCATGCACTTTTAACCATTCCATAAATCTTGTGTTTTGGGCCCCTGGAAGCATGAAAATCACTTTAAACATGCTAATTTTAGCTCTAACACTGATGATCCACCTACAAATGTGAACTGACGTTCAAAAATAAAACATTTGAAAACGGACCATTTTCCACATTTCTGAAGCATGACGTAATGGGGGGGTGTTATCTCTTGTCGAAAATCAGCTGTTTTTGCTCGAACATTTAATGCCTCCAAATGGTATTTAATTAACTTCCCGAGCCCCTGGAAGCATGAAAATCACTTTAAACATGCTAATTTTAGCTCTAACACTGATGATCCACCTACAAATGTGAACTGATGTTCAAAAATAAAACATTTGAAAACGAACCATTTTCCACATTTCTGAAGCATGACGTAATGGGGGGGTGTTATCTCTTTTGTCGAAAATCAGCCGTTTTTGCTCGAACATTAAATGCCTCCAAATGGTATTTATTTCGCTTCCCGGGGTGAAGAAACCCTTTTTGAGAACTCAGAGTGAGTAAATTGGCCATTTTCATGCACTTTTAACCATTCCATTAATCCTGTGTTTTGGGCTCCTGGAAGCATGAAAATCACTTTAAACATGCTAATTTTAGCTCTAACACTGATGATCCACCTACAAATGTGAACTGACGTTCAAAAAGAAAACATTTGAAAACTGACCATTTTCCACATTTCTGAAGCATGACGTAATGGGGGGGTGTTATCTCTTTTGTCGAAAATCAGCCGTTTTTGCTCGAACATTAAATGCCTCCAAATGGTATTTATTTCACTTCCCGGGGTGAAGAAACCCTTTTTGAGAACTCAGAGTGAGTAAATTGGCCATTTTCATGCACTTTTAACCATTCCATAAATCTTGTGTTTTGGGCCCCTGGAAGCATGAAAATCACTTTAAACATGCTAATTTTAGCTCTAACACTGATGATCCACCTACAAATGTGAACTGACGTTCAAAAATAAAACATTTGAAAACGGACCATTTTCCACATTTCTGAAGCATGACGTAATGGGGGGGTGTTATCTCTTTTGTCGAAAATCAGCCGTTTTTGCTCGAACATTAAATGCCTCCAAATGGTATTTAATTAACTTCCTGAGCCCCTGGAAGCATGAAAATCACTTTAAACATGCAAATTTTAGCTCTAACACTGATGATCCACCTACAAATGTGAACTGACGTTCAAAAATAAAACATTTGAAAACGGACCATTTTCCACATTTCTGAAGCATGACGTAATGGGGGGGTGTTATCTCTTTTGTCGAAAATCAGCCGTTTTTGCTCGAACATTAAATGCCTCCAAATGGTATTTAATTAACTTCCTGAGCCCCTGGAAGCATGAAAATCACTTTAAACATGCTAATTTTAGCTCTAACACTGATGATCCACCTACAAATGTGAACTGACGTTCAAAAATAAAACATTTGAAAACGGACCATTTTCCACATTTCTGAAGCATGACGTAATGGGGGGGGTGTTATCTCTTTTGTCGAAAATTAGCCGTTTTTGCTCGAACATTAAATGCCTCCAAATGGTATTTATTTCACTTCCCGGGGTGAAGAAACCCTTTTTGAGAACTCAGAGTGAGTAAATTGGCCATTTTCATGCACTTTTAACCATTCCATAAATCTTGTGTTTTGGGCCCCTGGAAGCATGAAAATCACTTTAAACATGCTAATTTTAGCTCTAACACTGATGATCCACCTACAAATGTGAACTGACGTTCAAAAATAAAACATTTGAAAACGGACCATTTTCCACATTTCTGAAGCATGACGTAATGGGGGGGGTGTTATCTCTTTTGTCGAAAATCAGCCGTTCTTGCTCGAACATTAAATGCCTCCAAATGGTATTTAATTAACTTCCCGAGCCCCTGGAAGCATGAAAATCACTTTAAACATGCTAATTTTAGCTCTAACACTGATGATCCACCTACAAATGTGAACTGACGTTCAAAAATAAAACATTTGAAAACGGACCATTTTCCACATTTCTGAAGCATGACGTAATGGGGGGGTGTTATCTCTTTTGTCGAAAATCAGCCGTTTTTGCTCGAACATTAAATGCCTCCAAATGGTATTTAATTAACTTCCCGAGCCCCTGGAAGCATGAAAATCACTTTAAACATGCTAATTTTAGCTCTAACACTGATGATCCACCTACAAATGTGAACTGACGTTCAAAAATAAAACATTTGAAAACGGACCATTTTCCACATTTCTGAAGCATGACGTAATGAGGGGGTGTTATCTCTTTTGTCGAAAATCAGCCGTTTTTGCTCAAACATTAAATGCCTCCAAATGGTATTTATTTCACTTCCCGGGGTGAAGAAACCCTTTTTGAGAACTCAGAGTGAGTAAATTGGTCATTTTCATGCACTTTTAACCATTCCATAAATCTTGTGTTTTGGGCCCCTGGACATGAAAATCACTTTAAACATGCTAATTTTAGCTCTAACACTGATGATCCACCTACAAATGTGAACTGACGTTCAAAAATAAAACATTTGAAAACGGACCATTTTCCACATTTCTGAAGCATGACGTAATGGGGGGGTGTTATCTCTTTTGTCGAAAATCAGCCGTTTTTGCTCGAACATTAAATGCCTCCAAATGGTATTTATTTCACTTCCCGGGGTGAAGAAACCCTTTTTGAGAACTCAGAGTGAGTAAATTGGCCATTTTCATGCACTTTTAACCATTCCATAAATCTTGTGTTTTGGGCCCCTGGAAGCATGAAAATCACTTTAAACATGCTAATTTTAGCTCTAACACTGATGATCCACCTACAAATGTGAACTGACGTTCAAAAATAAAACATTTGAAAACGGACCATTTTCCACATTTCTGAAGCATGACGTAATGGGGGGGGTGTTATCTCTTTTGTCGAAAATCAGCCGTTTTTGCTCGAACATTAAATGCCTCCAAATGGTATTTAATTAACTTCCCTAGCCCCTGGAAGCATTAAAATCACTTTAAACATGCTAATTTTAGCTCTAACACTGATGATCCACCTACAAATGTGAACTGACGTTCAAAAATAAAACATTTGAAAACGGACCATTTTCCACATTTCTGAAGCATGACGTAATGGGGGGGTGTTATCTCTTTTGTCGAAAATCAGCCGTTTTTGCTCGAACATTAAATGCCTCCAAATGGTATTTAATTAACTTCCCGAGCCCCTGGAAGCATGAAAATCACTTTAAACATGCTAATTTTAGCTCTAACACTGATGATCCACCTACAAATGTGAACTGACGTTCAAAAATAAAACATTTGAAAACGGACCATTTTCCACATTTCTGAAGCATGACGTAATGGGGGGGTGTTATCTCTTTTGTCGAAAATTAGCCGTTTTTGCTCGAACATTAAATGCCTCCAAATGGTATTTAATTAACTTCCCGAGCCCCTGGAAGCATGAAAATCACTTTAAACATGCTAATTTTAGCTCTAACACTGATGATCCACCTACAAATGTGAACTGACGTTCAAAAATAAAACATTTGAAAACGGACCATTTTCCACATTTCTGAAGCATGACGTAATGAGGGGGTGTTATCTCTTTTGTCGAAAATCAGCCGTTTTTGCTCGAACATTAAATGCCTCCAAATGGTATTTATTTCACTTCCCGGGGTGAAGAAACCCTTTTTGAGAACTCAGAGTGAGTAAATTGGTCATTTTCATGCACTTTTAACCATTCCATAAATCTTGTGTTTTGGGCCCCTGGACATGAAAATCACTTTAAACATGCTAATTTTAGCTCTAACACTGATGATCCACCTACAAATGTGAACTGACGTTCAAAAATAAAACATTTGAAAACGGACCATTTTCCACATTTCTGAAGCATGACGTAATGGGGGGGTGTTATCTCTTTTGTCGAAAATCAGCCGTTTTTGCTCGAACATTAAATGCCTCCAAATGGTATTTAATTAAATTCCCGGGGTGAAGAAACCCTTTTTGAGAACTCAGAGTGAGTAAATTGGCCATTTTCATGCACTTTTAACCATTCCATAAATCTTGTGTTTTGGGCCCCTGGAAGCATGAAAATCACTTTAAACATGCTAATTTTAGCTCTAACACTGATGATCCACCTACAAATGTGAACTGACGTTCGAAAATAAAACATTTGAAAACGGACCATTTTCCACATTTCTGAAGGATGACGTAATGGGGGGGTGTTATCTCTTTTGTCGAAAATCAGCCGTTTTTGCTCGAACATTAAATGCCTCCAAATGGTATTTAATTAACTTCCCGAGCCCCTGGAAGCATGAAAATCACTTTAAACATGCTAATTTTAGCTCTAACACTGATGATCCACCTACAAATGTGAACTGACGTTCAAAAATAAAACATTTGAAAACGGACCATTTTCCACATTTCTGAAGCATGACGTAATGGGGGGGTGTTATCTCTTTTGTCGAAAATCAGCTGTTTTTGCTCGAACATTAAATGCCTCCAAATGGTATTTAATTAACTTCCCGGGGTGAAGAAACCCTTTTTGAGAACTCAGAGTGAGTAAATTGGCCATTTTCATGCACTTTTAACCATTCCATAAATCTTGTGTTTTGGGCCCCTGGACATGAAAATCACTTTAAACATGCTAATTTTAGCTCTAACACTGATGATCCACCTACAAATGTGAACTGACGTTCAAAAATAAAACATTTGAAAACGGACCATTTTCCACATTTCTGAAGCATGACGTAATGGGGGGGTGTTATCTCTTTTGTCGAAAATCAGCCGTTTTTGCTCGAACATTAAATGCCTCCAAATGGTATTTAATTAAATTCCCGGGGTGAAGAAACCCTTTTTGAGAACTCAGAGTGAGTAAATTGGCCATTTTCATGCACTTTTAACCATTCCATAAATCTTGTGTTTTGGGCCCCTGGAAGCATGAAAATCACTTTAAACATGCTAATTTTAGCTCTAACACTGATGATCCACCTACAAATGTGAACTGACGTTCAAAAATAAAACATTTGAAAACGGACCATTTTCCACATTTCTGAAGCATGACGTAATGGGGGGGTGTTATCTCTTTTGTCGAAAATCAGCCGTTTTTGCTCGAACATTAAATGCCTCCAAATGGTATTTAATTAACTTCCCGAGCCCCTGGAAGCATGAAAATCACTTTAAACATGCTAATTTTAGCTCTAACACTGATGATCCACCTACAAATGTGAACTGACGTTCAAAAATAAAACATTTGAAAACGGACCATTTTCCACATTTCTGAAGCATGACGTAATGGGGGGGTGTTATCTCTTTTGTCGAAAATCAGCCGTTTTTGCGCGAACATTAAATGCCTCCAAATGGTATTTAATTAACTTCCCGAGCCCCTGGAAGCATGAAAATCACTTTAAACATGCTAATTTTAGCTCTAACACTGATGATCCACCTACAACTGTGAACTGACGTTCAAAAATAAAACATTTGAAAACGGACCATTTTCCACATTTCTGAAGCATGACGTAATGGGGGGGTGTTATCTCTTTTGTCGAAAATCAGCCGTTTTTGCTCGAACATTAAATGCCTCCAAATGGTATTTAATTAACTTCCCGAGCCCCTGGAAGCATGAAAATCACTTTAAACATGCTAATTTTAGCTCTAACACTGATGATCCACCTACAAATGTGAACTGACGTTCAAAAATAAAACATTTGAAAACGGACCATTTTCCACATTTCTGAAGCATGACGTAATGGGGGGGTGTTATCTCTTTTGTCGAAAATCAGCCGTTTTTGCTCGAACATTAAATGCCTCCAAATGGTATTTATTTCACTTCCCGAGCCCCTGGAAGCATGAAAATCACTTTAAACATGCTAATTTTAGCTCTAACACTGATGATCCACCTACAAATGTGAACTGACGTTCAAAAATAAAACATTTGAAAACGGACCATTTTCCACATTTCTGAAGCATGACGTAATGGGGGGGTGTTATCTCTTTTGTCGAAAATCAGCTGTTTTTGCTCGAACATTTAATGCCTCCAAATGGTATTTAATTAACTTCCCGAGCCCCTGGAAGCATGAAAATCACTTTAAACATGCTAATTTTAGCTCTAACACTGATGATCCACCTACAAATGTGAACTGACGTTCAAAAATAAAACATTTGAAAACGGACCATTTTCCACATTTCTGAAGCATGACGTAATGGGGGGGTGTTATCTCTTTTGTCGAAAATCAGCCGTTTTTGCTCGAACATTAAATGCCTCCAAATGGTATTTATTTCACTTCCCGGGGTGAAGAAACCCTTTTTGAGAACTCAGAGTGAGTAAATTGGCCATTTTCATGCACTTTTAACCATTCCATTAATCTTGTGTTTTGGGCCCCTGGAAGCATGAAAATCACTTTAAACATGCTAATTTTAGCTCTAACACTGATGATCCACCTACAAATGTGAACTGACGTTCAAAAATAAAACATTTGAAAACGGACCATTTTCCACATTTCTGAAGCATGACGTAATGGGGGGGTGTTATCTCTTTTGTCGAAAATCAGCCGTTTTTGCTCGAACATTAAATGCCTCCAAATGGTATTTAATTAACTTCCCGAGCCCCTGGAAGCATGAAAATCACTTTAAACATGCTAATTTTAGCTCTAACACTGATGATCCACCTACAAATGTGAACTGACGTTCAAAAATAAAACATTTGAAAACGGACCATTTTCCACATTTCTGAAGCATGACGTAATGGGGGGGTGTTATCTCTTTTGTCGAAAATCAGCCGTTTTTGCTCGAACATTAAATGCCTCCAAATGGTATTTATTTCACTTCCCGGGGTGAAGAAACCCTTTTTGAGAACTCAGAGTGAGTAAATTGGCCATTTTCATGCACTTTTAACCATTCCATTAATCTTGTGTTTTGGGCCCCTGGAAGCATGAAAATCACTTTAAACATGCTAATTTTAGCTCTAACACTGATTATCCACCTACAAATGTGAACTGACGTTCAAAAATAAAACATTTGAAAACGGACCATTTTCCACATTTCTGAAGCATGACGTAATGGGGGGGTGTTATCTCTTTTGTCGAAAATCAGCCGTTTTTGCTCGAACATTAAATGCCTCCAAATGATATTTAATTAACTTCCCGAGCCCCTGGAAGCATGAAAATCACTTTAAACATGCTAATTTTAGCTCTAACACTGATGATCCACCTACAAATGTGAACTGACGTTCAAAAATAAAACATTTGAAAACGGACCATTTTCCACATTTCTAAAGCATGACGTAATGGGGGGGTGTTATCTCTTTTGTCGAAAATCAGCCGTTTTTGCTCGAACATTAAATGCCTCCAAATGGTATTTAATTAACTTCCCGGGGTGAAGAAACCCTTTTTGAGAACTCAGAGTGAGTAAATTGGCCATTTTCATGCACTTTTAACCATTCCATAAATCTTGTGTTTTGGGCCCCTGGAAGCATGAAAATCACTTTAAACATGCTAATTTTAGCTCTAACACTGATGATCCACCTACAAATGTGAACTGACGTTCAAAAATAAAACATTTGAAAACGGACCATTTTCCACATTTCTGAAGCATGACGTAATGGGGGGGTGTTATCTCTTTTGTCGAAAATCAGCCGTTTTTGCTCGAACATTAAATGCCTCCAAATGGTATTTATTTCACTTCCCGAGCCCCTGGAAGCATGAAAATCACTTTAAACATGCTAATTTTAGCTCTAACACTGATGATCCACCTACAAATGTGAACTGACGTTCAAAAACAAAACATTTGAAAACGGACCATTTTCCACATTTCTGAAGCATGACGTAATGGGGGGGTGTTATCTCTTTTGTCGAAAATCAGCCGTTTTTGCTCGAACATTAAATGCCTCCAAATGGTATTTAATTAACTTCCCGAGCCCCTGGAAGCATGAAAATCACTTTAAACATGCAAATTTTAGCTCTAACACTGATGATCCACCTACAAATGTGAACTGACGTTCAAAAATAAAACATTTGAAAACGGACCATTTTCCACATTTCTGAAGCATGACGTAATGGGGGGGTGTTATCTCTTTTGTCGAAAATCAGCCGTTTTTGCTCGAAAATTAAATGCCTCCAAATGGTATTTAATTAACTTCCCGGGGTGAAGAAACCCTTTTTGAGAACTCAGAGTGAGTAAATTGGCCATTTTCATGCACTTTTAACCATTCCATAAATCTTGTGTTTTGGGCCCCTGGAAGCATGAAAATCACTTTAAACATGCTAATTTTAGCTCTAACACTGATGATCCACCTACAAATGTGAACTGACGTTCAAAAATAAAACATTTGAAAACGGACCATTTTCCACATTTCTGAAGCATGACGTAATGGGGGGGTGTTATCTCTTTTGTCGAAAATCAGCCGTTTTTGCTCGAACATTAAATGCCTCCAAATGGTATTTAATTAACTTCCCGAGCCCCTGGAAGCATGAAAATCACTTTAAACATGCTAATTTTAGCTCTAACACTGATGATCCACCTACAAATGTGAACTGACGTTCAAAAATAAAACATTTGAAAACGGACCATTTTCCACATTTCTGAAGCATGACGTAATGGGGGGGTGTTATCTCTTTTGTCGAAAATCAGCCGTTTTTGCTCGAACATTAAATGCCTCCAAATGGTATTTAATTAACTTCCCGGGGTGAAGAAACCCTTTTTGAGAACTCAGAGTGAGTAAATTGGCCATTTTCATGCACTTTTAACCATTCCATAAATCTTGTGTTTTGGGCCCCTGGAAGCATGAAAATCACTTTAAACATGCTAATTTTAGCTCTAACACTGATGATCCACCTACAAATGTGAACTGACGTTCAAAAATAAAACATTTGAAAACGGACCATTTTCCACATTTCTGAAGCATGACGTAATGGGGGGGTGTTATCTCTTTTGTCGAAAATCAGCCGTTTTTGCTCGAACATTAAATGCCTCCAAATGGTATTTAATTAACTTCCCGAGCCCCTGGAAGCATGAAAATCACTTTAAACATGCTAATTTTAGCTCTAACACTGATGATCCACCTACAAATGTGAACTGACGTTCAAAAATAAAACATTTGAAAACGGACCATTTTCCACATTTCTGAAGCATGACGTAATGGGGGGGTGTTATCTCTTTTGTCGAAAATCAGCCGTTTTTGCTCGAACATTAAATGCCTCCAAATGGTATTTAATTAACTTCCCGGGGTGAAGAAACCCTTTTTTGAGAACTCAGAGTGAATAAATTGGCCATTTTCATGCACTTTTAACCATTCCATAAATCTTGTGTTTTGGGCCCCTGGAAGCATGAAAATCACTTTAAACATGCTAATTTTAGCTCTAACACTGATGATCCACCTACAAATGTGAACTGACGTTCAAAAATAAAACATTTGAAAACGGACCATTTTTCACATTTCTGAAGCATGACGTAATGGGGGGGTGTTATCTCTTTTGTCGAAAATCAGCCGTTTTTGCTCGAACATTAAATGCCTCCAAATGGTATTTATTTAACTTCCCGAGCCCCTGGAAGCATGAAAATCACTTTAAACATGCTAATTTTAGCTCTAACACTGATGATCCACCTACAAATGTGAACTGACGTTCAAAAATAAAACATTTGAAAACGGACCATTTTCCACATTTCTGAAGCATGACGTAATGGGGGGGTGTTATCTCTTTTGTCGAAAATCAGCCGTTTTTGCGCGAACATTAAATGCCTCCAAATGGTATTTAATTAACTTCCCGAGCCCCTGGAAGCATGAAAATCACTTTAAACATGCTAATTTTAGCTCTAACACTGATGATCCACCTACAACTGTGAACTGACGTTCAAAAATAAAACATTTGAAAACGGACCATTTTCCACATTTCTGAAGCATGACGTAATGGGGGGGTGTTATCTCTTTTGTCGAAAATCAGCCGTTTTTGCTCGAACATTAAATGCCTCCAAATGGTATTTAATTAACTTCCCGAGCCCCTGGAAGCATGAAAATCACTTTAAACATGCTAATTTTAGCTCTAACACTGATGATCCACCTACAAATGTGAACTGACGTTCAAAAATAAAACATTTGAAAACGGACCATTTTCCACATTTCTGAAGCATGACGTAATGGGGGGGTGTTATCTCTTTTGTCGAAAATCAGCCGTTTTTGCTCGAACATTAAATGCCTCCAAATGGTATTTATTTCACTTCCCGAGCCCCTGGAAGCATGAAAATCACTTTAAACATGCTAATTTTAGCTCTAACACTGATGATCCACCTACAAATGTGAACTGACGTTCAAAAATAAAACATTTGAAAACGGACCATTTTCCACATTTCTGAAGCATGACGTAATGGGGGGGGGTGTTATCTCTTTTGTCGAAAATCAGCCGTTTTTGCTCGAACATTAAATGCCTCCAAATGGTATTTAATTAACTTCCCGAGCCCCTGGAAGCATGAAAATCACTTTAAACATGCTAATTTTAGCTCTAACACTGATGATCCACCTACAAATGTGAACTGACGTTCAAAAATAAAACATTTGAAAACGGACCATTTTCCACATTTCTGAAGCATGACGTAATGGGGGGGTGTTATCTCTTTTGTCGAAAATCAGCCGTTTTTGCTCGAACATTAAATGCCTCCAAATGGTATTTAATTAACTTCCCGGGGTGAAGAAACCCTTTTTGAGAACTCAGAGTGAGTAATGTGCCATTTTCATGCACTTTTAACCATTCCATAAATCTTGTGTTTTGGGCCCCTGGAAGCATGAAAATCACTTTAAACATGCTAATTTTAGCTCTAACACTGATGATCCACCTACAAATGTGAACTGACGTTCAAAAATAAAACATTTGAAAACGGACCATTTTCCACATTTCTGAAGCATGACGTAATGGGGGGGTGTTATCTCTTGTCGAAAATCAGCTGTTTTTGCTCGAACATTTAATGCCTCCAAATGGTATTTAATTAACTTCCCGAGCCCCTGGAAGCATGAAAATCACTTTAAACATGCTAATTTTAGCTCTAACACTGATGATCCACCTACAAATGTGAACTGACGTTCAAAAATAAAACATTTGAAAACGAACCATTTTCCACATTTCTGAAGCATGACGTAATGGGGGGGTGTTATCTCTTTTGTCGAAAATCAGCCGTTTTTGCTCGAACATTAAATGCCTCCAAATGGTATTTATTTCGCTTCCCGGGGTGAAGAAACCCTTTTTGAGAACTCAGAGTGAGTAAATTGGCCATTTTCATGCACTTTTAACCATTCCATTAATCTTGTGTTTTGGGCTCCTGGAAGCATGAAAATCACTTTAAACATGCTAATTTTAGCTCTAACACTGATGATCCACCTACAAATGTGAACTGACGTTCAAAAAGAAAACATTTGAAAACTGACCATTTTCCACATTTCTGAAGCATGACGTAATGGGGGGGTGTTATCTCTTTTGTCGAAAATCAGCCGTTTTTGCTCGAACATTAAATGCCTCCAAATGGTATTTATTTCACTTCCCGGGGTGAAGAAACCCTTTTTGAGAACTCAGAGTGAGTAAATTGGCCATTTTCATGCACTTTTAACCATTCCATAAATCTTGTGTTTTGGGCCCCTGGAAGCATGAAAATCACTTTAAACATGCTAATTTTAGCTCTAACACTGATGATCCACCTACAAATGTGAACTGACGTTCAAAAATAAAACATTTGAAAACGGACCATTTTCCACATTTCTGAAGCATGACGTAATGGGGGGGTGTTATCTCTTTTGTCGAAAATCAGCCGTTTTTGCTCGAACATTAAATGCCTCCAAATGGTATTTAATTAACTTCCTGAGCCCCTGGAAGCATGAAAATCACTTTAAACATGCAAATTTTAGCTCTAACACTGATGATCCACCTACAAATGTGAACTGACGTTCAAAAATAAAACATTTGAAAACGGACCATTTTCCACATTTCTGAAGCATGACGTAATGGGGGGGTGTTATCTCTTTTGTCGAAAATCAGCCGTTTTTGCTCGAACATTAAATGCCTCCAAATGGTATTTATTTCACTTCCCGGGGTGAAGAAACCCTTTTTGAGAACTCAGAGTGAGTAAATTGGCCATTTTCATGCACTTTTAACCATTTCATAAATCTTGTGTTTTGGGCCCCTGGAAGCATGAAAATCACTTTAAACATGCTAATTTTAGCTCTAACACTGATGATCCACCTACAAATGTGAACTGACGTTCAAAAATAAAACATTTGAAAACGGACCATTTTCCACATTTCTGAAGCATGACGTAATGGGGGGGTGTTATCTCTTGTCGAAAATCAGCTGTTTTTGCTCGAACATTTAATGCCTCCAAATGGTATTTAATTAACTTCCCGAGCCCCTGGAAGCATGAAAATCACTTTAAACATGCTAATTTTAGCTCTAACACTGATGATCCACCTACAAATGTGAACTGACGTTCAAAAATAAAACATTTGAAAACGAACCATTTTCCACATTTCTGAAGCATGACGTAATGGGGGGGTGTTATCTCTTTTGTCGAAAATCAGCCGTTTTTGCTCGAACATTAAATGCCTCCAAATGGTATTTATTTCGCTTCCCGGGGTGAAGAAACCCTTTTTGAGAACTCAGAGTGAGTAAATTGGCCATTTTCATGCACTTTTAACCATTCCATTAATCTTGTGTTTTGGGCTCCTGGAAGCATGAAAATCACTTTAAACATGCTAATTTTAGCTCTAACACTGATGATCCACCTACAAATGTGAACTGACGTTCAAAAAGAAAACATTTGAAAACTGACCATTTTCCACATTTCTGAAGCATGACGTAATGGGGGGGTGTTATCTCTTTTGTCGAAAATCAGCCGTTTTTGCTCGAACATTAAATGCCTCCAAATGGTATTTATTTCACTTCCCGGGGTGAAGAAACCCTTTTTGAGAACTCAGAGTGAGTAAATTGGCCATTTTCATGCACTTTTAACCATTCCATAAATCTTGTGTTTTGGGCCCCTGGAAGCATGAAAATCACTTTAAACATGCTAATTTTAGCTCTAACACTGATGATCCACCTACAAATGTGAACTGACGTTCAAAAATAAAACATTTGAAAACGGACCATTTTCCACATTTCTGAAGCATGACGTAATGGGGGGGTGTTATCTCTTTTGTCGAAAATCAGCCGTTTTTGCTCGAACATTAAATGCCTCCAAATGGTATTTAATTAACTTCCTGAGCCCCTGGAAGCATGAAAATCACTTTAAACATGCAAATTTTAGCTCTAACACTGATGATCCACCTACAAATGTGAACTGACGTTCAAAAATAAAACATTTGAAAACGGACCATTTTCCACATTTCTGAAGCATGACGTAATGGGGGGGTGTTATCTCTTTTGTCGAAAATCAGCCGTTTTTGCTCGAACATTAAATGCCTCCAAATGGTATTTATTTCACTTCCCGGGGTGAAGAAACCCTTTTTGAGAACTCAGAGTGAGTAAATTGGCCATTTTCATGCACTTTTAACCATTCCATTAATCTTGTGTTTTGGGCTCCTGGAAGCATGAAAATCACTTTAAACATGCTAATTTTAGCTCTAACACTGATGATCCACCTACAAATGTGAACTGACGTTCAAAAATAAAACATTTAAAAACGGACCATTTTCCACATTTCTGAAGCATGACGTAATGGGGGGGTGTTATCTCTTTTGTCGAAAATCAGCCGTTTTTGCTCGAACATTAAATGCCTCCAAATGGTATTTATTTCACTTCCCGGGGTGAAGAAACCCTTTTTGAGAACTCAGAGTGAGTAAATTGGCCATTTTCATGCACTTTTAACCATTCCATAAATCTTGTGTTTTGGGCCCCTGGAAGCATGAAAATCACTTTAAACATGCTAATTTTAGCTCTAACACTGATGATCCACCTACAAATGTGAACTGACGTTCAAAAATAAAACATTGGAAAACGGACCATTTTCCACATTTCTGAAGCATGAAGTAATGGGGGGGTGTTATCTCTTTTGTCGAAAATCAGCCGTTTTTGCTCGAACATTAAATGCCTCCAAATGGTATTTAATTAACTTCCTGAGCCCCTGGAAGCATGAAAATCACTTTAAACATGCAAATTTTAGCTCTAACACTGATGATCCACCTACAAATGTGAACTGACGTTCAAAAATAAAACATTTGAAAACGGACCATTTTCCACATTTCTGAAGCATGACGTAATGGGGGGGTGTTATCTCTTTTGTCGAAAATCAGCCGTTTTTTCTCGAACATCAAATGCCTCCAAATGGTATTTAATTAACTTCCCGGGGTGAAGAAACCCTTTTTGAGAACTCAGAGTGAGTAAATTGGCCATTTTCATGCACTTTTAACCATTCCATAAATCTTGTGTTTTGGGCCCCTGGAAGCATGAAAATCACTTTAAACATGCTAATTTTAGCTCTAACACTGATGATCCACCTACAAATGTGAACTGACGTTCAAAAATAAAACATTTGAAAACTGACCATTTTCCACATTTCTGAAGCATGACGTAATGGGGGGGTGTTATCTCTTTTGTCGAAAATCAGCCGTTTTTGCTCGAACATTAAATGCCTCCAAATGGTATTTAATTAACTTCCCGGGGTGAAGAAACCCTTTTTGAGAACTCAGAGTGAGTAAATTGGCCATTTTCATGCACTTTTAACCATTCCATAAATCTTGTGTTTTGGGCCCCTGGAAGCATGAAAATCACTTTAAACATGCTAATTTTAGCTCTAACACTGATGATCCACCTACAAATGTGAACTGACGTTCAAAAATAAAACATTTGAAAACGGACCATTTTCCACATTTCTGAAGCATGACGTAATGGGGGGGTGTTATCTCTTTTGTCGAAAATCAGCCGTTTTTGCTCGAACATTAAATGCCTCCAAATGGTATTTAATTAACTTCCCGAGCCCCTGGAAGCATGAAAATCACTTTAAACATGCTAATTTTAGCTCTAACACTGATGATCCACCTACAAATGTGAACTGACGTTCAAAAATAAAACATTTGAAAACGGACCATTTTCCACATTTCTGAAGCATGACGTAATGGGGGGGTGTTATCTCTTTTGTCGAAAATCAGCCGTTTTTGCTCGAACATTAAATGCCTCCAAATGGTATTTAATTAACTTCCCGGGGTGAAGAAACCCTTTTTGAGAACTCAGAGTGAGTAAATTGGCCATTTTCATGCACTTTTAACCATTCCATAAATCTTGTGTTTTGGGCCCCTGGAAGCATGAAAATCACTTTAAACATGCTAATTTTAGCTCTAACACTGATGATCCACCTACAAATGTGAACTGACGTTCAAAAATAAAACATTTGAAAACGGACCATTTTCCACATTTCTGAAGCATGACGTAATGGGGGGGTGTTATCTCTTTTGTCGAAAATCAGCCGGTTTTGCTCGAACATTAAATGCCTCCAAATGGTATTTATTTCACTTCCCGAGCCCCTGGAAGCATGAAAATCACTTTAAACATGCTAATTTTAGCTCTAACACTGATGATCCACCTACAAATGTGAACTGACGTTCAAAAACAAAACATTTGAAAACGGACCATTTTCCACATTTCTGAAGCATGACGTAATGGGGGGGTGTTATCTCTTTTGTCGAAAATCAGCCGTTTTTGCTCGAACATTAAATGCCTCCAAATGGTATTTAATTAACTTCCCGAGCCCCTGGAAGCATGAAAATCACTTTAAACATGCTAATTTTAGCTCTAACACTGATGATCCACCTACAAATGTGAACTGACGTTCAAAAATAAAACATTTGAAAACGGACCATTTTCCACATTTCTGAAGCATGACGTAATGGGGGGGTGTTATCTCTTTTGTCGAAAATCAGCCGTTTTTGCTCGAAAATTAAATGCCTCCAAATGGTATTTAATTAACTTCCCGGGGTGAAGAAACCCTTTTTGAGAACTCAGAGTGAGTAAATTGGCCATTTTCATGCACTTTTAACCATTCCATAAATCTTGTGTTTTGGGCCCCTGGAAGCATGAAAATCACTTTAAACATGCTAATTTTAGCTCTAACACTGATGATCCACCTACAAATGTGAACTGACGTTCAAAAATAAAACATTTGAAAACGGACCATTTTCCACATTTCTGAAGCATGACGTAATGGGGGGGTGTTATCTCTTTTGTCGAAAATCAGCCGTTTTTGCTCGAACATTAAATGCCTCCAAATGGTATTTAATTAACTTCCCGAGCCCCTGGAAGCATGAAAATCACTTTAAACATGCTAATTTTAGCTCTAACACTGATGATCCACCTACAAATGTGAACTGACGTTCAAAAATAAAACATTTGAAAACGGACCATTTTCCACATTTCTGAAGCATGACGTAATGGGGGGGTGTTATCTCTTTTGTTGAAAATCAGCCGTTTTTGCTCGAACATTAAATGCCTCCAAATGGTATTTAATTAACTTCCCGAGCCCCTGGAAGCATGAAAATCACTTTAAACATGCTAATTTTAGCTCTAACACTGATGATCCACCTACAAATGTGAACTGACGTTCAAAAATAAAACATTGGAAAACGGACCATTTTCCACATTTCTGAAGCATGAAGTAATGGGGGGGTGTTATCTCTTTTGTCGAAAATCAGCCGTTTTTGCTCGAACATTAAATGCCTCCAAATGGTATTTAATTAACTTCCTGAGCCCCTGGAAGCATGAAAATCACTTTAAACATGCAAATTTTAGCTCTAACACTGATGATCCACCTACAAATGTGAACTGACGTTCAAAAATAAAACATTTGAAAACGGACCATTTTCCACATTTCTGAAGCATGACGTAATGGGGGGGTGTTATCTCTTTTGTCGAAAATCAGCCGTTTTTTCTCGAACATCAAATGCCTCCAAATGGTATTTAATTAACTTCCCGGGGTGAAGAAACCCTTTTTGAGAACTCAGAGTGAGTAAATTGGCCATTTTCATGCACTTTTAACCATTCCATAAATCTTGTGTTTTGGGCCCCTGGAAGCATGAAAATCACTTTAAACATGCTAATTTTAGCTCTAACACTGATGATCCACCTACAAATGTGAACTGACGTTCAAAAATAAAACATTTGAAAACGGACCATTTTCCACATTTCTGAAGCATGACGTAATGGGGGGGTGTTATCTCTTTTGTCGAAAATCAGCCGTTTTTGCTCGAACATTAAATGCCTCCAAATGGTATTTAATTAACTTCCCGGGGTGAAGAAACCCTTTTTGAGAACTCAGAGTGAGTAAATTGGCCATTTTCATGCACTTTTAACCATTCCATAAATCTTGTGTTTTGGGCCCCTGGAAGCATGAAAATCACTTTAAACATGCTAATTTTAGCTCTAACACTGATGATCCACCTACAAATGTGAACTGACGTTCAAAAATAAAACATTTGAAAACGGACCATTTTCCACATTTCTGAAGCATGACGTAATGGGGGGGTGTTATCTCTTTTGTCGAAAATCAGCCGTTTTTGCTCGAACATTAAATGCCTCCAAATGGTATTTAATTAACTTCCCGAGCCCCTGGAAGCATGAAAATCACTTTAAACATGCTAATTTTAGCTCTAACACTGATGATCCACCTACAAATGTGAACTGACGTTCAAAAATAAAACATTTGAAAACGGACCATTTTCCACATTTCTGAAGCATGACGTAATGGGGGGGTGTTATCTCTTTTGTCGAAAATCAGCCGTTTTTGCTCGAACATTAAATGCCTCCAAATGGTATTTAATTAACTTCCCGGGGTGAAGAAACCCTTTTTGAGAACTCAGAGTGAGTAAATTGGCCATTTTCATGCACTTTTAACCATTCCATAAATCTTGTGTTTTGGGCCCCTGGAAGCATGAAAATCACTTTAAACATGCTAATTTTAGCTCTAACACTGATGATCCACCTACAAATGTGAACTGACGTTCAAAAATAAAACATTTGAAAACGGACCATTTTCCACATTTCTGAAGCATGACGTAATGGGGGGGTGTTATCTCTTTTGTCGAAAATCAGCCGGTTTTGCTCGAACATTAAATGCCTCCAAATGGTATTTATTTCACTTCCCGAGCCCCTGGAAGCATGAAAATCACTTTAAACATGCTAATTTTAGCTCTAACACTGATGATCCACCTACAAATGTGAACTGACGTTCAAAAACAAAACATTTGAAAACGGACCATTTTCCACATTTCTGAAGCATGACGTAATGGGGGGGTGTTATCTCTTTTGTCGAAAATCAGCCGTTTTTGCTCGAACATTAAATGCCTCCAAATGGTATTTAATTAACTTCCCGAGGCCCTGGAAGCATGAAAATCACTTTAAACATGCTAATTTTAGCTCTAACACTGATGATCCACCTACAAATGTGAACTGACGTTCAAAAATAAAACATTTGAAAACGGACCATTTTCCACATTTCTGAAGCATGACGTAATGGGGGGGTGTTATCTCTTTTGTCGAAAATCAGCCGTTTTTGCTCGAAAATTAAATGCCTCCAAATGGTATTTAATTAACTTCCCGGGGTGAAGAAACCCTTTTTGAGAACTCAGAGTGAGTAAATTGGCCATTTTCATGCACTTTTAACCATTCCATAAATCTTGTGTTTTGGGCCCCTGGAAGCATGAAAATCACTTTAAACATGCTAATTTTAGCTCTAACACTGATGATCCACCTACAAATGTGAACTGACGTTCAAAAATAAAACATTTGAAAACGGACCATTTTCCACATTTCTGAAGCATGACGTAATGGGGGGGTGTTATCTCTTTTGTCGAAAATCAGCCGTTTTTGCTCGAACATTAAATGCCTCCAAATGGTATTTAATTAACTTCCCGAGCCCCTGGAAGCATGAAAATCACTTTAAACATGCTAATTTTAGCTCTAACACTGATGATCCACCTACAAATGTGAACTGACGTTCAAAAATAAAACATTTGAAAACGGACCATTTTCCACATTTCTGAAGCATGATGTAATGGGGGGGTGTTATCTCTTTTGTTGAAAATCAGCCGTTTTTGCTCGAACATTAAATGCCTCCAAATGGTATTTAATTAACTTCCCGAGCCCCTGGAAGCATGAAAATCACTTTAAACATGCTAATTTTAGCTCTAACACTGATGATCCACCTACAAATGTGAACTGATGTTCAAAAATAAAACATTTGAAAACGGACCATTTTCCACATTTCTGAAGCATGACGTAATGGGGGGGTGTTATCTCTTTTGTCGAAAATCATCCGTTTTTGCTCGAACATTAAATGCCTCCAAATGGTATTTATTTCACTTCCCGAGCCCCTGGAAGCATGAAAATCACTTTAAACATGCTAATTTTAGCTCTAACACTGATGATCCACCTACAAATGTGAACTGACGTTCAAAAATAAAACATTTGAAAACGGACCATTTTCCACATTTCTGAAGCATGACGTAATGGGGGGGTGTTATCTCTTTTGTCGAAAATCAGCCGTTTTTGCGCGAACATTAAGTGCCTCCAAATGGTATTTAATTAACTTCCCGAGCCCCTGGAAGCATGAAAATCACTTTAAACATGCTAATTTTAGCTCTAACACTGATGATCCACCTACAACTGTGAACTGACGTTCAAAAATAAAACATTTGAAAACGGACCATTTTCCACATTTCTGAAGCATGACGTAATGGGGGGGTGTTATCTCTTTTGTCGAAAATCAGCCATTTTTGCTCGAACATTAAATGCCTCCAAATGGTATTTAATTAACTTCCCGAGCCCCTGGAAGCATGAAAATCACTTTAAACATGCTAATTTTAGCTCTAACACTGATGATCCACCTACAAATGTGAACTGACGTTCAAAAATAAAACATTTGAAAACGGACCATTTTCCACATTTCTGAAGCATGACGTAATGGGGGGGTGTTATCTCTTTTGTCGAAAATCAGCCGTTTTTGCTCGAACATTAAATGCCTCCAAATGGTATTTATTTCACTTCCCGAGCCCCTGGAAGCATGAAAATCACTTTAAACATGCTAATTTTAGCTCTAACACTGATGATCCACCTACAAATGTGAACTGACGTTCAAAAATAAAACATTTGAAAACGGACCATTTTCCACATTTCTGAAGCATGACGTAATGGGGGGGTGTTATCTCTTTTGTCGAAAATCAGCCGTTTTTGCTCGAACATTAAATGCCTCCAAATGGTATTTAATTAACTTCCTGAGCCCCTGGAAGCATGAAAATCACTTTAAACATGCTAATTTTAGCTCTAACACTGATGATCCACCTACAAATGTGAACTGACGTTCAAAAATAAAACATTTGAAAACGGACCATTTTCCACATTTCTGAAGCATGACGTAATGGGGGGGTGTTATCTCTTTTGTCGAAAATCAGCCGTTTTTGCTCGAACATTAAATGCCTCCAAATGGTATTTAATTAACTTCCTGAGCCCCTGGAAGCATGAAAATCACTTTAGACATGCAAATTTTAGCTCTAACACTGATGATCCACCTACAAATGTGAACTGACGTTCAAAAATAAAACATTTGAAAACGGACCATTTTCCACATTTCTGAAGCATGACGTAATGGGGGGGTGTTATCTCTTTTGTCGAAAATCAGCCGTTTTTGCTCGAACATCAAATGCCTCCAAATGGTATTTAATTAACTTCCCGGGGTGAAGAAACCCTTTTTGAGAACTCAGAGTGAGTAAATTGGCCATTTTCATGCACTTTTAACCATTCCATAAATCTTGTGTTTTGGGCCCCTGGAAGCATGAAAATCACTTTAAAATTGCTAATTTTAGCTCTAACACTGATGATCCACCTACAAATGTGAACTGACGTTCAAAAATAAAACATTTGAAAACGGACCATTTTCCACATTTCTGAAGCATGACGTAATGGGGGGGTGTTATCTCTTTTGTCGAAAATCAGCCGTTTTTGCTCGAACATTAAATGCCTCCAAATGGTATTTAATTAACTTCCCGAGCCCCTGGAAGCATGAAAATCACTTTAAACATGCTAATTTTAGCTCTAACACTGATGATCCACCTACAAATGTGAACTGACGTTCAAAAATAAAACATTTGAAAACGGACCATTTTCCACATTTCTGAAGCATGACGTAATGGGGGGGTGTTATCTCTTTTGTCGAAAATCAGCCGTTTTTGCTCGAACATTACATGCCTCCAAATGGTATTTAATTAACTTCCCGGGGTGAAGAAACCCTTTTTGAGAACTCAGAGTGAGTAAATTGGCCATTTCATGCACTTTTAACCATTCCATAAATCTTGTGTTTTGGGCCCCTGGAAGCATGAAAATCACTTTAAACATGCTAATTTTAGCTCTAACACTGATGATCCACCTACAAATGTGAACTGACGTTCAAAAATAAAACATTTGAAAACGGACCATTTTCCACATTTCTGAAGCATGACGTAATGGGGGGGTGTTATCTCTTTTGTCGAAAATCAGCCGTTTTTGCTCGAACATTAAATGCCTCCAAATGGTATTTATTTCACTTCCCGAGCCCCTGGAAGCATGAAAATCACTTTAAACATGCTAATTTTAGCTCTAACACTGATGATCCACCTACAAATGTGAACTGACGTTCAAAAATAAAACATTTGAAAACGGACCATTTTCCACATTTCTGAAGCATGACGTAATGGGGGGGTGTTATCTCTTTTGTCGAAAATCAGCTGTTTTTGCTCGAACATTTAATGCCTCCAAATGGTATTTAATTAACTTCCCGAGCCCCTGGAAGCATGAAAATCACTTTAAACATGCTAATTTTAGCTCTAACACTGATGATCCACCTACAAATGTGAACTGACGTTCAAAAATAAAACATTTGAAAACGGACCATTTTCCACATTTCTGAAGCATGACGTAATGGGGGGGTGTTATCTCTTTTGTCGAAAATCAGCCGTTTTTGCTCGAACATTAAATGCCTCCAAATGGTATTTATTTCACTTCCCGGGGTGAAGAACCCCTTTTTGAGAACTCAGAGTGAGTAAATTGGCCATTTTCATGCACTTTTAACCATTCCATTAATCTTGTGTTTTGGGCCCCTGGAAGCATGAAAATCACTTTAAACATGCTAATTTTAGCTCTAACACTGATGATCCACCTACAAATGTGAACTGACGTTCAAAAATAAAACATTTGAAAACGGACCATTTTCCACATTTCTGAAGCATGACGTAATGGGGGGGGGGGTGTTATCTCTTTTGTCGAAAATCAGCCGTTTTTGCTCGAACATTAAATGCCTCCAAATGGTATTTAATTAACTTCCCGAGCCCCTGGAAGCATGAAAATCACTTTAAACATGCTAATTTTAGCTCTAACACTGATGATCCACCTACAAATGTGAACTGACGTTCAAAAATAAAACATTTGAAAACGGACCATTTTCCACATTTCTGAAGCATGACGTAATGGGGGGGTGTTATCTCTTTTGTCGAAAATCAGCCGTTTTTGCTCGAACATTAAATGCCTCCAAATGGTATTTATTTCACTTCCCGGGGTGAAGAAACCCTTTTTGAGAACTCAGAGTGAGTAAATTGGCCATTTTCATGCACTTTTAACCATTCCATTAATCTTGTGTTTTGGGCCCCTGGAAGCATGAAAATCACTTTAAACATGCTAATTTTAGCTCTAACACTGATTATCCACCTACAAATGTGAACTGACGTTCAAAAATAAAACATTTGAAAACGGACCATTTTCCACATTTCTGAAGCATGACGTAATGGGGGGGTGTTATCTCTTTTGTCGAAAATCAGCCGTTTTTGCTCGAACATTAAATGCCTCCAAATGGTATTTAATTAACTTCCCGAGCCCCTGGAAGCATGAAAATCACTTTAAACATGCTAATTTTAGCTCTAACACTGATGATCCACCTACAAATGTGAACTGACGTTCAAAAATAAAACATTTGAAAACGGACCATTTTCCACATTTCTGAAGCATGACGTAATGGGGGGGTGTTATCTCTTTTGTCGAAAATCAGCCGTTTTTGCTCGAACATTAAATGCCTCCAAATGGTATTTAATTAACTTCCCGGGGTGAAGAAACCCTTTTTGAGAACTCAGAGTGAGTAATGTGCCATTTTCATGCACTTTTAACCATTCCATAAATCTTGTGTTTTGGGCCCCTGGAAGCATGAAAATCACTTTAAACATGCTAATTTTAGCTCTAACACTGATGATCCACCTACAAATGTGAACTGACGTTCAAAAATAAAACATTTGAAAACGGACCATTTTCCACATTTCTGAAGCATGACGTAATGGGGGGGTGTTATCTCTTGTCGAAAATCAGCTGTTTTTGCTCGAACATTTAATGCCTCCAAATGGTATTTAATTAACTTCCCGAGCCCCTGGAAGCATGAAAATCACTTTAAACATGCTAATTTTAGCTCTAACACTGATGATCCACCTACAAATGTGAACTGACGTTCAAAAATAAAACATTTGAAAACGAACCATTTTCCACATTTCTGAAGCATGACGTAATGGGGGGGTGTTATCTCTTTTGTCGAAAATCAGCCGTTTTTGCTCGAACATTAAATGCCTCCAAATGGTATTTATTTCGCTTCCCGGGGTGAAGAAACCCTTTTTGAGAACTCAGAGTGAGTAAATTGGCCATTTTCATGCACTTTTAACCATTCCATTAATCTTGTGTTTTGGGCTCCTGGAAGCATGAAAATCACTTTAAACATGCTAATTTTAGCTCTAACACTGATGATCCACCTACAAATGTGAACTGACGTTCAAAAAGAAAACATTTGAAAACTGACCATTTTCCACATTTCTGAAGCATGACGTAATGGGGGGGTGTTATCTCTTTTGTCGAAAATCAGCCGTTTTTGCTCGAACATTAAATGCCTCCAAATGGTATTTATTTCGCTTCCCGGGGTGAAGAAACCCTTTTTGAGAACTCAGAGTGAGTAAATTGGCCATTTTCATGCACTTTTAACCATTCCATTAATCTTGTGTTTTGGGCTCCTGGAAGCATGAAAATCACTTTAAACATGCTAATTTTAGCTCTAACACTGATGATCCACCTACAAATGTGAACTGACGTTCAAAAAGAAAACATTTGAAAACTGACCATTTTCCACATTTCTGAAGCATGACGTAATGGGGGGGTGTTATCTCTTTTGTCGAAAATCAGCCGTTTTTGCTCGAACATTAAATGCCTCCAAATGGTATTTATTTCACTTCCCGGGGTGAAGAAACCCTTTTTGAGAACTCAGAGTGAGTAAATTGGCCATTTTCATGCACTTTTAACCATTCCATAAATCTTGTGTTTTGGGCCCCTGGAAGCATGAAAATCACTTTAAACATGCTAATTTTAGCTCTAACACTGATGATCCACCTACAAATGTGAACTGACGTTCAAAAATAAAACATTTGAAAACGGACCATTTTCCACATTTCTGAAGCATGACGTAATGGGGGGGTGTTATCTCTTTTGTCGAAAATCAGCCGTTTTTGCTCGAACATTAAATGCCTCCAAATGGTATTTAATTAACTTCCTGAGCCCCTGGAAGCATGAAAATCACTTTAAACATGCAAATTTTAGCTCTAACACTGATGATCCACCTACAAATGTGAACTGACGTTCAAAGATAAAACATTTGAAAACGGACCATTTTCCACATTTCTGAAGCATGACGTAATGGGGGGGTGTTATCTCTTTTGTCGAAAATCAGCCGTTTTTGCTCGAACATTAAATGCCTCCAAATGGTATTTAATTAACTTCCCGAGCCCCTGGAAGCATGAAAATCACTTTAAACATGCTAATTTTAGCTCTAACACTGATGATCCACCTACAAATGTGAACTGACGTTCAAAAATAAAACATTTGAAAACGGACCATTTTCCACATTTCTGAAGCATGATGTAATGGGGGGGTGTTATCTCTTTTGTTGAAAATCAGCCGTTTTTGCTCGAACATTAAATGCCTCCAAATGGTATTTAATTAACTTCCCGAGCCCCTGGAAGCATGAAAATCACTTTAAACATGCTAATTTTAGCTCTAACACTGATGATCCACCTACAAATGTGAACTGATGTTCAAAAATAAAACATTTGAAAACGGACCATTTTCCACATTTCTGAAGCATGACGTAATGGGGGGGTGTTATCTCTTTTGTCGAAAATCATCCGTTTTTGCTCGAACATTAAATGCCTCCAAATGGTATTTATTTCACTTCCCGAGCCCCTGGAAGCATGAAAATCACTTTAAACATGCTAATTTTAGCTCTAACACTGATGATCCACCTACAAATGTGAACTGACGTTCAAAAATAAAACATTTGAAAACGGACCATTTTCCACATTTCTGAAGCATGACGTAATGGGGGGGTGTTATCTCTTTTGTCGAAAATCAGCCGTTTTTGCGCGAACATTAAGTGCCTCCAAATGGTATTTAATTAACTTCCCGAGCCCCTGGAAGCATGAAAATCACTTTAGACATGCAAATTTTAGCTCTAACACTGATGATCCACCTACAAATGTGAACTGACGTTCAAAAATAAAACATTTGAAAACGGACCATTTTCCACATTTCTGAAGCATGACGTAATGGGGGGGTGTTATCTCTTTTGTCGAAAATCAGCCGTTTTTGCTCGAACATCAAATGCCTCCAAATGGTATTTAATTAACTTCCCGGGGTGAAGAAACCCTTTTTGAGAACTCAGAGTGAGTAAATTGGCCATTTTCATGCACTTTTAACCATTCCATAAATCTTGTGTTTTGGGCCCCTGGAAGCATGAAAATCACTTTAAAATTGCTAATTTTAGCTCTAACACTGATGATCCACCTACAAATGTGAACTGACGTTCAAAAATAAAACATTTGAAAACGGACCATTTTCCACATTTCTGAAGCATGACGTAATGGGGGGGTGTTATCTCTTTTGTCGAAAATCAGCCGTTTTTGCTCGAACATTAAATGCCTCCAAATGGTATTTAATTAACTTCCCGAGCCCCTGGAAGCATGAAAATCACTTTAAACATGCTAATTTTAGCTCTAACACTGATGATCCACCTACAAATGTGAACTGACGTTCAAAAATAAAACATTTGAAAACGGACCATTTTCCACATTTCTGAAGCATGACGTAATGGGGGGGTGTTATCTCTTTTGTCGAAAATCAGCCGTTTTTGCTCGAACATTAAATGCCTCCAAATGGTATTTATTTCACTTCCCGGGGTGAAGAACCCCTTTTTGAGAACTCAGAGTGAGTAAATTGGCCATTTTCATGCACTTTTAACCATTCCATTAATCTTGTGTTTTGGGCCCCTGGAAGCATGAAAATCACTTTAAACATGCTAATTTTAGCTCTAACACTGATGATCCACCTACAAATGTGAACTGACGTTCAAAAATAAAACATTTGAAAACGGACCATTTTCCACATTTCTGAAGCATGACGTAATGGGGGGGGGGGTGTTATCTCTTTTGTCGAAAATCAGCCGTTTTTGCTCGAACATTAAATGCCTCCAAATGGTATTTAATTAACTTCCCGAGCCCCTGGAAGCATGAAAATCACTTTAAACATGCTAATTTTAGCTCTAACACTGATGATCCACCTACAAATGTGAACTGACGTTCAAAAATAAAACATTTGAAAACGGACCATTTTCCACATTTCTGAAGCATGACGTAATGGGGGGGTGTTATCTCTTTTGTCGAAAATCAGCCGTTTTTGCTCGAACATTAAATGCCTCCAAATGGTATTTATTTCACTTCCCGGGGTGAAGAAACCCTTTTTGAGAACTCAGAGTGAGTAAATTGGCCATTTTCATGCACTTTTAACCATTCCATTAATCTTGTGTTTTGGGCCCCTGGAAGCATGAAAATCACTTTAAACATGCTAATTTTAGCTCTAACACTGATTATCCACCTACAAATGTGAACTGACGTTCAAAAATAAAACATTTGAAAACGGACCATTTTCCACATTTCTGAAGCATGACGTAATGGGGGGGTGTTATCTCTTTTGTCGAAAATCAGCCGTTTTTGCTCGAACATTAAATGCCTCCAAATGGTATTTAATTAACTTCCCGAGCCCCTGGAAGCATGAAAATCACTTTAAACATGCTAATTTTAGCTCTAACACTGATGATCCACCTACAAATGTGAACTGACGTTCAAAAATAAAACATTTGAAAACGGACCATTTTCCACATTTCTGAAGCATGACGTAATGGGGGGGTGTTATCTCTTTTGTCGAAAATCAGCCGTTTTTGCTCGAACATTAAATGCCTCCAAATGGTATTTAATTAACTTCCCGGGGTGAAGAAACCCTTTTTGAGAACTCAGAGTGAGTAATGTGCCATTTTCATGCACTTTTAACCATTCCATAAATCTTGTGTTTTGGGCCCCTGGAAGCATGAAAATCACTTTAAACATGCTAATTTTAGCTCTAACACTGATGATCCACCTACAAATGTGAACTGACGTTCAAAAATAAAACATTTGAAAACGGACCATTTTCCACATTTCTGAAGCATGACGTAATGGGGGGGTGTTATCTCTTGTCGAAAATCAGCTGTTTTTGCTCGAACATTTAATGCCTCCAAATGGTATTTAATTAACTTCCCGAGCCCCTGGAAGCATGAAAATCACTTTAAACATGCTAATTTTAGCTCTAACACTGATGATCCACCTACAAATGTGAACTGACGTTCAAAAATAAAACATTTGAAAACGAACCATTTTCCACATTTCTGAAGCATGACGTAATGGGGGGGTGTTATCTCTTTTGTCGAAAATCAGCCGTTTTTGCTCGAACATTAAATGCCTCCAAATGGTATTTATTTCGCTTCCCGGGGTGAAGAAACCCTTTTTGAGAACTCAGAGTGAGTAAATTGGCCATTTTCATGCACTTTTAACCATTCCATTAATCTTGTGTTTTGGGCTCCTGGAAGCATGAAAATCACTTTAAACATGCTAATTTTAGCTCTAACACTGATGATCCACCTACAAATGTGAACTGACGTTCAAAAAGAAAACATTTGAAAACTGACCATTTTCCACATTTCTGAAGCATGACGTAATGGGGGGGTGTTATCTCTTTTGTCGAAAATCAGCCGTTTTTGCTCGAACATTAAATGCCTCCAAATGGTATTTATTTCGCTTCCCGGGGTGAAGAAACCCTTTTTGAGAACTCAGAGTGAGTAAATTGGCCATTTTCATGCACTTTTAACCATTCCATTAATCTTGTGTTTTGGGCTCCTGGAAGCATGAAAATCACTTTAAACATGCTAATTTTAGCTCTAACACTGATGATCCACCTACAAATGTGAACTGACGTTCAAAAAGAAAACATTTGAAAACTGACCATTTTCCACATTTCTGAAGCATGACGTAATGGGGGGGTGTTATCTCTTTTGTCGAAAATCAGCCGTTTTTGCTCGAACATTAAATGCCTCCAAATGGTATTTATTTCACTTCCCGGGGTGAAGAAACCCTTTTTGAGAACTCAGAGTGAGTAAATTGGCCATTTTCATGCACTTTTAACCATTCCATAAATCTTGTGTTTTGGGCCCCTGGAAGCATGAAAATCACTTTAAACATGCTAATTTTAGCTCTAACACTGATGATCCACCTACAAATGTGAACTGACGTTCAAAAATAAAACATTTGAAAACGGACCATTTTCCACATTTCTGAAGCATGACGTAATGGGGGGGTGTTATCTCTTTTGTCGAAAATCAGCCGTTTTTGTTCGAACATTAAATGCCTCCAAATGGTATTTAATTAACTTCCTGAGCCCCTGGAAGCATGAAAATCACTTTAAACATGCAAATTTTAGCTCTAACACTGATGATCCACCTACAAATGTGAACTGACGTTCAAAGATAAAACATTTGAAAACGGACCATTTTCCACATTTCTGAAGCATGACGTAATGGGGGGGTGTTATCTCTTTTGTCGAAAATCAGCCGTTTTTGCTCGAACATTAAATGCCTCCAAATGGTATTTATTTCACTTCCCGGGGTGAAGAAACCCTTTTTGAGAACTCAGAGTGAGTAAATTGGCCATTTTCATGCACTTTTAACCATTTCATAAATCTTGTGTTTTGGGCCCCTGGAAGCATGAAAATCACTTTAAACATGCTAATTTTAGCTCTAACACTGATGATCCACCTACAAATGTGAACTGACGTTCAAAAATAAAACATTTGAAAACGGACCATTTTCCACATTTCTGAAGCATGACGTAATGGGGGGGTGTTATCTCTTGTCGAAAATCAGCTGTTTTTGCTCGAACATTTAATGCCTCCAAATGGTATTTAATTAACTTCCCGAGCCCCTGGAAGCATGAAAATCACTTTAAACATGCTAATTTTAGCTCTAACACTGATGATCCACCTACAAATGTGAACTGACGTTCAAAAATAAAACATTTGAAAACGAACCATTTTCCACATTTCTGAAGCATGACGTAATGGGGGGGTGTTATCTCTTTTGTCGAAAATCAGCCGTTTTTGCTCGAACATTAAATGCCTCCAAATGGTATTTATTTCGCTTCCCGGGGTGAAGAAACCCTTTTTGAGAACTCAGAGTGAGTAAATTGGCCATTTTCATGCACTTTTAACCATTCCATTAATCTTGTGTTTTGGGCTCCTGGAAGCATGAAAATCACTTTAAACATGCTAATTTTAGCTCTAACACTGATGATCCACCTACAAATGTGAACTGACGTTCAAAAAGAAAACATTTGAAAACTGACCATTTTCCACATTTCTGAAGCATGACGTAATGGGGGGGTGTTATCTCTTTTGTCGAAAATCAGCCGTTTTTGCTCGAACATTAAATGCCTCCAAATGGTATTTATTTCACTTCCCGGGGTGAAGAAACCCTTTTTGAGAACTCAGAGTGAGTAAATTGGCCATTTTCATGCACTTTTAAACATTCCATAAATCTTGTGTTTTGGGCCCCTGGAAGCATGAAAATCACTTTAAACATGCTAATTTTAGCTCTAACACTGATGATCCACCTACAAATGTGAACTGACGTTCAAAAATAAAACATTTGAAAACGGACCATTTTCCACATTTCTGAAGCATGACGTAATGGGGGGGTGTTATCTCTTTTGTCGAAAATCAGCCGTTTTTGCTCGAACATTAAATGCCTCCAAATGGTATTTAATTAACTTCCTGAGCCCCTGGAAGCATGAAAATCACTTTAAACATGCAAATTTTAGCTCTAACACTGATGATCCACCTACAAATGTGAACTGACGTTCAAAGATAAAACATTTGAAAACGGACCATTTTCCACATTTCTGAAGCATGACGTAATGGGGGGGTGTTATCTCTTTTGTCGAAAATCAGCCGTTTTTGCTCGAACATTAAATGCCTCCAAATGGTATTTATTTCACTTCCCGGGGTGAAGAAACCCTTTTTGAGAACTCAGAGTGAGTAAATTGGCCATTTTCATGCACTTTTAACCATTCCATTAATCTTGTGTTTTGGGCTCCTGGAAGCATGAAAATCACTTTAAACATGCTAATTTTAGCTCTAACACTGATGATCCACCTACAAATGTGAACTGACGTTCAAAAATAAAACATTTAAAAACGGACCATTTTCCACATTTCTGAAGCATGACGTAATGGGGGGGTGTTATCTCTTTTGTCGAAAATCAGCCGTTTTTGCTCGAACATTAAATGCCTCCAAATGGTATTTATTTCACTTCCCGGGGTGAAGAAACCCTTTTTGAGAACTCAGAGTGAGTAAATTGGCCATTTTCATGCACTTTTAACCATTCCATAAATCTTGTGTTTTGGGCCCCTGGAAGCATGAAAATCACTTTAAACATGCTAATTTTAGCTCTAACACTGATGATCCACCTACAAATGTGAACTGACGTTCAAAAATAAAACATTGGAAAACGGACCATTTTCCACATTTCTGAAGCATGAAGTAATGGGGGGGTGTTATCTCTTTTGTCGAAAATCAGCCGTTTTTGCTCGAACATTAAATGCCTCCAAATGGTATTTAATTAACTTCCTGAGCCCCTGGAAGCATGAAAATCACTTTAAACATGCAAATTTTAGCTCTAACACTGATGATCCACCTACAAATGTGAACTGACGTTCAAAAATAAAACATTTGAAAACGGACCATTTTCCACATTTCTGAAGCATGACGTAATGGGGGGGTGTTATCTCTTTTGTCGAAAATCAGCCGTTTTTTCTCGAACATCAAATGCCTCCAAATGGTATTTAATTAACTTCCCGGGGTGAAGAAACCCTTTTTGAGAACTCAGAGTGAGTAAATTGGCCATTTTCATGCACTTTTAACCATTCCATAAATCTTGTGTTTTGGGCCCCTGGAAGCATGAAAATCACTTTAAACATGCTAATTTTAGCTCTAACACTGATGATCCACCTACAAATGTGAACTGACGTTCAAAAATAAAACATTTGAAACGGACCATTTTCCACATTTCTGAAGCATGACGTAATGGGGGGGTGTTATCTCTTTTGTCGAAAATCAGCCGTTTTTGCTCGAACATTAAATGCCTCCAAATGGTATTTAATTAACTTCCCGGGGTGAAGAAACCCTTTTTGAGAACTCAGAGTGAGTAAATTGGCCATTTTCATGCACTTTTAACCATTCCATAAATCTTGTGTTTTGGGCCCCTGGAAGCATGAAAATCACTTTAAACATGCTAATTTTAGCTCTAACACTGATGATCCACCTACAAATGTGAACTGACGTTCAAAAATAAAACATTTGAAAACGGACCATTTTCCACATTTCTGAAGCATGACGTAATGGGGGGGTGTTATCTCTTTTGTCGAAAATCAGCCGTTTTTGCTCGAACATTAAATGCCTCCAAATGGTATTTAATTAACTTCCCGAGCCCCTGGAAGCATGAAAATCACTTTAAACATGCTAATTTTAGCTCTAACACTGATGATCCACCTACAAATGTGAACTGACGTTCAAAAATAAAACATTTGAAAACGGACCATTTTCCACATTTCTGAAGCATGACGTAATGGGGGGGTGTTATCTCTTTTGTCGAAAATCAGCCGTTTTTGCTCGAACATTAAATGCCTCCAAATGGTATTTAATTAACTTCCCGGGGTGAAGAAACCCTTTTTGAGAACTCAGAGTGAGTAAATTGGCCATTTTCATGCACTTTTAACCATTCCATAAATCTTGTGTTTTGGGCCCCTGGAAGCATGAAAATCACTTTAAACATGCTAATTTTAGCTCTAACACTGATGATCCACCTACAAATGTGAACTGACGTTCAAAAATAAAACATTTGAAAACGGACCATTTTCCACATTTCTGAAGCATGACGTAATGGGGGGGTGTTATCTCTTTTGTCGAAAATCAGCCGGTTTTGCTCGAACATTAAATGCCTCCAAATGGTATTTATTTCACTTCCCGAGCCCCTGGAAGCATGAAAATCACTTTAAACATGCTAATTTTAGCTCTAACACTGATGATCCACCTACAAATGTGAACTGACGTTCAAAAACAAAACATTTGAAAACGGACCATTTTCCACATTTCTGAAGCATGACGTAATGGGGGGGTGTTATCTCTTTTGTCGAAAATCAGCCGTTTTTGCTCGAACATTAAATGCCTCCAAATGGTATTTAATTAACTTCCCGAGCCCCTGGAAGCATGAAAATCACTTTAAACATGCTAATTTTAGCTCTAACACTGATGATCCACCTACAAATGTGAACTGACGTTCAAAAATAAAACATTTGAAAACGGACCATTTTCCACATTTCTGAAGCATGACGTAATGGGGGGGTGTTATCTCTTTTGTCGAAAATCAGCCGTTTTTGCTCGAAAATTAAATGCCTCCAAATGGTATTTAATTATCTTCCCGGGGTGAAGAAACCCTTTTTGAGAACTCAGAGTAAATTGGCCATTTTCATGCACTTTTAACCATTCCATAAATCTTGTGTTTTGGGCCCCTGGAAGCATGAAAATCACTTTAAACATGCTAATTTTAGCTCTAACACTGATGATCCACCTACAAATGTGAACTGACGTTCAAAAATAAAACATTTGAAAACGGACCATTTTCCACATTTCTGAAGCATGACGTAATGGGGGGGTGTTATCTCTTTTGTCGAAAATCAGCCGTTTTTGCTCGAACATTAAATGCCTCCAAATGGTATTTAATTAACTTCCCGAGCCCCTGGAAGCATGAAAATCACTTTAAACATGCAAATTTTAGCTCTAACACTGATGATCCACCTACAAATGTGAACTGACGTTCAAAAATAAAACATTTGAAAACGGACCATTTTCCACATTTCTGAAGCATGACGTAATGGGGGGGTGTTATCTCTTTTGTCGAAAATCAGCCGTTTTTGCTCGAACATTAAATGCCTCCAAATGGTATTTATTTCACTTCCCGGGGTGAAGAAACCCTTTTTGAGAACTCAGAGTGAGTAAATTGGCCATTTTCATGCACTTTTAACCATTCCATTAATCTTGTGTTTTGGGCTCCTGGAAGCATGAAAATCACTTTAAACATGCTAATTTTAGCTCTAACACTGATGATCCACCTACAAATGTGAACTGACGTTCAAAAATAAAACATTTAAAAACGGACCATTTTCCACATTTCTGAAGCATGACGTAATGGGGGGGTGTTATCTCTTTTGTCGAAAATCAGCCGTTTTTGCTCGAACATTAAATGCCTCCAAATGGTATTTATTTCACTTCCCGGGGTGAAGAAACCCTTTTTGAGAACTCAGAGTGAGTAAATTGGCCATTTTCATGCACTTTTAACCATTCCATAAATCTTGTGTTTTGGGCCCCTGGAAGCATGAAAATCACTTTAAACATGCTAATTTTAGCTCTAACACTGATGATCCACCTACAAATGTGAACTGACGTTCAAAAATAAAACATTGGAAAACGGACCATTTTCCACATTTCTGAAGCATGAAGTAATGGGGGGGTGTTATCTCTTTTGTCGAAAATCAGCCGTTTTTGCTCGAACATTAAATGCCTCCAAATGGTATTTAATTAACTTCCTGAGCCCCTGGAAGCATGAAAATCACTTTAAACATGCAAATTTTAGCTCTAACACTGATGATCCACCTACAAATGTGAACTGACGTTCAAAAATAAAACATTTGAAAACGGACCATTTTCCACATTTCTGAAGCATTACGTAATGGGGGGGTGTTATCTCTTTTGTCGAAAATCAGCCGTTTTTTCTCGAACATCAAATGCCTCCAAATGGTATTTAATTAACTTCCCGGGGTGAAGAAACCCTTTTTGAGAACTCAGAGTGAGTAAATTGGCCATTTTCATGCACTTTTAACCATTCCATAAATCTTGTGTTTTGGGCCCCTGGAAGCATGAAAATCACTTTAAACATGCTAATTTTAGCTCTAACACTGATGATCCACCTACAAATGTGAACTGACGTTCAAAAATAAAACATTTGAAACGGACCATTTTCCACATTTCTGAAGCATGACGTAATGGGGGGGTGTTATCTCTTTTGTCGAAAATCAGCCGTTTTTGCTCGAACATTAAATGCCTCCAAATGGTATTTAATTAACTTCCCGGGGTGAAGAAACCCTTTTTGAGAACTCAGAGTGAGTAAATTGGCCATTTTCATGCACTTTTAACCATTCCATAAATCTTGTGTTTTGGGCCCCTGGAAGCATGAAAATCACTTTAAACATGCTAATTTTAGCTCTAACACTGATGATCCACCTACAAATGTGAACTGACGTTCAAAAATAAAACATTTGAAAACGGACCATTTTCCACATTTCTGAAGCATGACGTAATGGGGGGGTGTTATCTCTTTTGTCGAAAATCAGCCGTTTTTGCTCGAACATTAAATGCCTCCAAATGGTATTTAATTAACTTCCCGAGCCCCTGGAAGCATGAAAATCACTTTAAACATGCTAATTTTAGCTCTAACACTGATGATCCACCTACAAATGTGAACTGACGTTCAAAAATAAAACATTTGAAAACGGACCATTTTCCACATTTCTGAAGCATGACGTAATGGGGGGGTGTTATCTCTTTTGTCGAAAATCAGCCGTTTTTGCTCGAACATTAAATGCCTCCAAATGGTATTTAATTAACTTCCCGGGGTGAAGAAACCCTTTTTGAGAACTCAGAGTGAGTAAATTGGCCATTTTCATGCACTTTTAACCATTCCATAAATCTTGTGTTTTGGGCCCCTGGAAGCATGAAAATCACTTTAAACATGCTAATTTTAGCTCTAACACTGATGATCCACCTACAAATGTGAACTGACGTTCAAAAATAAAACATTTGAAAACGGACCATTTTCCACATTTCTGAAGCATGACGTAATGGGGGGGTGTTATCTCTTTTGTCGAAAATCAGCCGGTTTTGCTCGAACATTAAATGCCTCCAAATGGTATTTATTTCACTTCCCGAGCCCCTGGAAGCATGAAAATCACTTTAAACATGCTAATTTTAGCTCTAACACTGATGATCCACCTACAAATGTGAACTGACGTTCAAAAACAAAACATTTGAAAACGGACCATTTTCCACATTTCTGAAGCATGACGTAATGGGGGGGTGTTATCTCTTTTGTCGAAAATCAGCCGTTTTTGCTCGAACATTAAATGCCTCCAAATGGTATTTAATTAACTTCCCGAGCCCCTGGAAGCATGAAAATCACTTTAAACATGCTAATTTTAGCTCTAACACTGATGATCCACCTACAAATGTGAACTGACGTTCAAAAATAAAACATTTGAAAACGGACCATTTTCCACATTTCTGAAGCATGACGTAATGGGGGGGTGTTATCTCTTTTGTCGAAAATCAGCCGTTTTTGCTCGAAAATTAAATGCCTCCAAATGGTATTTAATTATCTTCCCGGGGTGAAGAAACCCTTTTTGAGAACTCAGAGTGAGTAAATTGGCCATTTTCATGCACTTTTAACCATTCCATAAATCTTGTGTTTTGGGCCCCTGGAAGCATGAAAATCACTTTAAACATGCTAATTTTAGCTCTAACACTGATGATCCACCTACAAATGTGAACTGACGTTCAAAAATAAAACATTTGAAAACGGACCATTTTCCACATTTCTGAAGCATGACGTAATGGGGGGGTGTTATCTCTTTTGTCGAAAATCAGCCGTTTTTGCTCGAACATTAAATGCCTCCAAATGGTATTTAATTAACTTCCCGAGCCCCTGGAAGCATGAAAATCACTTTAAACATGCTAATTTTAGCTCTAACACTGATGATCCACCTACAAATGTGAACTGACGTTCAAAAATAAAACATTTGAAAACGGACCATTTTCCACATTTCTGAAGCATGACGTAATGGGGGGGTGTTATCTCTTTTGTTGAAAATCAGCCGTTTTTGCTCGAACATTAAATGCCTCCAAATGGTATTTAATTAACTTCCCGAGCCCCTGGAAGCATGAAAATCACTTTAAACATGCTAATTTTAGCTCTAACACTGATGATCCACCTACAAATGTGAACTGACGTTCAAAAATAAAACATTGGAAAACGGACCATTTTCCACATTTCTGAAGCATGAAGTAATGGGGGGGTGTTATCTCTTTTGTCGAAAATCAGCCGTTTTTGCTCGAACATTAAATGCCTCCAAATGGTATTTAATTAACTTCCTGAGCCCCTGGAAGCATGAAAATCACTTTAAACATGCAAATTTTAGCTCTAACACTGATGATCCACCTACAAATGTGAACTGACGTTCAAAAATAAAACATTTGAAAACGGACCATTTTCCACATTTCTGAAGCATGACGTAATGGGGGGGTGTTATCTCTTTTGTCGAAAATCAGCCGTTTTTTCTCGAACATCAAATGCCTCCAAATGGTATTTAATTAACTTCCCGGGGTGAAGAAACCCTTTTTGAGAACTCAGAGTGAGTAAATTGGCCATTTTCATGCACTTTTAACCATTCCATAAATCTTGTGTTTTGGGCCCCTGGAAGCATGAAAATCACTTTAAACATGCTAATTTTAGCTCTAACACTGATGATCCACCTACAAATGTGAACTGACGTTCAAAAATAAAACATTTGAAAACGGACCATTTTCCACATTTCTGAAGCATGACGTAATGGGGGGGTGTTATCTCTTTTGTCGAAAATCAGCCGTTTTTGCTCGAACATTAAATGCCTCCAAATGGTATTTAATTAACTTCCCGAGCCCCTGGAAGCATGAAAATCACTTTAAACATGCAAATTTTAGCTCTAACACTGATGATCCACCTACAAATGTGAACTGACGTTCAAAAATAAAACATTTGAAAACGGACCATTTTCCACATTTCTGAAGCATGACGTAATGGGGGGGTGTTATCTCTTTTGTCGAAAATCAGCCGTTTTTGCTCGAACATTAAATGCCTCCAAATGGTATTTATTTCACTTCCCGGGGTGAAGAAACCCTTTTTGAGAACTCAGAGTGAGTAAATTGGCCATTTTCATGCACTTTTAACCATTCCATTAATCTTGTGTTTTGGGCTCCTGGAAGCATGAAAATCACTTTAAACATGCTAATTTTAGCTCTAACACTGATGATCCACCTACAAATGTGAACTGACGTTCAAAAATAAAACATTTAAAAACGGACCATTTTCCACATTTCTGAAGCATGACGTAATGGGGGGGTGTTATCTCTTTTGTCGAAAATCAGCCGTTTTTGCTCGAACATTAAATGCCTCCAAATGGTATTTATTTCACTTCCCGGGGTGAAGAAACCCTTTTTGAGAACTCAGAGTGAGTAAATTGGCCATTTTCATGCACTTTTAACCATTCCATAAATCTTGTGTTTTGGGCCCCTGGAAGCATGAAAATCACTTTAAACATGCTAATTTTAGCTCTAACACTGATGATCCACCTACAAATGTGAACTGACGTTCAAAAATAAAACATTGGAAAACGGACCATTTTCCACATTTCTGAAGCATGAAGTAATGGGGGGGTGTTATCTCTTTTGTCGAAAATCAGCCGTTTTTGCTCGAACATTAAATGCCTCCAAATGGTATTTAATTAACTTCCTGAGCCCCTGGAAGCATGAAAATCACTTTAAACATGCAAATTTTAGCTCTAACACTGATGATCCACCTACAAATGTGAACTGACGTTCAAAAATAAAACATTTGAAAACGGACCATTTTCCACATTTCTGAAGCATGACGTAATGGGGGGGTGTTATCTCTTTTGTCGAAAATCAGCCGTTTTTTCTCGAACATCAAATGCCTCCAAATGGTATTTAATTAACTTCCCGGGGTGAAGAAACCCTTTTTGAGAACTCAGAGTGAGTAAATTGGCCATTTTCATGCACTTTTAACCATTCCATAAATCTTGTGTTTTGGGCCCCTGGAAGCATGAAAATCACTTTAAACATGCTAATTTTAGCTCTAACACTGATGATCCACCTACAAATGTGAACTGACGTTCAAAAATAAAACATTTGAAACGGACCATTTTCCACATTTCTGAAGCATGACGTAATGGGGGGGTGTTATCTCTTTTGTCGAAAATCAGCCGTTTTTGCTCGAACATTAAATGCCTCCAAATGGTATTTAATTAACTTCCCGGGGTGAAGAAACCCTTTTTGAGAACTCAGAGTGAGTAAATTGGCCATTTTCATGCACTTTTAACCATTCCATAAATCTTGTGTTTTGGGCCCCTGGAAGCATGAAAATCACTTTAAACATGCTAATTTTAGCTCTAACACTGATGATCCACCTACAAATGTGAACTGACGTTCAAAAATAAAACATTTGAAAACGGACCATTTTCCACATTTCTGAAGCATGACGTAATGGGGGGGTGTTATCTCTTTTGTCGAAAATCAGCCGTTTTTGCTCGAACATTAAATGCCTCCAAATGGTATTTAATTAACTTCCCGAGCCCCTGGAAGCATGAAAATCACTTTAAACATGCTAATTTTAGCTCTAACACTGATGATCCACCTACAAATGTGAACTGACGTTCAAAAATAAAACATTTGAAAACGGACCATTTTCCACATTTCTGAAGCATGACGTAATGGGGGGGTGTTATCTCTTTTGTCGAAAATCAGCCGTTTTTGCTCGAACATTAAATGCCTCCAAATGGTATTTAATTAACTTCCCGGGGTGAAGAAACCCTTTTTGAGAACTCAGAGTGAGTAAATTGGCCATTTTCATGCACTTTTAACCATTCCATAAATCTTGTGTTTTGGGCCCCTGGAAGCATGAAAATCACTTTAAACATGCTAATTTTAGCTCTAACACTGATGATCCACCTACAAATGTGAACTGACGTTCAAAAATAAAACATTTGAAAACGGACCATTTTCCACATTTCTGAAGCATGACGTAATGGGGGGGTGTTATCTCTTTTGTCGAAAATCAGCCGGTTTTGCTCGAACATTAAATGCCTCCAAATGGTATTTATTTCACTTCCCGAGCCCCTGGAAGCATGAAAATCACTTTAAACATGCTAATTTTAGCTCTAACACTGATGATCCACCTACAAATGTGAACTGACGTTCAAAAACAAAACATTTGAAAACGGACCATTTTCCACATTTCTGAAGCATGACGTAATGGGGGGGTGTTATCTCTTTTGTCGAAAATCAGCCGTTTTTGCTCGAACATTAAATGCCTCCAAATGGTATTTAATTAACTTCCCGAGCCCCTGGAAGCATGAAAATCACTTTAAACATGCTAATTTTAGCTCTAACACTGATGATCCACCTACAAATGTGAACTGACGTTCAAAAATAAAACATTTGAAAACGGACCATTTTCCACATTTCTGAAGCATGACGTAATGGGGGGGTGTTATCTCTTTTGTCGAAAATCAGCCGTTTTTGCTCGAAAATTAAATGCCTCCAAATGGTATTTAATTATCTTCCCGGGGTGAAGAAACCCTTTTTGAGAACTCAGAGTAAATTGGCCATTTTCATGCACTTTTAACCATTCCATAAATCTTGTGTTTTGGGCCCCTGGAAGCATGAAAATCACTTTAAACATGCTAATTTTAGCTCTAACACTGATGATCCACCTACAAATGTGAACTGACGTTCAAAAATAAAACATTTGAAAACGGACCATTTTCCACATTTCTGAAGCATGACGTAATGGGGGGGTGTTATCTCTTTTGTCGAAAATCAGCCGTTTTTGCTCGAACATTAAATGCCTCCAAATGGTATTTAATTAACTTCCCGAGCCCCTGGAAGCATGAAAATCACTTTAAACATGCAAATTTTAGCTCTAACACTGATGATCCACCTACAAATGTGAACTGACGTTCAAAAATAAAACATTTGAAAACGGACCATTTTCCACATTTCTGAAGCATGACGTAATGGGGGGGTGTTATCTCTTTTGTCGAAAATCAGCCGTTTTTGCTCGAACATTAAATGCCTCCAAATGGTATTTATTTCACTTCCCGGGGTGAAGAAACCCTTTTTGAGAACTCAGAGTGAGTAAATTGGCCATTTTCATGCACTTTTAACCATTCCATTAATCTTGTGTTTTGGGCTCCTGGAAGCATGAAAATCACTTTAAACATGCTAATTTTAGCTCTAACACTGATGATCCACCTACAAATGTGAACTGACGTTCAAAAATAAAACATTTAAAAACGGACCATTTTCCACATTTCTGAAGCATGACGTAATGGGGGGGTGTTATCTCTTTTGTCGAAAATCAGCCGTTTTTGCTCGAACATTAAATGCCTCCAAATGGTATTTATTTCACTTCCCGGGGTGAAGAAACCCTTTTTGAGAACTCAGAGTGAGTAAATTGGCCATTTTCATGCACTTTTAACCATTCCATAAATCTTGTGTTTTGGGCCCCTGGAAGCATGAAAATCACTTTAAACATGCTAATTTTAGCTCTAACACTGATGATCCACCTACAAATGTGAACTGACGTTCAAAAATAAAACATTGGAAAACGGACCATTTTCCACATTTCTGAAGCATGAAGTAATGGGGGGGTGTTATCTCTTTTGTCGAAAATCAGCCGTTTTTGCTCGAACATTAAATGCCTCCAAATGGTATTTAATTAACTTCCTGAGCCCCTGGAAGCATGAAAATCACTTTAAACATGCAAATTTTAGCTCTAACACTGATGATCCACCTACAAATGTGAACTGACGTTCAAAAATAAAACATTTGAAAACGGACCATTTTCCACATTTCTGAAGCATTACGTAATGGGGGGGTGTTATCTCTTTTGTCGAAAATCAGCCGTTTTTTCTCGAACATCAAATGCCTCCAAATGGTATTTAATTAACTTCCCGGGGTGAAGAAACCCTTTTTGAGAACTCAGAGTGAGTAAATTGGCCATTTTCATGCACTTTTAACCATTCCATAAATCTTGTGTTTTGGGCCCCTGGAAGCATGAAAATCACTTTAAACATGCTAATTTTAGCTCTAACACTGATGATCCACCTACAAATGTGAACTGACGTTCAAAAATAAAACATTTGAAACGGACCATTTTCCACATTTCTGAAGCATGACGTAATGGGGGGGTGTTATCTCTTTTGTCGAAAATCAGCCGTTTTTGCTCGAACATTAAATGCCTCCAAATGGTATTTAATTAACTTCCCGGGGTGAAGAAACCCTTTTTGAGAACTCAGAGTGAGTAAATTGGCCATTTTCATGCACTTTTAACCATTCCATAAATCTTGTGTTTTGGGCCCCTGGAAGCATGAAAATCACTTTAAACATGCTAATTTTAGCTCTAACACTGATGATCCACCTACAAATGTGAACTGACGTTCAAAAATAAAACATTTGAAAACGGACCATTTTCCACATTTCTGAAGCATGACGTAATGGGGGGGTGTTATCTCTTTTGTCGAAAATCAGCCGTTTTTGCTCGAACATTAAATGCCTCCAAATGGTATTTAATTAACTTCCCGAGCCCCTGGAAGCATGAAAATCACTTTAAACATGCTAATTTTAGCTCTAACACTGATGATCCACCTACAAATGTGAACTGACGTTCAAAAATAAAACATTTGAAAACGGACCATTTTCCACATTTCTGAAGCATGACGTAATGGGGGGGTGTTATCTCTTTTGTCGAAAATCAGCCGTTTTTGCTCGAACATTAAATGCCTCCAAATGGTATTTAATTAACTTCCCGGGGTGAAGAAACCCTTTTTGAGAACTCAGAGTGAGTAAATTGGCCATTTTCATGCACTTTTAACCATTCCATAAATCTTGTGTTTTGGGCCCCTGGAAGCATGAAAATCACTTTAAACATGCTAATTTTAGCTCTAACACTGATGATCCACCTACAAATGTGAACTGACGTTCAAAAATAAAACATTTGAAAACGGACCATTTTCCACATTTCTGAAGCATGACGTAATGGGGGGGTGTTATCTCTTTTGTCGAAAATCAGCCGGTTTTGCTCGAACATTAAATGCCTCCAAATGGTATTTATTTCACTTCCCGAGCCCCTGGAAGCATGAAAATCACTTTAAACATGCTAATTTTAGCTCTAACACTGATGATCCACCTACAAATGTGAACTGACGTTCAAAAACAAAACATTTGAAAACGGACCATTTTCCACATTTCTGAAGCATGACGTAATGGGGGGGTGTTATCTCTTTTGTCGAAAATCAGCCGTTTTTGCTCGAACATTAAATGCCTCCAAATGGTATTTAATTAACTTCCCGAGCCCCTGGAAGCATGAAAATCACTTTAAACATGCTAATTTTAGCTCTAACACTGATGATCCACCTACAAATGTGAACTGACGTTCAAAAATAAAACATTTGAAAACGGACCATTTTCCACATTTCTGAAGCATGACGTAATGGGGGGGTGTTATCTCTTTTGTCGAAAATCAGCCGTTTTTGCTCGAAAATTAAATGCCTCCAAATGGTATTTAATTATCTTCCCGGGGTGAAGAAACCCTTTTTGAGAACTCAGAGTGAGTAAATTGGCCATTTTCATGCACTTTTAACCATTCCATAAATCTTGTGTTTTGGGCCCCTGGAAGCATGAAAATCACTTTAAACATGCTAATTTTAGCTCTAACACTGATGATCCACCTACAAATGTGAACTGACGTTCAAAAATAAAACATTTGAAAACGGACCATTTTCCACATTTCTGAAGCATGACGTAATGGGGGGGTGTTATCTCTTTTGTCGAAAATCAGCCGTTTTTGCTCGAACATTAAATGCCTCCAAATGGTATTTAATTAACTTCCCGAGCCCCTGGAAGCATGAAAATCACTTTAAACATGCTAATTTTAGCTCTAACACTGATGATCCACCTACAAATGTGAACTGACGTTCAAAAATAAAACATTTGAAAACGGACCATTTTCCACATTTCTGAAGCATGACGTAATGGGGGGGTGTTATCTCTTTTGTTGAAAATCAGCCGTTTTTGCTCGAACATTAAATGCCTCCAAATGGTATTTAATTAACTTCCCGAGCCCCTGGAAGCATGAAAATCACTTTAAACATGCTAATTTTAGCTCTAACACTGATGATCCACCTACAAATGTGAACTGACGTTCAAAAATAAAACATTGGAAAACGGACCATTTTCCACATTTCTGAAGCATGAAGTAATGGGGGGGTGTTATCTCTTTTGTCGAAAATCAGCCGTTTTTGCTCGAACATTAAATGCCTCCAAATGGTATTTAATTAACTTCCTGAGCCCCTGGAAGCATGAAAATCACTTTAAACATGCAAATTTTAGCTCTAACACTGATGATCCACCTACAAATGTGAACTGACGTTCAAAAATAAAACATTTGAAAACGGACCATTTTCCACATTTCTGAAGCATGACGTAATGGGGGGGTGTTATCTCTTTTGTCGAAAATCAGCCGTTTTTTCTCGAACATCAAATGCCTCCAAATGGTATTTAATTAACTTCCCGGGGTGAAGAAACCCTTTTTGAGAACTCAGAGTGAGTAAATTGGCCATTTTCATGCACTTTTAACCATTCCATAAATCTTGTGTTTTGGGCCCCTGGAAGCATGAAAATCACTTTAAACATGCTAATTTTAGCTCTAACACTGATGATCCACCTACAAATGTGAACTGACGTTCAAAAATAAAACATTTGAAAACGGACCATTTTCCACATTTCTGAAGCATGACGTAATGGGGGGGTGTTATCTCTTTTGTCGAAAATCAGCCGTTTTTGCTCGAACATTAAATGCCTCCAAATGGTATTTAATTAACTTCCCGAGCCCCTGGAAGCATGAAAATCACTTTAAACATGCAAATTTTAGCTCTAACACTGATGATCCACCTACAAATGTGAACTGACGTTCAAAAATAAAACATTTGAAAACGGACCATTTTCCACATTTCTGAAGCATGACGTAATGGGGGGGTGTTATCTCTTTTGTCGAAAATCAGCCGTTTTTGCTCGAACATTAAATGCCTCCAAATGGTATTTATTTCACTTCCCGGGGTGAAGAAACCCTTTTTGAGAACTCAGAGTGAGTAAATTGGCCATTTTCATGCACTTTTAACCATTCCATTAATCTTGTGTTTTGGGCTCCTGGAAGCATGAAAATCACTTTAAACATGCTAATTTTAGCTCTAACACTGATGATCCACCTACAAATGTGAACTGACGTTCAAAAATAAAACATTTAAAAACGGACCATTTTCCACATTTCTGAAGCATGACGTAATGGGGGGGTGTTATCTCTTTTGTCGAAAATCAGCCGTTTTTGCTCGAACATTAAATGCCTCCAAATGGTATTTATTTCACTTCCCGGGGTGAAGAAACCCTTTTTGAGAACTCAGAGTGAGTAAATTGGCCATTTTCATGCACTTTTAACCATTCCATAAATCTTGTGTTTTGGGCCCCTGGAAGCATGAAAATCACTTTAAACATGCTAATTTTAGCTCTAACACTGATGATCCACCTACAAATGTGAACTGACGTTCAAAAATAAAACATTGGAAAACGGACCATTTTCCACATTTCTGAAGCATGAAGTAATGGGGGGGTGTTATCTCTTTTGTCGAAAATCAGCCGTTTTTGCTCGAACATTAAATGCCTCCAAATGGTATTTAATTAACTTCCTGAGCCCCTGGAAGCATGAAAATCACTTTAAACATGCAAATTTTAGCTCTAACACTGATGATCCACCTACAAATGTGAACTGACGTTCAAAAATAAAACATTTGAAAACGGACCATTTTCCACATTTCTGAAGCATGACGTAATGGGGGGGTGTTATCTCTTTTGTCGAAAATCAGCCGTTTTTTCTCGAACATCAAATGCCTCCAAATGGTATTTAATTAACTTCCCGGGGTGAAGAAACCCTTTTTGAGAACTCAGAGTGAGTAAATTGGCCATTTTCATGCACTTTTAACCATTCCATAAATCTTGTGTTTTGGGCCCCTGGAAGCATGAAAATCACTTTAAACATGCTAATTTTAGCTCTAACACTGATGATCCACCTACAAATGTGAACTGACGTTCAAAAATAAAACATTTGAAACGGACCATTTTCCACATTTCTGAAGCATGACGTAATGGGGGGGTGTTATCTCTTTTGTCGAAAATCAGCCGTTTTTGCTCGAACATTAAATGCCTCCAAATGGTATTTAATTAACTTCCCGGGGTGAAGAAACCCTTTTTGAGAACTCAGAGTGAGTAAATTGGCCATTTTCATGCACTTTTAACCATTCCATAAATCTTGTGTTTTGGGCCCCTGGAAGCATGAAAATCACTTTAAACATGCTAATTTTAGCTCTAACACTGATGATCCACCTACAAATGTGAACTGACGTTCAAAAATAAAACATTTGAAAACGGACCATTTTCCACATTTCTGAAGCATGACGTAATGGGGGGGTGTTATCTCTTTTGTCGAAAATCAGCCGTTTTTGCTCGAACATTAAATGCCTCCAAATGGTATTTAATTAACTTCCCGAGCCCCTGGAAGCATGAAAATCACTTTAAACATGCTAATTTTAGCTCTAACACTGATGATCCACCTACAAATGTGAACTGACGTTCAAAAATAAAACATTTGAAAACGGACCATTTTCCACATTTCTGAAGCATGACGTAATGGGGGGTGTTATCTCTTTTGTCGAAAATCAGCCGTTTTTGCTCGAACATTAAATGCCTCCAAATGGTATTTAATTAACTTCCCGGGGTGAAGAAACCCTTTTTGAGAACTCAGAGTGAGTAAATTGGCCATTTTCATGCACTTTTAACCATTCCATAAATCTTGTGTTTTGGGCCCCTGGAAGCATGAAAATCACTTTAAACATGCTAATTTTAGCTCTAACACTGATGATCCACCTACAAATGTGAACTGACGTTCAAAAATAAAACATTTGAAAACGGACCATTTTCCACATTTCTGAAGCATGACGTAATGGGGGGGTGTTATCTCTTTTGTCGAAAATCAGCCGGTTTTGCTCGAACATTAAATGCCTCCAAATGGTATTTATTTCACTTCCCGAGCCCCTGGAAGCATGAAAATCACTTTAAACATGCTAATTTTAGCTCTAACACTGATGATCCACCTACAAATGTGAACTGACGTTCAAAAACAAAACATTTGAAAACGGACCATTTTCCACATTTCTGAAGCATGACGTAATGGGGGGGTGTTATCTCTTTTGTCGAAAATCAGCCGTTTTTGCTCGAACATTAAATGCCTCCAAATGGTATTTAATTAACTTCCCGAGCCCCTGGAAGCATGAAAATCACTTTAAACATGCTAATTTTAGCTCTAACACTGATGATCCACCTACAAATGTGAACTGACGTTCAAAAATAAAACATTTGAAAACGGACCATTTTCCACATTTCTGAAGCATGACGTAATGGGGGGGTGTTATCTCTTTTGTCGAAAATCAGCCGTTTTTGCTCGAAAATTAAATGCCTCCAAATGGTATTTAATTATCTTCCCGGGGTGAAGAAACCCTTTTTGAGAACTCAGAGTGAGTAAATTGGCCATTTTCATGCACTTTTAACCATTCCATAAATCTTGTGTTTTGGGCCCCTGGAAGCATGAAAATCACTTTAAACATGCTAATTTTAGCTCTAACACTGATGATCCACCTACAAATGTGAACTGACGTTCAAAAATAAAACATTTGAAAACGGACCATTTTCCACATTTCTGAAGCATGACGTAATGGGGGGGTGTTATCTCTTTTGTCGAAAATCAGCCGTTTTTGCTCGAACATTAAATGCCTCCAAATGGTATTTAATTAACTTCCCGAGCCCCTGGAAGCATGAAAATCACTTTAAACATGCTAATTTTAGCTCTAACACTGATGATCCACCTACAAATGTGAACTGACGTTCAAAAATAAAACATTTGAAAACGGACCATTTTCCACATTTCTGAAGCATGACGTAATGGGGGGGTGTTATCTCTTTTGTTGAAAATCAGCCGTTTTTGCTCGAACATTAAGTGCCTCCAAATGGTATTTAATTAACTTCCCGAGCCCCTGGAAGCATGAAAATCACTTTAAACATGCTAATTTTAGCTCTAACACTGATGATCCACCTACAAATGTGAACTGACGTTCAAAAATAAAACATTGGAAAACGGACCATTTTCCACATTTCTGAAGCATGAAGTAATGGGGGGGTGTTATCTCTTTTGTCGAAAATCAGCCGTTTTTGCTCGAACATTAAATGCCTCCAAATGGTATTTAATTAACTTCCTGAGCCCCTGGAAGCATGAAAATCACTTTAAACATGCAAATTTTAGCTCTAACACTGATGATCCACCTACAAATGTGAACTGACGTTCAAAAATAAAACATTTGAAAACGGACCATTTTCCACATTTCTGAAGCATGACGTAATGGGGGGGTGTTATCTCTTTTGTCGAAAATCAGCCGTTTTTTCTCGAACATCAAATGCCTCCAAATGGTATTTAATTAACTTCCCGGGGTGAAGAAACCCTTTTTGAGAACTCAGAGTGAGTAAATTGGCCATTTTCATGCACTTTTAACCATTCCATAAATCTTGTGTTTTGGGCCCCTGGAAGCATGAAAATCACTTTAAACATGCTAATTTTAGCTCTAACACTGATGATCCACCTACAAATGTGAACTGACGTTCAAAAATAAAACATTTGAAAACGGACCATTTTCCACATTTCTGAAGCATGACGTAATGGGGGGGTGTTATCTCTTTTGTCGAAAATCAGCCGTTTTTGCTCGAACATTAAATGCCTCCAAATGGTATTTAATTAACTTCCCGGGGTGAAGAAACCCTTTTTGAGAACTCAGAGTGAGTAAATTGGCCATTTTCATGCACTTTTAACCATTCCATAAATCTTGTGTTTTGGGCCCCTGGAAGCATGAAAATCACTTTAAACATGCTAATTTTAGCTCTAACACTGATGATCCACCTACAAATGTGAACTGACGTTCAAAAATAAAACATTTGAAAACGGACCATTTTCCACATTTCTGAAGCATGACGTAATGGGGGGGTGTTATCTCTTTTGTCGAAAATCAGCCGTTTTTGCTCGAACATTAAATGCCTCCAAATGGTATTTAATTAACTTCCCGAGCCCCTGGAAGCATGAAAATCACTTTAAACATGCTAATTTTAGCTCTAACACTGATGATCCACCTACAAATGTGAACTGACGTTCAAAAATAAAACATTTGAAAACGGACCATTTTCCACATTTCTGAAGCATGACGTAATGGGGGGGTGTTATCTCTTTTGTCGAAAATCAGCCGTTTTTGCTCGAACATTAAATGCCTCCAAATGGTATTTAATTAACTTCCCGGGGTGAAGAAACCCTTTTTGAGAACTCAGAGTGAGTAAATTGGCCATTTTCATGCACTTTTAACCATTCCATAAATCTTGTGTTTTGGGCCCCTGGAAGCATGAAAATCACTTTAAACATGCTAATTTTAGCTCTAACACTGATGATCCACCTACAAATGTGAACTGACGTTCAAAAATAAAACATTTGAAAACGGACCATTTTCCACATTTCTGAAGCATGACGTAATGGGGGGGTGTTATCTCTTTTGTCGAAAATCAGCCGGTTTTGCTCGAACATTAAATGCCTCCAAATGGTATTTATTTCACTTCCCGAGCCCCTGGAAGCATGAAAATCACTTTAAACATGCTAATTTTAGCTCTAACACTGATGATCCACCTACAAATGTGAACTGACGTTCAAAAACAAAACATTTGAAAACGGACCATTTTCCACATTTCTGAAGCATGACGTAATGGGGGGGTGTTATCTCTTTTGTCGAAAATCAGCCGTTTTTGCTCGAACATTAAATGCCTCCAAATGGTATTTAATTAACTTCCCGAGCCCCTGGAAGCATGAAAATCACTTTAAACATGCTAATTTTAGCTCTAACACTGATGATCCACCTACAAATGTGAACTGACGTTCAAAAATAAAACATTTGAAAACGGACCATTTTCCACATTTCTGAAGCATGACGTAATGGGGGGGTGTTATCTCTTTTGTCGAAAATCAGCCGTTTTTGCTCGAAAATTAAATGCCTCCAAATGGTATTTAATTAACTTCCCGGGGTGAAGAAACCCTTTTTGAGAACTCAGAGTGAGTAAATTGGCCATTTTCATGCACTTTTAACCATTCCATAAATCTTGTGTTTTGGGCCCCTGGAAGCATGAAAATCACTTTAAACATGCTAATTTTAGCTCTAACACTGATGATCCACCTACAAATGTGAACTGACGTTCAAAAATAAAACATTTGAAAACGGACCATTTTCCACATTTCTGAAGCATGACGTAATGGGGGGGTGTTATCTCTTTTGTCGAAAATCAGCCGTTTTTGCTCGAACATTAAATGCCTCCAAATGGTATTTAATTAACTTCCCGAGCCCCTGGAAGCATGAAAATCACTTTAAACATGCTAATTTTAGCTCTAACACTGATGATCCACCTACAAATGTGAACTGACGTTCAAAAATAAAACATTTGAAAACGGACCATTTTCCACATTTCTGAAGCATGACGTAATGGGGGGGTGTTATCTCTTTTGTTGAAAATCAGCCGTTTTTGCTCGAACATTAAATGCCTCCAAATGGTATTTAATTAACTTCCCGAGCCCCTGGAAGCATGAAAATCACTTTAAACATGCTAATTTTAGCTCTAACACTGATGATCCACCTACAAATGTGAACTGATGTTCAAAAATAAAACATTTGAAAACGGACCATTTTCCACATTTCTGAAGCATGACGTAATGGGGGGGTGTTATCTCTTTTGTCGAAAATCATCCGTTTTTGCTCGAACATTAAATGCCTCCAAATGGTATTTATTTCACTTCCCGAGCCCCTGGAAGCATGAAAATCACTTTAAACATGCTAATTTTAGCTCTAACACTGATGATCCACCTACAAATGTGAACTGACGTTCAAAAATAAAACATTTGAAAACGGACCATTTTCCACATTTCTGAAGCATGACGTAATGGGGGGGTGTTATCTCTTTTGTCGAAAATCAGCCGTTTTTGCGCGAACATTAAGTGCCTCCAAATGGTATTTAATTAACTTCCCGAGCCCCTGGAAGCATGAAAATCACTTTAAACATGCTAATTTTAGCTCTAACACTGATGATCCACCTACAACTGTGAACTGACGTTCAAAAACTAAAACATTTGAAAACGGACCATTTTCCACATTTCTGAAGCATGACGTAATGGGGGGGTGTTATCTCTTTTGTCGAAAATCAGCCATTTTTGCTCGAACATTAAATGCCTCCAAATGGTATTTAATTAACTTCCCGAGCCCCTGGAAGCATGAAAATCACTTTAAACATGCTAATTTTAGCTCTAACACTGATGATCCACCTACAAATGTGAACTGACGTTCAAAAATAAAACATTTGAAAACGGACCATTTTCCACATTTCTGAAGCATGACGTAATGGGGGGGTGTTATCTCTTTTGTCGAAAATCAGCCGTTTTTGCTCGAACATTAAATGCCTCCAAATGGTATTTATTTCACTTCCCGAGCCCCTGGAAGCATGAAAATCACTTTAAACATGCTAATTTTAGCTCTAACACTGATGATCCACCTACAAATGTGAACTGACGTTCAAAAATAAAACATTTGAAAACGGACCATTTTCCACATTTCTGAAGCATGACGTAATGGGGGGGTGTTATCTCTTTTGTCGAAAATCAGCCGTTTTTGCTCGAACATTAAATGCCTCCAAATGGTATTTAATTAACTTCCTGAGCCCCTGGAAGCATGAAAATCACTTTAAACATGCTAATTTTAGCTCTAACACTGATGATCCACCTACAAATGTGAACTGACGTTCAAAAATAAAACATTTGAAAACGGACCATTTTCCACATTTCTGAAGCATGACGTAATGGGGGGGTGTTATCTCTTTTGTCGAAAATCAGCCGTTTTTGCTCGAACATTAAATGCCTCCAAATGGTATTTAATTAACTTCCTGAGCCCCTGGAAGCATGAAAATCACTTTAGACATGCAAATTTTAGCTCTAACACTGATGATCCACCTACAAATGTGAACTGACGTTCAAAAATAAAACATTTGAAAACGGACCATTTTCCACATTTCTGAAGCATGACGTAATGGGGGGGTGTTATCTCTTTTGTCGAAAATCAGCCGTTTTTGCTCGAACATCAAATGCCTCCAAATGGTATTTAATTAACTTCCCGGGGTGAAGAAACCCTTTTTGAGAACTCAGAGTGAGTAAATTGGCCATTTTCATGCACTTTTAACCATTCCATAAATCTTGTGTTTTGGGCCCCTGGAAGCATGAAAATCACTTTAAAATTGCTAATTTTAGCTCTAACACTGATGATCCACCTACAAATGTGAACTGACGTTCAAAAATAAAACATTTGAAAACGGACCATTTTCCACATTTCTGAAGCATGACGTAATGGGGGGGTGTTATCTCTTTTGTCGAAAATCAGCCGTTTTTGCTCGAACATTAAATGCCTCCAAATGGTATTTAATTAACTTCCCGAGCCCCTGGAAGCATGAAAATCACTTTAAACATGCTAATTTTAGCTCTAACACTGATGATCCACCTACAAATGTGAACTGACGTTCAAAAATAAAACATTTGAAAACGGACCATTTTCCACATTTCTGAAGCATGACGTAATGGGGGGGTGTTATCTCTTTTGTCGAAAATCAGCCGTTTTTGCTCGAACATTACATGCCTCCAAATGGTATTTAATTAACTTCCCGGGGTGAAGAGACCCTTTTTGAGAACTCAGAGTGAGTAAATTGGCCATTTCATGCACTTTTAACCATTCCATAAATCTTGTGTTTTGGGCCCCTGGAAGCATGAAAATCACTTTAAACATGCTAATTTTAGCTCTAACACTGATGATCCACCTACAAATGTGAACTGACGTTCAAAAATAAAACATTTGAAAACGGACCATTTTCCACATTTCTGAAGCATGACGTAATGGGGGGGTGTTATCTCTTTTGTCGAAAATCAGCCGTTTTTGCTCGAACATTAAATGCCTCCAAATGGTATTTATTTCACTTCCCGAGCCCCTGGAAGCATGAAAATCACTTTAAACATGCTAATTTTAGCTCTAACACTGATGATCCACCTACAAATGTGAACTGACGTTCAAAAATAAAACATTTGAAAACGGACCATTTTCCACATTTCTGAAGCATGACGTAATGGGGGGGTGTTATCTCTTTTGTCGAAAATCAGCTGTTTTTGCTCGAACATTTAATGCCTCCAAATGGTATTTAATTAACTTCCCGAGCCCCTGGAAGCATGAAAATCACTTTAAACATGCTAATTTTAGCTCTAACACTGATGATCCACCTACAAATGTGAACTGACGTTCAAAAATAAAACATTTGAAAACGGACCATTTTCCACATTTCTGAAGCATGACGTAATGGGGGGGTGTTATCTCTTTTGTCGAAAATCAGCCGTTTTTGCTCGAACATTAAATGCCTCCAAATGGTATTTATTTCACTTCCCGGGGTGAAGAAACCCTTTTTGAGAACTCAGAGTGAGTAAATTGGCCATTTTCATGCACTTTTAACCATTCCATTAATCTTGTGTTTTGGGCCCCTGGAAGCATGAAAATCACTTTAAACATGCTAATTTTAGCTCTAACACTGATGATCCACCTACAAATGTGAACTGACGTTCAAAAATAAAACATTTGAAAACGGACCATTTTCCACATTTCTGAAGCATGACGTAATGGGGGGGGGGGTGTTATCTCTTTTGTCGAAAATCAGCCGTTTTTGCTCGAACATTAAATGCCTCCAAATGGTATTTAATTAACTTCCCGAGCCCCTGGAAGCATGAAAATCACTTTAAACATGCTAATTTTAGCTCTAACACTGATGATCCACCTACAAATGTGAACTGACGTTCAAAAATAAAACATTTGAAAACGGACCATTTTCCACATTTCTGAAGCATGACGTAATGGGGGGGTGTTATCTCTTTTGTCGAAAATCAGCCGTTTTTGCTCGAACATTAAATGCCTCCAAATGGTATTTATTTCACTTCCCGGGGTGAAGAAACCCTTTTTGAGAACTCAGAGTGAGTAAATTGGCCATTTTCATGCACTTTTAACCATTCCATAAATCTTGTGTTTTGGGCCCCTGGAAGCATGAAAATCACTTTAAACATGCTAATTTTAGCTCTAACACTGATGATCCACCTACAAATGTGAACTGACGTTCAAAAATAAAACATTTGAAAACGGACCATTTTCCACATTTCTGAAGCATGACGTAATGGGGGGGTGTTATCTCTTTTGTAGAAAATCAGCCGTTTTTGCTCGAACATTAAATGCCTCCAAATGGTATTTAATTAACTTCCCGAGCCCCTGGAAGCATGAAAATCACTTTAAACATGCTAATTTTAGCTCTAACACTGATGATCCACCTACAAATGTGAACTGACGTTCAAAAATAAAACATTTGAAAACGGACCATTTTCCACATTTCTGAAGCATGACGTAATGGGGGGGTGTTATCTCTTTTGTCGAAAATCAGCCGTTTTTGTTCGAACATTAAATGCCTCCAAATGGTATTTAATTAACTTCCCGGGGTGAAGAAACCCTTTTTGAGAACTCAGAGTGAGTAAATTGGCCATTTTCATGCACTTTTAACCATTCCATAAATCTTGTGTTTTGGGCCCCTGGAAGCATGAAAATCACTTTAAACATGCTAATTTTAGCTCTAACACTGATGATCCACCTACAAATGTGAACTGACGTTCAAAAATAAAACATTTGAAAACGGACCATTTTTCACATTTCTGAAGCATGACGTAATGGGGGGGTGTTATCTCTTTTGTCGAAAATCAGCTGTTTTTGCTCGAACATTAAATGCCTCCAAATGGTATTTATTTAACTTCCCGAGCCCCTGGAAGCATGAAAATCACTTTAAACATGCTAATTTTAGCTCTAACACTGATGATCCACCTACAAATGTGAACTGACGTTCAAAAATAAAACATTTGAAAACGGACCATTTTCCACATTTCTGAAGCATGACGTAATGGGGGGGTGTTATCTCTTTTGTCGAAAATCAGCCGTTTTTGCGCGAACATTAAATGCCTCCAAATGGTATTTAATTAACTTCCCGAGCCCCTGGAAGCATGAAAATCACTTTAAACATGCTAATTTTAGCTCTAACACTGATGATCCACCTACAACTGTGAACTGACGTTCAAAAATAAAACATTTGAAAACGGACCATTTTCCACATTTCTGAAGCATGACGTAATGGGGGGGTGTTATCTCTTTTGTCGAAAATCAGCCGTTTTTGCTCGAACATTAAATGCCTCCAAATGGTATTTAATTAACTTCCCGAGCCCCTGGAAGCATGAAAATCACTTTAAACATGCTAATTTTAGCTCTAACACTGATGATCCACCTACAAATGTGAACTGACGTTCAAAAATAAAACATTTGAAAACGGACCATTTTCCACATTTCTGAAGCATGACGTAATGGGGGGGTGTTATCTCTTTTGTGGAAAATCAGCCGTTTTTGCTCGAACATTAAATGCCTCCAAATGGTATTTATTTCACTTCCCGAGCCTCTGGAAGCATGAAAATCACTTTAAACATGCTAATTTTAGCTCTAACACTGATGATCCACCTACAAATGTGAACTGACGTTCAAAAATAAAACATTTGAAAACGGACCATTTTCCACATTTCTGAAGCATGACGTAATGGGGGGGTGTTATCTCTTTTGTCGAAAATCAGCCGTTTTTGTTCGAACATTAAATGCCTCCAAATGGTATTTAATTAACTTCCCGGGGTGAAGAAACCCTTTTTGAGAACTCAGAGTGAGTAAATTGGCCATTTTCATGCACTTTTAACCATTCCATAAATCTTGTGTTTTGGGCCCCTGGAAGCATGAAAATCACTTTAAACATGCTAATTTTAGCTCTAACACTGATGATCCACCTACAAATGTGAACTGACGTTCAAAAATAAAACATTTGAAAACGGACCATTTTTCACATTTCTGAAGCATGACGTAATGGGGGGGTGTTATCTCTTTTGTCGAAAATCAACCGTTTTTGCTCGAACATTAAATGCCTCCAAATTGTATTTATTTAACTTCCCGAGCCCCTGGAAGCAGGAAAATCACTTTAAACATGCTAATTTTAGCTCTAACACCGATGATCCACCTACAAATGTGAACTGACGTTCAAAAATAAAACATTTGAAAACGGACCATTTTCCACATTTCTGAAGCATGACGTAATGGGGGGGTGTTATCTCTTTTGTCGAAAATCAGCCGTTTTTGCGCGAACATTAAATGCCTCCAAATGGTATTTAATTAACTTCCCGAGCCCCTGGAAGCATGAAAATCACTTTAAACATGCTAATTTTAGCTCTAACACTGATGATCCACCTACAACTGTGAACTGACGTTCAAAAATAAAACATTTGAAAACGGACCATTTTCCACATTTCTGAAGCATGACGTAATGGGGGGGTGTTATCTCTTTTGTCGAAAATCAGCCGTTTTTGCTCGAACATTAAATGCCTCCAAATGGTATTTAATTAACTTCCCGAGCCCCTGGAAGCATGAAAATCACTTTAAACATGCTAATTTTAGCTCTAACACTGATGATCCACCTACAAATGTGAACTGACGTTCAAAAATAAAACATTTGAAAACGGACCATTTTCCACATTTCTGAAGCATGACGTAATGGGGGGGTGTTATCTCTTTTGTCGAAAATCAGCCGTTTTTGCTCGAACATTAAATGCCTCCAAATGGTATTTATTTCACTTCCCGAGCCCCTGGAAGCATGAAAATCACTTTAAACATGCTAATTTTAGCTCTAACACTGATGATCCACCTACAAATGTGAACTGACGTTCAAAAATAAAACATTTGAAAACGGACCATTTTCCACATTTCTGAAGCATGACGTAATGGGGGGGGGTGTTATCTCTTTTGTCGAAAATCAGCCGTTTTTGCTCGAACATTAAATGCCTCCAAATGGTATTTAATTAACTTCCCGAGCCCCTGGAAGCATGAAAATCACTTTAAACATGCTAATTTTAGCTCTAACACTGATGATCCACCTACAAATGTGAACTGACGTTCAAAAATAAAACATTTGAAAACGGACCATTTTCCACATTTCTGAAGCATGACGTAATGGGGGGGTGTTATCTCTTGTCGAAAATCAGCTGTTTTTGCTCGAACATTTAATGCCTCCAAATGGTATTTAATTAACTTCCCGAGCCCCTGGAAGCATGAAAATCACTTTAAACATGCTAATTTTAGCTCTAACACTGATGATCCACCTACAAATGTGAACTGACGTTCAAAAATAAAACATTTGAAAAGGAACCATTTTCCACATTTCTGAAGCATGACGTAATGGGGGGGTGTTATCTCTTTTGTCGAAAATCAGCCGTTTTTGCTCGAACATTAAATGCCTCCAAATGGTATTTATTTCGCTTCCCGGGGTGAAGAAACCCTTTTTGAGAACTCAGAGTGAGTAAATTGGCCATTTTCATGCACTTTTAACCATTCCATTAATCTTGTGTTTTGGGCTCCTGGAAGCATGAAAATCACTTTAAACATGCTAATTTTAGCTCTAACACTGATGATCCACCTACAAATGTGAACTGACGTTCAAAAAGAAAACATTTGAAAACTGACCATTTTCCACATTTCTGAAGCATGACGTAATGGGGGGGTGTTATCTCTTTTGTCGAAAATCAGCCGTTTTTGCTCGAACATTAAATGCCTCCAAATGGTATTTATTTCACTTCCCGGGGTGAAGAAACCCTTTTTGAGAACTCAGAGTGAGTAAATTGGCCATTTTCATGCACTTTTAACCATTCCATAAATCTTGTGTTTTGGGCCCCTGGAAGCATGAAAATCACTTTAAACATGCTAATTTTAGCTCTAACACTGATGATCCACCTACAAATGTGAACTGACGTTCAAAAATAAAACATTTGAAAACGGACCATTTTCCACATTTCTGAAGCATGACGTAATGGGGGGGTGTTATCTCTTTTGTCGAAAATCAGCCGTTTTTGCTCGAACATTAAATGCCTCCAAATGGTATTTAATTAACTTCCTGAGCCCCTGGAAGCATGAAAATCACTTTAAACATGCAAATTTTAGCTCTAACACTGATGATCCACCTACAAATGTGAACTGACGTTCAAAAATAAAACATTTGAAAACGGACCATTTTCCACATTTCTGAAGCATGACGTAATGGGGGGGTGTTATCTCTTTTGTCGAAAATCAGCCGTTTTTGCTCGAACATTAAATGCCTCCAAATGGTATTTATTTCACTTCCCGGGGTGAAGAAACCCTTTTTGAGAACTCAGAGTGAGTAAATTGGCCATTTTCATGCACTTTTAACCATTCCATTAATCTTGTGTTTTGGGCTCCTGGAAGCATGAAAATCACTTTAAACATGCTAATTTTAGCTCTAACACTGATGATCCACCTACAAATGTGAACTGACGTTCAAAAATAAAACATTTAAAAACGGACCATTTTCCACATTTCTGAAGCATGACGTAATGGGGGGGTGTTATCTCTTTTGTCGAAAATCAGCCGTTTTTGCTCGAACATTAAATGCCTCCAAATGGTATTTATTTCACTTCCCGGGGAGAAGAAACCCTTTTTGAGAACTCAGAGTGAGTAAATTGGCCATTTTCATGCACTTTTAACCATTCCATAAATCTTGTGTTTTGGGCCCCTGGAAGCATGAAAATCACTTTAAACATGCTAATTTTAGCTCTAACACTGATGATCCACCTACAAATGTGAACTGACGTTCAAAAATAAAACATTGGAAAACGGACCATTTTCCACATTTCTGAAGCATGAAGTAATGGGGGGGTGTTATCTCTTTTGTCGAAAATCAGCCGTTTTTGCTCGAACATTAAATGCCTCCAAATGGTATTTAATTAACTTCCTGAGCCCCTGGAAGCATGAAAATCACTTTAAACATGCAAATTTTAGCTCTAACACTGATGATCCACCTACAAATGTGAACTGACGTTCAAAAATAAAACATTTGAAAACGGACCATTTTCCACATTTCTGAAGCATGACGTAATGGGGGGGTGTTATCTCTTTTGTCGAAAATCAGCCGTTTTTGCTCGAACATTAAATGCCTCCAAATGGTATTTAATTAACTTCCCGGGGTGAAGAAACCCTTTTTGAGAACTCAGAGTGAGTAAATTGGCCATTTTCATGCACTTTTAACCATTCCATAAATATTGTGTTTTGGGCCCCTGGAAGCATGAAAATCACTTTAAACATGCTAATTTTAGCTCTAACACTGATGATCCACCTACAAATGTGAACTGACGTTCAAAAATAAAACATTTGAAAACGGACCATTTTCCACATTTCTGAAGCATGACGTAATGGGGGGGTGTTATCTCTTTTGTTGAAAATCAGCCGTTTTTGCTCGAACATTAAATGCCTCCAAATGGTATTTAATTAACTTCCCGAGCCCCTGGAAGCATGAAAATCACTTTAAACATGCTAATTTTAGCTCTAACACTGATGATCCACCTACAAATGTGAACTGACGTTCAAAAATAAAACATTTGAAAACGGACCATTTTCCACATTTCTGAAGCATGACGTAATGGGGGGGTGTTATCTCTTGTCGAAAATCAGCTGTTTTTGCTCGAACATTTAATGCCTCCAAATGGTATTTAATTAACTTCCCGAGCCCCTGGAAGCATGAAAATCACTTTAAACATGCTAATTTTAGCTCTAACACTGATGATCCACCTACAAATGTGAACTGACGTTCAAAAATAAAACATTTGAAAACGAACCATTTTCCACATTTCTGAAGCATGACGTAATGGGGGGGTGTTATCTCTTTTGTCGAAAATCAGCCGTTTTTGCTCGAACATTAAATGCCTCCAAATGGTATTTGTTTCGCTTCCCGGGGTGAAGAAACCCTTTTTGAGAACTCAGAGTGAGTAAATTGGCCATTTTCATGCACTTTTAACCATTCCATTAATCTTGTGTTTTGGGCTCCTGGAAGCATGAAAATCACTTTAAACATGCTAATTTTAGCTCTAACACTGATGATCCACCTACAAATGTGAACTGACGTTCAAAAAGAAAACATTTGAAAACTGACCATTTTCCACATTTCTGAAGCATGACGTAATGGGGGGGTGTTATCTCTTTTGTCGAAAATCAGCCGTTTTTGCTCGAACATTAAATGCCTCCAAATGGTATTTATTTCACTTCCCGGGGTGAAGAAACCCTTTTTGAGAACTCAGAGTGAGTAAATTGGCCATTTTCATGCACTTTTAACCATTCCATAAATCTTGTGTTTTGGGCCCCTGGAAGCATGAAAATCACTTTAAACATGCTAATTTTAGCTCTAACACTGATGATCCACCTACAAATGTGAACTGACGTTCAAAAATAAAACATTTGAAAACGGACCATTTTCCAAATTTCTGAAGCATGACGTAATGGGGGGGTGTTATCTCTTTTGTCGAAAATCAGCCGTTTTTGCTTGAACATTAAATGCCTCCAAATGGTATTTAATTAACTTCCTGAGCCCCTGGAAGCATGAAAATCACTTTAAACATGCAAATTTTAGCTCTAACACTGATGATCCACCTACAAATGTGAACTGACGTTCAAAAATAAAACATTTGAAAACGGACCATTTTCCACATTTCTGAAGCATGACGTAATGGGGGGGTGTTATCTCTTTTGTCGAAAATCAGCCGTTTTTGCTCGAACATTAAATGCCTCCAAATGGTATTTATTTCACTTCCCGGGGTGAAGAAACCCTTTTTGAGAACTCAGAGTGAGTAAATTGGCCATTTTCATGCACTTTTAACCATTCCATTAATCTTGTGTTTTGGGCTCCTGGAAGCATGAAAATCACTTTAAACATGCTAATTTTAGCTCTAACACTGATGATCCACCTACAAATGTGAACTGACGTTCAAAAATAAAACATTTGAAAACGGACCATTTTCCACATTTCTGAAGCATGACGTAATGGGGGGGTGTTATCTCTTTTGTCGAAAATCAGCCGTTTTTGCTCGAACATTAAATGCCTCCAAATGGTATTTATTTCACTTCCCGGGGAGAAGAAACCCTTTTTGAGAACTCAGAGTGAGTAAATTGGCCATTTTCATGCACTTTTAACCATTCCATAAATCTTGTGTTTTGGGCCCCTGGAAGCATGAAAATCACTTTAAACATGCTAATTTTAGCTCTAACACTGATGATCCACCTACAAATGTGAACTGACGTTCAAAAATAAAACATTGGAAAACGGACCATTTTCCACATTTCTGAAGCATGAAGTAATGGGGGGGTGTTATCTCTTTTGTCGAAAATCAGCCGTTTTTGCTCGAACATTAAATGCCTCCAAATGGTATTTAATTAACTTCCTGAGCCCCTGGAAGCATGAAAATCACTTTAAACATGCAAATTTTAGCTCTAACACTGATGATCCACCTACAAATGTGAACTGACGTTCAAAAATAAAACATTTGAAAACGGACCATTTTCCACATTTCTGAAGCATGACGTAATGGGGGGGTGTTATCTCTTTTGTCGAAAATCAGCCGTTTTTGCTCGAACATCAAATGCCTCCAAATGGTATTTAATTAACTTCCCGGGGTGAAGAAACCCTTTTTGAGAACTCAGAGTGAGTAAATTGGCCATTTTCATGCACTTTTAACCATTCCATAAATCTTGTGTTTTGGGCCCCTGGAAGCATGAAAATCACTTTAAACATGCTAATTTTAGCTCTAACACTGATGATCCACCTACAAATGTGAACTGACGTTCAAAAATAAAACATTTGAAAACGGACCATTTTCCACATTTCTGAAGCATGACGTAATGGGGGGGTGTTATCTCTTTTGTCGAAAATCAGCCGTTTTTGCTCGAACATTAAATGCCTCCAAATGGTATTTAATTAACTTCCCGGGGTGAAGAAACCCTTTTTGAGAACTCAGAGTGAGTAAATTGGCCATTTTCATGCACTTTTAACCATTCCATAAATCTTGTGTTTTGGGCCCCTGGAAGCATGAAAATCACTTTAAACATGCTAATTTTAGCTCTAACACTGATGATCCACCTACAAATGTGAACTGACGTTCAAAAATAAAACATTTGAAAACGGACCATTTTCCACATTTCTGAAGCATGACGTAATGGGGGGGTGTTATCTCTTTTGTTGAAAATCAGCCGTTTTTGCTCGAACATTAAATGCCTCCAAATGGTATTTAATTAACTTCCCGAGCCCCTGGAAGCATGAAAATCACTTTAAACATGCTAATTTTAGCTCTAACACTGATGATCCACCTACAAATGTGAACTGATGTTCAAAAATAAAACATTTGAAAACGGACCATTTTCCACATTTCTGAAGCATGACGTAATGGGGGGGTGTTATCTCTTTTGTCGAAAATCATCCGTTTTTGCTCGAACATTAAATGCCTCCAAATGGTATTTATTTCACTTCCCGAGCCCCTGGAAGCATGAAAATCACTTTAAACATGCTAATTTTAGCTCTAACACTGATGATCCACCTACAAATGTGAACTGACGTTCAAAAATAAAACATTTGAAAACGGACCATTTTCCACATTTCTGAAGCATGACGTAATGGGGGGGTGTTATCTCTTTTGTCGAAAATCAGCCGTTTTTGCGCGAACATTAAGTGCCTCCAAATGGTATTTAATTAACTTCCCGAGCCCCTGGAAGCATGAAAATCACTTTAAACATGCTAATTTTAGCTCTAACACTGATGATCCACCTACAACTGTGAACTGACGTTCAAAAATAAAACATTTGAAAACGGACCATTTTCCACATTTCTGAAGCATGACGTAATGGGGGGGTGTTATCTCTTTTGTCGAAAATCAGCCGTTTTTGCTCGAACATTAAATGCCTCCAAATGGTATTTAATTAACTTCCCGAGCCCCTGGAAGCATGAAAATCACTTTAAACATGCTAATTTTAGCTCTAACACTGATGATCCACCTACAAATGTGAACTGACGTTCAAAAATAAAACATTTGAAAACGGACCATTTTCCACATTTCTGAAGCATGACGTAATGGGGGGGTGTTATCTCTTTTGTCGAAAATCAGCCGTTTTTGCTCGAAAATTAAATGCCTCCAAATGGTATTTAATTAACTTCCCGGGGTGAAGAAACCCTTTTTGAGAACTCAGAGTGAGTAAATTGGCCATTTTCATGCACTTTTAACCATTCCATAAATCTTGTGTTTTGGGCCCCTGGAAGCATGAAAATCACTTTAAACATGCTAATTTTAGCTCTAACACTGATGATCCACCTACAAATGTGAACTGACGTTCAAAAATAAAACATTTGAAAACGGACCATTTTCCACATTTCTGAAGCATGACGTAATGGGGGGGTGTTATCTCTTTTGTCGAAAATCAGCCGTTTTTGCTCGAACATTAAATGCCTCCAAATGGTATTTAATTAACTTCCCGAGCCCCTGGAAGCATGAAAATCACTTTAAACATGCTAATTTTAGCTCTAACACTGATGATCCACCTACAAATGTGAACTGACGTTCAAAAATAAAACATTTGAAAACGGACCATTTTCCACATTTCTGAAGCATGACGTAATGGGGGGGTGTTATCTCTTTTGTCGAAAATCAGCCGTTTTTGCTCGAACATTAAATGCCTCCAAATGGTATTTAATTAACTTCCCGGGGTGAAGAAACCCTTTTTGAGAACTCAGAGTGAGTAAATTGGCCATTTTCATGCACTTTTAACCATTCCATAAATCTTGTGTTTTGGGCCCCTGGAAGCATGAAAATCACTTTAAACATGCTAATTTTAGCTCTAACACTGATGATCCACCTACAAATGTGAACTGACGTTCAAAAATAAAACATTTGAAAACGGACCATTTTCCACATTTCTGAAGCATGACGTAATGGGGGGGGTGTTATCTCTTTTGTCGAAAATCAGCCGTTTTTGCTCGAACATTAAATGCCTCCAAATGGTATTTAATTAACTTCCCGAGCCCCTGGAAGCATGAAAATCACTTTAAACATGCTAATTTTAGCTCTAACACTGATGATCCACCTACAAATGTGAACTGACGTTCAAAAATAAAACATTTGAAAACGGACCATTTTCCACATTTCTGAAGCATGACGTAATGGGGGGGGTGTTATCTCTTTTGTCGAAAATCAGCCGTTTTTGTTCGAACATTAAATGCCTCCAAATGGTATTTAATTAACTTCCCGGGGTGAAGAAACCCTTTTTGAGAACTCAGAGTGAGTAAATTGGCCATTTTCATGCACTTTTAACCATTCCATAAATCTTGTGTTTTGGGCCCCTGGAAGCATGAAAATCACTTTAAACATGCTAATTTTAGCTCTAACACTGATGATCCACCTACAAATGTGAACTGACGTTCAAAAATAAAACATTTGAAAACGGACCATTTTCCACATTTCTGAAGCATGACGTAATGGGGGGGTGTTATCTCTTTTGTTGAAAATCAGCCGTTTTTGCTCGAACATTAAATGCCTCCAAATGGTATTTAATTAACTTCCCGAGCCCCTGGAAGCATGAAAATCACTTTAAACATGCTAATTTTAGCTCTAACACTGATGATCCACCTACAAATGTGAACTGATGTTCAAAAATAAAACATTTGAAAACGGACCATTTTCCACATTTCTGAAGCATGACGTAATGGGGGGGTGTTATCTCTTTTGTCGAAAATCATCCGTTTTTGCTCGAACATTAAATGCCTCCAAATGGTATTTATTTCACTTCCCGAGCCCCTGGAAGCATGAAAATCACTTTAAACATGCTAATTTTAGCTCTAACACTGATGATCCACCTACAAATGTGAACTGACGTTCAAAAATAAAACATTTGAAAACGGACCATTTTCCACATTTCTGAAGCATGACGTAATGGGGGGGTGTTATCTCTTTTGTCGAAAATCAGCCGTTTTTGCGCGAACATTAAGTGCCTCCAAATGGTATTTAATTAACTTCCCGAGCCCCTGGAAGCATGAAAATCACTTTAAACATGCTAATTTTAGCTCTAACACTGATGATCCACCTACAACTGTGAACTGACGTTCAAAAATAAAACATTTGAAAACGGACCATTTTCCACATTTCTGAAGCATGACGTAATGGGGGGGTGTTATCTCTTTTGTCGAAAATCAGCCGTTTTTGCTCGAACATTAAATGCCTCCAAATGGTATTTAATTAACTTCCCGAGCCCCTGGAAGCATGAAAATCACTTTAAACATGCTAATTTTAGCTCTAACACTGATGATCCACCTACAAATGTGAACTGACGTTCAAAAATAAAACATTTGAAAACGGACCATTTTCCACATTTCTGAAGCATGACGTAATGGGGGGGTGTTATCTCTTTTGTCGAAAATCAGCCGTTTTTGCTCGAAAATTAAATGCCTCCAAATGGTATTTAATTAACTTCCCGGGGTGAAGAAACCCTTTTTGAGAACTCAGAGTGAGTAAATTGGCCATTTTCATGCACTTTTAACCATTCCATAAATCTTGTGTTTTGGGCCCCTGGAAGCATGAAAATCACTTTAAACATGCTAATTTTAGCTCTAACACTGATGATCCACCTACAAATGTGAACTGACGTTCAAAAATAAAACATTTGAAAACGGACCATTTTCCACATTTCTGAAGCATGACGTAATGGGGGGGTGTTATCTCTTTTGTCGAAAATCAGCCGTTTTTGCTCGAACATTAAATGCCTCCAAATGGTATTTAATTAACTTCCCGAGCCCCTGGAAGCATGAAAATCACTTTAAACATGCTAATTTTAGCTCTAACACTGATGATCCACCTACAAATGTGAACTGACGTTCAAAAATAAAACATTTGAAAACGGACCATTTTCCACATTTCTGAAGCATGACGTAATGGGGGGGTGTTATCTCTTTTGTCGAAAATCAGCCGTTTTTGCTCGAACATTAAATGCCTCCAAATGGTATTTAATTAACTTCCCGGGGTGAAGAAACCCTTTTTGAGAACTCAGAGTGAGTAAATTGGCCATTTTCATGCACTTTTAACCATTCCATAAATCTTGTGTTTTGGGCCCCTGGAAGCATGAAAATCACTTTAAACATGCTAATTTTAGCTCTAACACTGATGATCCACCTACAAATGTGAACTGACGTTCAAAAATAAAACATTTGAAAACGGACCATTTTCCACATTTCTGAAGCATGACGTAATGGGGGGGGTGTTATCTCTTTTGTCGAAAATCAGCCGTTTTTGCTCGAACATTAAATGCCTCCAAATGGTATTTAATTAACTTCCCGAGCCCCTGGAAGCATGAAAATCACTTTAAACATGCTAATTTTAGCTCTAACACTGATGATCCACCTACAAATGTGAACTGACGTTCAAAAATAAAACATTTGAAAACGGACCATTTTCCACATTTCTGAAGCATGACGTAATGGGGGGGGTGTTATCTCTTTTGTCGAAAATCAGCCGTTTTTGTTCGAACATTAAATGCCTCCAAATGGTATTTAATTAACTTCCCGGGGTGAAGAAACCCTTTTTGAGAACTCAGAGTGAGTAAATTGGCCATTTTCATGCACTTTTAACCATTCCATAAATCTTGTGTTTTGGGCCCCTGGAAGCATGAAAATCACTTTAAACATGCTAATTTTAGCTCTAACACTGATGATCCACCTACAAATGTGAACTGACGTTCAAAAATAAAACATTTGAAAACGGACCATTTTCCACATTTCTGAAGCATGACGTAATGGGGGGGTGTTATCTCTTTTGTCGAAAATCAGCCGTTTTTGCGCGAACATTAAATGCCTCCAAATGGTATTTAATTAACTTCCCGAGCCCCTGGAAGCATGAAAATCACTTTAAACATGCTAATTTTAGCTCTAACACTGATGATCCACCTACAACTGTGAACTGACGTTCAAAAATAAAACATTTGAAAACGGACCATTTTCCACATTTCTGAAGCATGACGTAATGGGGGGGTGTTATCTCTTTTGTCGAAAATCAGCCGTTTTTGCTCGAACATTAAATGCCTCCAAATGGTATTTAATTAACTTCCCGAGCCCCTGGAAGCATGAAAATCACTTTAAACATGCTAATTTTAGCTCTAACACTGATGATCCACCTACAAATGTGAACTGACGTTCAAAAATAAAACATTTGAAAACGGACCATTTTCCACATTTCTGAAGCATGACGTAATGGGGGGGTGTTATCTCTTTTGTCGAAAATCAGCCGTTTTTGCTCGAACATTAAATGCCTCCAAATGGTATTTATTTCACTTCCCGAGCCCCTGGAAGCATGACAATCACTTTAAACATGCTAATTTTAGCTCTAACACTGATGATCCACCTACAAATGTGAACTGACGTTCAAAAATAAAACATTTGAAAACGGACCATTTTCCACATTTCTGAAGCATGACGTAATGGGGGGGGGTGTTATCTCTTTTGTCGAAAATCAGCCGTTTTTGCGCGAACATTAAATGCCTCCAAATGGTATTTAATTAACTTCCCGAGCCCCTGGAAGCATGAAAATCACTTTAAACATGCTAATTTTAGCTCTAACACTGATGATCCACCTACAAATGTGAACTGACGTTCAAAAATAAAACATTTGAAAACGGACCATTTTCCACATTTCTGAAGCATGACGTAATGGGGGGGTGTTATCTCTTTTGTCGAAAATCAGCCGTTTTTGCTCGAACATTAAATGCCTCCAAATGGTATTTAATTAACTTCCCGGGGTGAAGAAACCCTTTTTGAGAACTCAGAGTGAGTAATGTGCCATTTTCATGCACTTTTAACCATTCCATAAATCTTGTGTTTTGGGCCCCTGGAAGCATGAAAATCACTTTAAACATGCTAATTTTAGCTCTAACACTGATGATCCACCTACAAATGTGAACTGACGTTCAAAAATAAAACATTTGAAAACGGACCATTTTCCACATTTCTGAAGCATGACGTAATGGGGGGGTGTTATCTCTTGTCGAAAATCAGCTGTTTTTGCTCGAACATTTAATGCCTCCAAATGGTATTTAATTAACTTCCCGAGCCCCTGGAAGCATGAAAATCACTTTAAACATGCTAATTTTAGCTCTAACACTGATGATCCACCTACAAATGTGAACTGACGTTCAAAAATAAAACATTTGAAAACGAACCATTTTCCACATTTCTGAAGCATGACGTAATGGGGGGGTGTTATCTCTTTTGTCGAAAATCAGCCGTTTTTGCTCGAACATTAAATGCCTCCAAATGGTATTTATTTCGCTTCCCGGGGTGAAGAAACCCTTTTTGAGAACTCAGAGTGAGTAAATTGGCCATTTTCATGCACTTTTAACCATTCCATTAATCTTGTGTTTTGGGCTCCTGGAAGCATGAAAATCACTTTAAACATGCTAATTTTAGCTCTAACACTGATGATCCACCTACAAATGTGAACTGACGTTCAAAAAGAAAACATTTGAAAACTGACCATTTTCCACATTTCTGAAGCATGACGTAATGGGGGGGTGTTATCTCTTTTGTCGAAAATCAGCCGTTTTTGCTCGAACATTAAATGCCTCCAAATGGTATTTATTTCACTTCCCGGGGTGAAGAAACCCTTTTTGAGAACTCAGAGTGAGTAAATTGGCCATTTTCATGCACTTTTAACCATTCCATAAATCTTGTGTTTTGGGCCCCTGGAAGCATGAAAATCACTTTAAACATGCTAATTTTAGCTCTAACACTGATGATCCACCTACAAATGTGAACTGACGTTCAAAAATAAAACATTTGAAAACGGACCATTTTCCACATTTCTGAAGCATGACGTAATGGGGGGGTGTTATCTCTTTTGTCGAAAATCAGCCGTTTTTGCTCGAACATTAAATGCCTCCAAATGGTATTTAATTAACTTCCTGAGCCCCTGGAAGCATGAAAATCACTTTAAACATGCAAATTTTAGCTCTAACACTGATGATCCACCTACAAATGTGAACTGACGTTCAAAAATAAAACATTTGAAAACGGACCATTTTCCACATTTCTGAAGCATGACGTAATGGGGGGGTGTTATCTCTTTTGTCGAAAATCAGCCGTTTTTGCTCGAACATTAAATGCCTCCAAATGGTATTTATTTCACTTCCCGGGGTGAAGAAACCCTTTTTGAGAACTCAGAGTGAGTAAATTGGCCATTTTCATGCACTTTTAACCATTCCATTAATCTTGTGTTTTGGGCTCCTGGAAGCATGAAAATCACTTTAAACATGCTAATTTTAGCTCTAACACTGATGATCCACCTACAAATGTGAACTGACATTCAAAAATAAAACATTTAAAAACGGACCATTTTCCACATTTCTGAAGCATGACGTAATGGGGGGGTGTTATTTCTTTTGATCGAAAATCAGCCGTTTTTGCTCGAACATTAAATGCCTCCAAATGGTATTTAATTAACTTCCCGAGCCCCTGGAAGCATGAAAATCACTTTAAACATGCTAATTTTAGCTCTAACACTGATGATCCACCTACAAATGTGAACTGACGTTCAAAAATAAAACATTTGAAAACGGACCATTTTCCACATTTCTGAAGCATGACGTAATGGGGGGGTGTTATCTCTTTTGTCGAAAATCAGCCGTTTTTGTTCGAACATTAAATGCCTCCAAATGGTATTTAATTAACTTCCCGGGGTGAAGAAACCCTTTTTGAGAACTCAGAGTGAGTAAATTGGCCATTTTCATGCACTTTTAACCATTCCATAAATCTTGTGTTTTGGGCCCCTGGAAGCATGAAAATCACTTTAAACATGCTAATTTTAGCTCTAACACTGATGATCCACCTACAAATGTGAACTGACGTTCAAAAATAAAACATTTGAAAACGGACCATTTTTCACATTTCTGAAGCATGACGTAATGGGGGGGTGTTATCTCTTTTGTCGAAAATCAGCCGTTTTTGCTCGAACATTAAATGCCTCCAAATGGTATTTATTTAACTTCCCGAGCCCCTGGAAGCATGAAAATCACTTTAAACATGCTAATTTTAGCTCTAACACTGATGATCCACCTACAAATGTGAACTGACGTTCAAAAATAAAACATTTGAAAACGGACCATTTTCCACATTTCTGAAGCATGACATAATGGGGGGATGTTATCTCTTTTGTCGAAAATCAGCCGTTTTTGCGCGAACATTAAATGCCTCCAAATGGTATTTAATTAACTTCCCGAGCCCCTGGAAGCATGAAAATCACTTTAAACATGCTAATTTTAGCTCTAACACTGATGATCCACCTACAACTGTGAACTGACGTTCAAAAATAAAACATTTGAAAACGGACCATTTTCCACATTTCTGAAGCATGACGTAATGGGGGGGTGTTATCTCTTTTGTCGAAAATCAGCCGTTTTTGCTCGAACATTAAATGCCTCCAAATGGTATTTAATTAACTTCCCGAGCCCCTGGAAGCATGAAAATCACTTTAAACATGCTAATTTTAGCTCTAACACTGATGATTCACCTACAAATGTGAACTGACGTTCAAAAATAAAACATTTGAAAACGGACCATTTTCCACATTTCTGAAGCATGACGTAATGGGGGGGTGTTATCTCTTTTGTCGAAAATCAGCCGTTTTTGCTCGAACATTAAATGCCTCCAAATGGTATTTATTTCAATTCCCGAGCCCCTGGAAGCATGAAAATCACTTTAAACATGCTAATTTTAGCTCTAACACTGATGATCCACCTACAAATGTGAACTGACGTTCAAAAATAAAACATTTGAAAACGGACCATTTTCCACATTTCTGAAGCATGACGTAATGGGGGGGTGTTATCTCTTTTGTCGAAAATCAGCCGTTTTTGTTCGAACATTAAATGCCTCCAAATGGTATTTAATTAACTTCCCGGGGTGAAGAAACCCTTTTTGAGAACTCAGAGTGAGTAAATTGGCCATTTTCATGCACTTTTAACCATTCCATAAATCTTGTGTTTTGGGCCCCTGGAAGCATGAAAATCACTTTAAACATGCTAATTTTAGCTCTAACACTGATGATCCACCTACAAATGTGAACTGACGTTCAAAAATAAAACATTTGAAAACGGACCATTTTTCACATTTCTGAAGCATGACGTAATGGGGGGGTGTTATCTCTTTTGTCGAAAATCAGCCGTTTTTGCTCGAACATTAAATGCCTCCAAATTGTATTTATTTAACTTCCCGAGCCCCTGGAAGCAGGAAAATCACTTTAAACATGCTAATTTTAGCTCTAACACTGATGATCCACCTACAAATGTGAACTGACGTTCAAAAATAAAACATTTGAAAACGGACCATTTTCCACATTTCTGAAGCATGACGTAATGGGGGGGTGTTATCTCTTTTGTCGAAAATCAGCCGTTTTTGCGCGAACATTAAATGCCTCCAAATGGTATTTAATTAACTTCCCGAGCCCCTGGAAGCATGAAAATCACTTTAAACATGCTAATTTTAGCTCTAACACTGATGATCCACCTACAACTGTGAACTGACGTTCAAAAATAAAACATTTGAAAACGGACCATTTTCCACATTTCTGAAGCATGACGTAATGGGGGGGTGTTATCTCTTTTGTCGAAAATCAGCCGTTTTTGCTTGAACATTAAATGCCTCCAAATGGTATTTAATTAACTTCCCGAGCCCCTGGAAGCATGAAAATCACTTTAAACATGCTAATTTTAGCTCTAACACTGATGATCCACCTACAAATGTGAACTGACGTTCAAAAATAAAACATTTGAAAACGGACCATTTTCCACATTTCTGAAGCATGACGTAATGGGGGGGTGTTATCTCTTTTGTCGAAAATCAGCCGTTTTTGCTCGAACATTAAATGCCTCCAAATGGTATTTATTTCACTTCCCGAGCCCCTGGAAGCATGAAAATCACTTTAAACATGCTAATTTTAGCTCTAACACTGATGATCCACCTACAAATGTGAACTGACGTTCAAAAATAAAACATTTGAAAACGGACCATTTTCCACATTTCTGAAGCATGACGTAATGGGGGGGGGTGTTATCTCTTTTGTCGAAAATCAGCCGTTTTTGCTCGAACATTAAATGCCTCCAAATGGTATTTAATTAACTTCCCGAGCCCCTGGAAGCATGAAAATCACTTTAAACATGCTAATTTTAGCTCTAACACTGATGATCCACCTACAAATGTGAACTGACGTTCAAAAATAAAACATTTGAAAACGGACCATTTTCCACATTTCTGAAGCATGACGTAATGGGGGGGTGTTATCTCTTGTCGAAAATCAGCTGTTTTTGCTCGAACATTTAATGCCTCCAAATGGTATTTAATTAACTTCCCGAGCCCCTGGAAGCATGAAAATCACTTTAAACATGCTAATTTTAGCTCTAACACTGATGATCCACCTACAAATGTGAACTGACGTTCAAAAATAAAACATTTGAAAAGGAACCATTTTCCACATTTCTGAAGCATGACGTAATGGGGGGGTGTTATCTCTTTTGTCGAAAATCAGCCGTTTTTGCTCGAACATTAAATGCCTCCAAATGGTATTTATTTCGCTTCCCGGGGTGAAGAAACCCTTTTTGAGAACTCAGAGTGAGTAAATTGGCCATTTTCATGCACTTTTAACCATTCCATTAATCTTGTGTTTTGGGCTCCTGGAAGCATGAAAATCACTTTAAACATGCTAATTTTAGCTCTAACACTGATGATCCACCTACAAATGTGAACTGACGTTCAAAAAGAAAACATTTGAAAACTGACCATTTTCCACATTTCTGAAGCATGACGTAATGGGGGGGGTGTTATCTCTTTTGTCGAAAATCAGCCGTTTTTGCTCGAACATTAAATGCCTCCAAATGGTATTTATTTCACTTCCCGGGGTGAAGAAACCCTTTTTGAGAACTCAGAGTGAGTAAATTGGCCATTTTCATGCACTTTTAACCATTCCATAAATCTTGTGTTTTGGGCCCCTGGAAGCATGAAAATCACTTTAAACATGCTAATTTTAGCTCTAACACTGATGATCCACCTACAAATGTGAACTGACGTTCAAAAATAAAACATTTGAAAACGGACCATTTTCCACATTTCTGAAGCATGACGTAATGGGGGGGTGTTATCTCTTTTGTCGAAAATCAGCCGTTTTTGCTCGAACATTAAATGCCTCCAAATGGTATTTAATTAACTTCCTGAGCCCCTGGAAGCATGAAAATCACTTTAAACATGCAAATTTTAGCTCTAACACTGATGATCCACCTACAAATGTGAACTGACGTTCAAAAATAAAACATTTGAAAACGGACCATTTTCCACATTTCTGAAGCATGACGTAATGGGGGGGTGTTATCTCTTTTGTCGAAAATCAGCCGTTTTTGCTCGAACATTAAATGCCTCCAAATGGTATTTATTTCACTTCCCGGGTGAAGAAACCCTTTTTGAGAACTCAGAGTGAGTAAATTGGCCATTTTCATGCACTTTTAACCATTCCATTAATCTTGTGTTTTGGGCTCCTGGAAGCATGAAAATCACTTTAAACATGCTAATTTTAGCTCTAACACTGATGATCCACCTACAAATGTGAACTGACGTTCAAAAATAAAACATTTAAAAACGGACCATTTTCCACATTTCTGAAGCATGACGTAATGGGGGGGTGTTATCTCTTTTGTCGAAAATCAGCCGTTTTTGCTCGAACATTAAATGCCTCCAAATGGTATTTATTTCACTTCCCGGGGAGAAGAAACCCTTTTTGAGAACTCAGAGTGAGTAAATTGGCCATTTTCATGCACTTTTAACCATTCCATAAATCTTGTGTTTTGGGCCCCTGGAAGCATGAAAATCACTTTAAACATGCTAATTTTAGCTCTAACACTGATGATCCACCTACAAATGTGAACTGACGTTCAAAAATAAAACATTGGAAAACGGACCATTTTCCACATTTCTGAAGCATGAAGTAATGGGGGGGTGTTATCTCTTTTGTCGAAAATCAGCCGTTTTTGCTCGAACATTAAATGCCTCCAAATGGTATTTAATTAACTTCCTGAGCCCCTGGAAGCATGAAAATCACTTTAAACATGCAAATTTTAGCTCTAACACTGATGATCCACCTACAAATGTGAACTGACGTTCAAAAATAAAACATTTGAAAACGGACCATTTTCCACATTTCTGAAGCATGACGTAATGGGGGGGTGTTATCTCTTTTGTCGAAAATCAGCCGTTTTTGCTCGAACATCAAATGCCTCCAAATGGTATTTAATTAACTTCCCGGGGTGAAGAAACCCTTTTTGAGAACTCAGAGTGAGTAAATTGGCCATTTTCATGCACTTTTAACCATTCCATAAATATTGTGTTTTGGGCCCCTGGAAGCATGAAAATCACTTTAAACATGCTAATTTTAGCTCTAACACTGATGATCCACCTACAAATGTGAACTGACGTTCAAAAATAAAACATTTGAAAACGGACCATTTTCCACATTTCTGAAGCATGACGTAATGGGGGGGTGTTATCTCTTTTGTCGAAAATCAGCCGTTTTTGCTCGAACATTAAATGCCTCCAAATGTTATTTAATTAACTTCCCGGGGTGAAGAAACCCTTTTTGAGAACTCAGAGTGAGTAAATTGGCCATTTTCATGCACTTTTAACCATTCCATAAATCTTGTGTTTTGGGCCCCTGGAAGCATGAAAATCACTTTAAACATGCTAATTTTAGCTCTAACACTGATGATCCACCTACAAATGTGAACTGACGTTCAAAAATAAAACATTTGAAAACGGACCATTTTCCACATTTCTGAAGCATGACGTAATGGGGGGGTGTTATCTCTTTTGTTGAAAATCAGCCGTTTTTGCTCGAACATTAAATGCCTCCAAATGGTATTTAATTAACTTCCCGAGCCCCTGGAAGCATGAAAATCACTTTAAACATGCTAATTTTAGCTCTAACACTGATGATCCACCTACAAATGTGAACTGACGTTCAAAAATAAAACATTTGAAAACGGACCATTTTCCACATTTCTGAAGCATGACGTAATGGGGGGGTGTTATCTCTTGTCGAAAATCAGCTGTTTTTGCTCGAACATTTAATGCCTCCAAATGGTATTTAATTAACTTCCCGAGCCCCTGGAAGCATGAAAATCACTTTAAACATGCTAATTTTAGCTCTAACACTGATGATCCACCTACAAATGTGAACTGACGTTCAAAAATAAAACATTTGAAAACGAACCATTTTCCACATTTCTGAAGCATGACGTAATGGGGGGGTGTTATCTCTTTTGTCGAAAATCAGCCGTTTTTGCTCGAACATTAAATGCCTCCAAATGGTATTTATTTCACTTCCCGGGGTGAAGAAACCCTTTTTGAGAACTCAGAGTGAGTAAATTGGCCATTTTCATGCACTTTTAACCATTCCATAAATCTTGTGTTTTGGGCCCCTGGAAGCATGAAAATCACTTTAAACATGCTAATTTTAGCTCTAACACTGATGATCCACCTACAAATGTGAACTGACGTTCAAAAATAAAACATTTGAAAACGGACCATTTTCCAAATTTCTGAAGCATGACGTAATGGGGGGGTGTTATCTCTTTTGTCGAAAATCAGCCGTTTTTGCTCGAACATTAAATGCCTCCAAATGGTATTTAATTAACTTCCTGAGCCCCTGGAAGCATGAAAATCACTTTAAACATGCAAATTTTAGCTCTAACACTGATGATCCACCTACAAATGTGAACTGACGTTCAAAAATAAAACATTTGAAAACGGACCATTTTCCACATTTCTGAAGCATGACGTAATGGGGGGGTGTTATCTCTTTTGTCGAAAATCAGCCGTTTTTGCTCGAACATTAAATGCCTCCAAATGGTATTTATTTCACTTCCCGGGGTGAAGAAACCCTTTTTGAGAACTCAGAGTGAGTAAATTGGCCATTTTCATGCACTTTTAACCATTCCATTAATCTTGTGTTTTGGGCTCCTGGAAGCATGAAAATCACTTTAAACATGCTAATTTTAGCTCTAACACTGATGATCCACCTACAAATGTGAACTGACGATCAAAAATAAAACATTTAAAAACGGACCATTTTCCACATTTCTGAAGCATGACGTAATGGGGGGGTGTTATCTCTTTTGTCGAAAATCAGCCGTTTTTGCTCGAACATTAAATGCCTACAAATGGTATTTATTTCACTTCCCGGGGAGAAGAAACCCTTTTTGAGAACTCAGAGTGAGTAAATTGGCCATTTTCATGCACTTTTAACCATTCCATAAATCTTGTGTTTTGGGCCCCTGGAAGCATGAAAATCACTTTAAACATGCTAATTTTAGCTCTAACACTGATGATCCACCTACAAATGTGAACTGACGTTCAAAAATAAAACATTGGAAAACGGACCATTTTCCACATTTCTGAAGCATGAAGTAATGGGGGGGTGTTATCTCTTTTGTCGAAAATCAGCCGTTTTTGCTCGAACATTAAATGCCTCCAAATGGTATTTAATTAACTTCCTGAGCCCCTGGAAGCATGAAAATCACTTTAAACATGCAAATTTTAGCTCTAACACTGATGATCCACCTACAAATGTGAACTGACGTTCAAAAATAAAACATTTGAAAACGGACCATTTTCCACATTTCTGAAGCATGACGTAATGGGGGGGTGTTATCTCTTTTGTCGAAAATCAGCCGTTTTTGCTCGAACATCAAATGCCTCCAAATGGTATTTAATTAACTTCCCGGGGTGAAGAAACCCTTTTTGAGAACTCAGAGTGAGTAAATTGGCCATTTTCATGCACTTTTAACCATTCCATAAATCTTGTGTTTTGGGCCCCTGGAAGCATGAAAATCACTTTAAACATGCTAATTTTAGCTCTAACACTGATGATCCACCTACAAATGTGAACTGACGTTCAAAAATAAAACATTTGAAAACGGACCATTTTCCACATTTCTGAAGCATGACGTAATGGGGGGGTGTTATCTCTTTTGTCGAAAATCAGCCGTTTTTGCTCGAACATTAAATGCTTCCAAATGGTATTTAATTAACTTCCCGGGGTGAAGAAACCCTTTTTGAGAACTCAGAGTGAGTAAATTGGCCATTTTCATGCACTTTTAACCATTCCATAAATCTTGTGTTTTGGGCCCCTGGAAGCATGAAAATCACTTTAAACATGCTAATTTTAGCTCTAACACTGATGATCCACCTACAAATGTGAACTGACGTTCAAAAATAAAACATTTGAAAACGGACCATTTTCCACATTTCTGAAGCATGACGTAATGGGGGGGTGTTATCTCTTTTGTTGAAAATCAGCCGTTTTTGCTCGAACATTAAATGCCTCCAAATGGTATTTAATTAACTTCCCGAGCCCCTGGAAGCATGAAAATCACTTTAAACATGCTAATTTTAGCTCTAACACTGATGATCCACCTACAAATGTGAACTGATGTTCAAAAATAAAACATTTGAAAACGGACCATTTTCCACATTTCTGAAGCATGACGTAATGGGGGGGTGTTATCTCTTTTGTCGAAAATCATCCGTTTTTGCTCGAACATTAAATGCCTCCAAATGGTATTTATTTCACTTCCCGAGCCCCTGGAAGCATGAAAATCACTTTAAACATGCTAATTTTAGCTCTAACACTGATGATCCACCTACAAATGTGAACTGACGTTCAAAAATAAAACATTTGAAAACGGACCATTTTCCACATTTCTGAAGCATGACGTAATGGGGGGGTGTTATCTCTTTTGTCGAAAATCAGCCGTTTTTGCGCGAACATTAAGTGCCTCCAAATGGTATTTAATTAACTTCCCGAGCCCCTGGAAGCATGAAAATCACTTTAAACATGCTAATTTTAGCTCTAACACTGATGATCCACCTACAACTGTGAACTGACGTTCAAAAATAAAACATTTGAAAACGGACCATTTTCCACATTTCTGAAGCATGACGTAATGGGGGGGTGTTATCTCTTTTGTCGAAAATCAGCCGTTTTTGCTCGAACATTAAATGCCTCCAAATGGTATTTAATTAACTTCCCGAGCCCCTGGAAGCATGAAAATCACTTTAAACATGCTAATTTTAGCTCTAACACTGATGATCCACCTACAAATGTGAACTGACGTTCAAAAATAAAACATTTGAAAACGGACCATTTTCCACATTTCTGAAGCATGACGTAATGGGGGGTGTTATCTCTTTTGTCGAAAATCAGCCGTTTTTGCTCGAAAATTAAATGCCTCCAAATGGTATTTAATTAACTTCCCGGGGTGAAGAAACCCTTTTTGAGAACTCAGAGTGAGTAAATTGGCCATTTTCATGCACTTTTAACCATTCCATAAATCTTGTGTTTTGGGCCCCTGGAAGCATGAAAATCACTTTAAACATGCTAATTTTAGCTCTAACACTGATGATCCACCTACAAATGTGAACTGACGTTCAAAAATAAAACATTTGAAAACGGACCATTTTCCACATTTCTGAAGCATGACGTAATGGGGGGGTGTTATCTCTTTTGTCGAAAATCAGCCGTTTTTGCTCGAACATTAAATGCCTCCAAATGGTATTTAATTAACTTCCCGAGCCCCTGGAAGCATGAAAATCACTTTAAACATGCTAATTTTAGCTCTAACACTGATGATCCACCTACAAATGTGAACTGACGTTCAAAAATAAAACATTTGAAAACGGACCATTTTCCACATTTCTGAAGCATGACGTAATGGGGGGGTGTTATCTCTTTTGTCGAAAATCAGCCGTTTTTGCTCGAACATTAAATGCCTCCAAATGGTATTTAATTAACTTCCCGGGGTGAAGAAACCCTTTTTGAGAACTCAGAGTGAGTAAATTGGCCATTTTCATGCACTTTTAACCATTCCATAAATCTAGTGTTTTGGGCCCCTGGAAGCATGAAAATCACTTTAAACATGCTAATTTTAGCTCTAACACTGATGATCCACCTACAAATGTGAACTGACGTTCAAAAATAAAACATTTGAAAACGGACCATTTTCCACATTTCTGAAGCATGACGTAATGGGGGGGGTGTTATCTCTTTTGTCGAAAATCAGCCGTTTTTGCTCGAACATTAAATGCCTCCAAATGGTATTTAATTAACTTCCCGAGCCCCTGGAAACATGAAAATCACTTTAAACATGCTAATTTTAGCTCTAACACTGATGATCCACCTACAAATGTGAACTGACGTTCAAAAATAAAACATTTGAAAACGGACCATTTTCCACATTTCTGAAGCATGACGTAATGGGGGGGTGTTATCTCTTTTGTCGAAAATCAGCCGTTTTTGTTCGAACATTAAATGCCTCCAAATGGTATTTAATTAACTTCCCGGGGTGAAGAAACCCTTTTTGAGAACTCAGAGTGAGTAAATTGGCCATTTTCATGCACTTTTAACCATTCCATAAATCTTGTGTTTTGGGCCCCTGGAAGCATGAAAATCACTTTAAACATGCTAATTTTAGCTCTAACACTGATGATCCACCTACAAATGTGAACTGACGTTCAAAAATAAAACATTTGAAAACGGACCATTTTCCACATTTCTGAAGCATGACGTAATGGGGGGGGTGTTATCTCTTTTGTCGAAAATCAGCCGTTTTTGCTCGAACATTAAATGCCTCCAAATGGTATTTAATTAACTTCCCGAGCCCCTGGAAACATGAAAATCACTTTAAACATGCTAATTTTAGCTCTAACACTGATGATCCACCTACAAATGTGAACTGACGTTCAAAAATAAAACATTTGAAAACGGACCATTTTCCACATTTCTGAAGCATGACGTAATGGGGGGGTGTTATCTCTTTTGTCGAAAATCAGCCGTTTTTGCGCGAACATTAAATGCCTCCAAATGGTATTTAATTAACTTCCCGAGCCCCTGGAAGCATGAAAATCACTTTAAACATGCTAATTTTAGCTCTAACACTGATGATCCACCTACAACTGTGAACTGACGTTCAAAAATAAAACATTTGAAAACGGACCATTTTCCACATTTCTGAAGCATGACGTAATGGGGGGGTGTTATCTCTTTTGTCGAAAATCAGCCGTTTTTGCTCGAACATTAAATGCCTCCAAATGGTATTTAATTAACTTCCCGAGCCCCTGGAAGCATGAAAATCACTTTAAACATGCTAATTTTAGCTCTAACACTGATGATCCACCTACAAATGTGAACTGACGTTCAAAAATAAAACATTTGAAAACGGACCATTTTCCACATTTCTGAAGCATGACGTAATGGGGGGGTGTTATCTCTTTTGTCGAAAATCAGCCGTTTTTGCTCGAACATTAAATGCCTCCAAATGGTATTTATTTCACTTCCCGAGCCCCTGGAAGCATGACAATCACTTTAAACATGCTAATTTTAGCTCTAACACTGATGATCCACCTACAAATGTGAACTGACGTTCAAAAATAAAACATTTGAAAACGGACCATTTTCCACATTTCTGAAGCATGACGTAATGGGGGGGGGTGTTATCTCTTTTGTCGAAAATCAGCCGTTTTTGCGCGAACATTAAATGCCTCCAAATGGTATTTAATTAACTTCCCGAGCCCCTGGAAGCATGAAAATCACTTTAAACATGCTAATTTTAGCTCTAACACTGATGATCCACCTACAAATGTGAACTGACGTTCAAAAATAAAACATTTGAAAACGGACCATTTTCCACATTTCTGAAGCATGACGTAATGGGGGGGTGTTATCTCTTTTGTCGAAAATCAGCCGTTTTTGCTCGAACATTAAATGCCTCCAAATGGTATTTAATTAACTTCCCGGGGTGAAGAAACCCTTTTTGAGAACTCAGAGTGAGTAATGTGCCATTTTCATGCACTTTTAACCATTCCATAAATCTTGTGTTTTGGGCCCCTGGAAGCATGAAAATCACTTTAAACATGCTAATTTTAGCTCTAACACTGATGATCCACCTACAAATGTGAACTGACGTTCAAAAATAAAACATTTGAAAACGGACCATTTTCCACATTTCTGAAGCATGACGTAATGGGGGGGTGTTATCTCTTGTCGAAAATCAGCTGTTTTTGCTCGAACATTTAATGCCTCCAAATGGTATTTAATTAACTTCCCGAGCCCCTGGAAGCATGAAAATCACTTTAAACATGCTAATTTTAGCTCTAACACTGATGATCCACCTACAAATGTGAACTGACGTTCAAAAATAAAACATTTGAAAACGAACCATTTTCCACATTTCTGAAGCATGACGTAATGGGGGGGTGTTATCTCTTTTGTCGAAAATCAGCCGTTTTTGCTCGAACATTAAATGCCTCCAAATGGTATTTATTTCGCTTCCCGGGGTGAAGAAACCCTTTTTGAGAACTCAGAGTGAGTAAATTGGCCATTTTCATGCACTTTTAACCATTCCATTAATCTTGTGTTTTGGGCTCCTGGAAGCATGAAAATCACTTTAAACATGCTAATTTTAGCTCTAACACTGATGATCCACCTACAAATGTGAACTGACGTTCAAAAAGAAAACATTTGAAAACTGACCATTTTCCACATTTCTGAAGCATGACGTAATGGGGGGGTGTTATCTCTTTTGTCGAAAATCAGCCGTTTTTGCTCGAACATTAAATGCCTCCAAATGGTATTTATTTCACTTCCCGGGGTGAAGAAACCCTTTTTGAGAACTCAGAGTGAGTAAATTGGCCATTTTCATGCACTTTTAACCATTCCATAAATCTTGTGTTTTGGGCCCCTGGAAGCATGAAAATCACTTTAAACATGCTAATTTTAGCTCTAACACTGATGATCCACCTACAAATGTGAACTGACGTTCAAAAATAAAACATTTGAAAACGGACCATTTTCCACATTTCTGAAGCATGACGTAATGGGGGGGTGTTATCTCTTTTGTCGAAAATCAGCCGTTTTTGCTCGAACATTAAATGCCTCCAAATGGTATTTAATTAACTTCCTGAGCCCCTGGAAGCATGAAAATCACTTTAAACATGCAAATTTTAGCTCTAACACTGATGATCCACCTACAAATGTGAACTGACGTTCAAAAATAAAACATTTGAAAACGGACCATTTTCCACATTTCTGAAGCATGACGTAATGGGGGGGTGTTATCTCTTTTGTCGAAAATCAGCCGTTTTTGCTCGAACATTAAATGCCTCCAAATGGTATTTATTTCACTTCCCGGGGTGAAGAAACCCTTTTTGAGAACTCAGAGTGAGTAAATTGGCCATTTTCATGCACTTTTAACCATTCCATTAATCTTGTGTTTTGGGCTCCTGGAAGCATGAAAATCACTTTAAACATGCTAATTTTAGCTCTAACACTGATGATCCACCTACAAATGTGAACTGACATTCAAAAATAAAACATTTAAAAACGGACCATTTTCCACATTTCTGAAGCATGACGTAATGGGGGGGTGTTATCTCTTTTGTCGAAAATCAGCCGTTTTTGCTCGAACATTAAATGCCTCCAAATGGTATTTATTTCACTTCCCGGGGTGAAGAAACCCTTTTTGAGAACTCAGAGTGAGTAAATTGGCCATTTTCATGCACTTTTAACCATTCCATAAATCTTGTGTTTTGGGCCCCTGGAAGCATGAAAATCACTTTAAACATGCTAATTTTAGCTCTAACACTGATGATCCACCTACAAATGTGAACTGACGTTCAAAAATAAAACATTGGAAAACGGACCATTTTCCACATTTCTGAAGCATGAAGTAATGGGGGGGTGTTATCTCTTTTGTCGAAAATCAGCCGTTTTTGCTCGAACATTAAATGCCTCCAAATGGTATTTAATTAACTTCCTGAGCCCCTGGAAGCATGAAAATCACTTTAAACATGCAAATTTTAGCTCTAACACTGATGATCCACCTACAAATGTGAACTGACGTTCAAAAATAAAACATTTGAAAACGGACCATTTTCCACATTTCTGAAGCATGACGTAATGGGGGGGTGTTATCTCTTTTGTCGAAAATCAGCCGTTTTTGCTCGAACATCAAATGCCTCCAAATGGTATTTAATTAACTTCCCGGGGTGAAGAAACCCTTTTTGAGAACTCAGAGTGAGTAAATTGGCCATTTTCATGCACTTTTAACCATTCCATAAATCTTGTGTTTTGGGCCCCTGGAAGCATGAAAATCACTTTAAACATGCTAATTTTAGCTCTAACACTGATGATTCACCTACAAATGTGAACTGACGTTCAAAAATAAAACATTTGAAAACGGACCATTTTCCACATTTCTGAAGCATGACGTAATGGGGGGGTGTTATCTCTTTTGTCGAAAATCAGCCGTTTTTGCTCGAACATTAAATGCCTCCAAATGGTATTTAATTAACTTCCCGGGGTGAAGAAACCCTTTTTGAGAACTCAGAGTGAGTAAATTGGCCATTTTCATGCACTTTTAACCATTCCATAAATCTTGTGTTTTGGGCCCCTGGAAGCATGAAAATCACTTTAAACATGCTAATTTTAGCTCTAACACTGATGATCCACCTACAAATGTGAACTGACGTTCAAAAATAAAACATTTCAAATCGGACCATTTTCCACATTTCTGAAGCATGACGTAATGGGGGGGTGTTATCTCTTTTGTCGAAAATCAGCCGTTTTTGCTCGAACATTAAATGCCTCCAAATGGTATTTAATTAACTTCCCGAGCCCCTGGAAGCATGAAAATCACTTTAAACATGCTAATTTTAGCTCTAACACTGATGATCCACCTACAAATGTGAACTGACGTTCAAAAATAAAACATTTGAAAACGGACCATTTTCCACATTTCTGAAGCATGACGTAATGGGGGGGTGTTATCTCTTTTGTCGAAAATCAGCCGTTTTTGCTCGAACATTAAATGCCTCCAAATGGTATTTCATTAACTTCCCGGGGTGAAGAAACCCTTTTTGAGAACTCAGAGTGAGTAAATTGGCCATTTTCATGCACTTTTAACCATTCCATAAATCTTGTGTTTTGGGCCCCTGGAAGCATGAAAATCACTTTAAACATGCTAATTTTAGCTCTAACACTGATGATCCACCTACAAATGTGAACTGACGTTCAAAAATAAAACATTTGAAAACGGACCATTTTCCACATTTCTGAAGCATGACGTAATGGGGGGGTGTTATCTCTTTTGTCGAAAATCAGCCGTTTTTGCTCGAACATTAAATGCCTCCAAATGGTATTTATTTCACTTCCCGGGGTGAAGAAACCCTTTTTGAGAACTCAGAGTGAGTAAATTGGCCATTTTCATGCACTTTTAACCATTCCATTAATCTTGTGTTTTGGGCTCCTGGAAGCATGAAAATCACTTTAAACATGCTAATTTTAGCTCTAACACTGATGATCCACCTACAAATGGGAACTGACATTCAAAAATAAAACATTTAAAAACGGACCATTTTCCACATTTCTGAAGCATGACGTAATGGGGGGGTGTTATCTCTTTTGTCGAAAATCAGCCGTTTTTGCTCGAACATTAAATGCCTCCAAATGGTATTTATTTCACTTCCCGGGGTGAAGAAACCCTTTTTGAGAACTCAGAGTGAGTAAATTGGCCATTTTCATGCACTTTTAACCATTCCATAAATCTTGTGTTTTGGGCCCCTGGAAGCATGAAAATCACTTTAAACATGCTAATTTTAGCTCTAACACTGATGATCCACCTACAAATGTGAACTGACGTTCAAAAATAAAACATTGGAAAACGGACCATTTTCCACATTTCTGAAGCATGAAGTAATGGGGGGGTGTTATCTCTTTTGTCGAAAATCAGCCGTTTTTGCTCGAACATTAAATGCCTCCAAATGGTATTTAATTAACTTCCTGAGCCCCTGGAAGCATGAAAATCACTTTAAACATGCAAATTTTAGCTCTAACACTGATGATCCACCTACAAATGTGAACTGACGTTCAAAAATAAAACATTTGAAAACGGACCATTTTCCACATTTCTGAAGCATGACGTAATGGGGGGGTGTTATCTCTTTTGTCGAAAATCAGCCGTTTTTGCTCGAACATCAAATGCCTCCAAATGGTATTTAATTAACTTCCCGGGGTGAAGAAACCCTTTTTGAGAACTCAGAGTGAGTAAATTGGCCATTTTCATGCACTTTTAACCATTCCATAAATCTTGTGTTTTGGGCCCCTGGAAGCATGAAAATCACTTTAAACATGCTAATTTTAGCTCTAACACTGATGATCCACCTACAAATGTGAACTGACGTTCAAAAATAAAACATTTGAAAACGGACCATTTTCCACATTTCTGAAGCATGACGTAATGGGGGGGGTGTTATCTCTTTTGTCGAAAATCAGCCGTTTTTGCTCGAACATTAAATGCCTCCAAATGGTATTTAATTAACTTCCCGGGGTGAAGAAACCCTTTTTGAGAACTCAGAGTGAGTAAATTGGCCATTTTCATGCACTTTTAACCATTCCATAAATCTTGTGTTTTGGGCCCCTGGAAGCATGAAAATCACTTTAAACATGCTAATTTTAGCTCTAACACTGATGATCCACCTACAAATGTGAACTGACGTTCAAAAATAAAACATTTGAAATCGGACCATTTTCCACATTTCTGAAGCATGACGTAATGGGGGGGTGTTATCTCTTTTGTCGAAAATCAGCCGTTTTTGCTCGAACATTAAATGCCTCCAAATGGTATTTAATTAACTTCCCGAGCCCCTGGAAGCATGAAAATCACTTTAAACATGCTAATTTTAGCTCTAACACTGATGATCCACCTACAAATGTGAACTGACGTTCAAAAATAAAACATTTGAAAACGGACCATTTTCCACATTTCTGAAGCATGACGTAATGGGGGGGTGTTATCTCTTTTGTCGAAAATCAGCCGTTTTTGCTCGAACATTAAATGCCTCCAAATGGTATTTCATTAACTTCCCGGGGTGAAGAAACCCTTTTTGAGAACTCAGAGTGAGTAAATTGGCCATTTTCATGCACTTTTAACCATTCCATAAATCTTGTGTTTTGGGCCCCTGGAAGCATGAAAATCACTTTAAACATGCTAATTTTAGCTCTAACACTGATGATCCACCTACAAATGTGAACTGACGTTCAAAAATAAAACATTTGAAAACGGACCATTTTCCACATTTCTGAAGCATGACGTAATGGGGGGGTGTTATCTCTTTTGTCGAAAATCAGCCGTTTTTGCTCGAACATTAAATGCCTCCAAATGGTATTTATTTCACTTCCCGAGCCCCTGGAAGCATGAAAATCACTTTAAACATGCTAATTTTAGCTCTAACACTGATGATCCACCTACAAATGTGAACTGACGTTCAAAAACAAAACATTTGAAAACGGACCATTTTCCACATTTCTGAAGCATGACGTAATGAGGGGGGTGTTATCTCTTTTGTCGAAAATCAGCCGTTTTTGCTCGAACATTAAATGCCTCCAAATGGTATTTAATTAACTTCCCGAGCCCCTGGAAGCATGAAAATCACTTTAAACATGCTAATTTTAGCTCTAACACTGATGATCCACCTACAAATGTGAACTGACGTTCAAAAATTAAACATTTGAAAACGGACCATTTTCCACATTTCGGAAGCATGACGTAATGGGGGGGTGTTATCTCTTTTGTCGAAAATCAGCCGTTTTTGCTCGAAAATTAAATGCCTCCAAATGGTATTTAATTAACTTCCCGGGGTGAAGAAACCCTTTTTGAGAACTCAGAGTGAGTAAATTGGCCATTTTCATGCACTTTTAACCATTCCATAAATCTTGTGTTTTGGGCCCCTGGAAGCATGAAAATCACTTTAAACATGCTAATTTTAGCTCTAACACTGATGATCCACCTACAAATGTGAACTGACGTTCAAAAATAAAACATTTGAAAATGGACCATTTTCCACATTTCTGAAGCATGACGTAATGGGGGGGTGTTATCTCTTTTGTCGAAAATCAGCCGTTTTTGCTCGAACATTAAATGCCTCCAAATGGTATTTATTTCGCTTCCCGGGGTGAAGAAACCCTTTTTGAGAACTCAGAGTGAGTAAATTGGCCATTTTCATGCACTTTTAACCATTCCATTAATCTTGTGTTTTGGGCTCCTGGAAGCATGAAAATCACTTTAAACATGCTAATTTTAGCTCTAACACTGATGATCCACCTACAAATGTGAACTGACGTTCAAAAAGAAAACATTTGAAAACTGACCATTTTCCACATTTCTGAAGCATGACGTAATGGGGGGGTGTTATCTCTTTTGTCGAAAATCAGCCGTTTTTGCTCGAACATTAAATGCCTCCAAATGGTATTTATTTCACTTCCCGGGGTGAAGAAACCCTTTTTGAGAACTCAGAGTGAGTAAATTGGCCATTTTCATGCACTTTTAACCATTCCATAAATCTTGTGTTTTGGGCCCCTGGAAGCATGAAAATCACTTTAAACATGCTAATTTTAGCTCTAACACTGATGATCCACCTACAAATGTGAACTGACGTTCAAAAATAAAACATTTGAAAACGGACCATTTTCCACATTTCTGAAGCATGACGTAATGGGGGGATGTTATCTCTTTTGTCGAAAATCAGCCGTTTTTGCTCGAACATTAAATGCCTCCAAATGGTATTTATTTCGCTTCCCGGGGTGAAGAAACCCTTTTTGAGAACTCAGAGTGAGTAAATTGGCCATTTTCATGCACTTTTAACCATTCCATTAATCTTGTGTTTTGGGCTCCTGGAAGCATGAAAATCACTTTAAACATGCTAATTTTAGCTCTAACACTGATGATCCACCTACAAATGTGAACTGACGTTCAAAAAGAAAACATTTGAAAACTGACCATTTTCCACATTTCTGAAGCATGACGTAATGGGGGGGTGTTATCTCTTTTGTCGAAAATCAGCCGTTTTTGCTCGAACATTAAATGCCTCCAAATGGTATTTATTTCACTTCCCGGGGTGAAGAAACCCTTTTTGAGAACTCAGAGTGAGTAAATTGGCCATTTTCATGCACTTTTAACCATTCCATTAATCTTGTGTTTTGGGCTCCTGGAAGCATGAAAATCACTTTAAACATGCTAATTTTAGCTCTAACACTGATGATCCACCTACAAATGTGAACTGACATTCAAAAATAAAACATTTAAAAACGGACCATTTTCCACATTTCTGAAGCATGACGTAATGGGGGGGGTGTTATCTCTTTTGTCGAAAATCAGCCGTTTTTGCTCGAACATTAAATGCCTCCAAATGGTATTTATTTCACTTCCCGGGGTGAAGAAACCCTTTTTGAGAACTCAGAGTGAGTACATTGGCCATTTTCATGCACTTTTAACCATTCCATAAATCTTGTGTTTTGGGCCCCTGGAAGCATGAAAATCACTTTAAACATGCTAATTTTAGCTCTAACACTGATGATCCACCTACAAATGTGAACTGACGTTCAAAAATAAAACATTGGAAAACGGACCATTTTCCACATTTCTGAAGCATGAAGTAATGGGGGGGTGTTATCTCTTTTGTCGAAAATCAGCCGTTTTTGCTCGAACATTAAATGCCTCCAAATGGTATTTAATTAACTTCCTGAGCCCCTGGAAGCATGAAAATCACTTTAAACATGCAAATTTTAGCTCTAACACTGATGATCCACCTACAAATGTGAACTGACGTTCAAAAATAAAACATTTGAAAACGGACCATTTTCCACATTTCTGAAGCATGACGTAATGGGGGGGTGTTATCTCTTTTGTCGAAAATCAGCCGTTTTTGCTCGAACATCAAATGCCTCCAAATGGTATTTAATTAACTTCCCGGGGTGAAGAAACCCTTTTTGAGAACTCAGAGTGAGTAAATTGGCCATTTTCATGCACTTTTAACCATTCCATAAATCTTGTGTTTTGGGCCCCTGGAAGCATGAAAATCACTTTAAACATGCTAATTTTAGCTCTAACACTGATGATCCACCTACAAATGTGAACTGACGTTCAAAAATAAAACATTTGAAAACGGACCATTTTCCACATTTCTGAAGCATGACGTAATGGGGGGGTGTTATCTCTTTTGTCGAAAATCAGCCGTTTTTGCTCGAACATTAAATGCCTCCAAATGGTATTTAATTAACTTCCCGGGGTGAAGAAACCCTTTTTGAGAACTCAGAGTGAGTAAATTGGCCATTTTCATGCACTTTTAACCATTCCATAAATCTTGTGTTTTGGGCCCCTGGAAGCATGAAAATCACTTTAAACATGCTAATTTTAGCTCTAACACTGATGATCCACCTACAAATGTGAACTGACGTTCAAAAATAAAACATTTGAAAACGGACCATTTTCCACATTTCTGAAGCATGACGTAATGGGGGGGTGTTATCTCTTTTGTCGAAAATCAGCCGTTTTTGCTCGAACATTAAATGCCTCCAAATGGTATTTAATTAACTTCCCGGGGTGAAGAAACCCTTTTTGAGAACTCAGAGTGAGTAATGTGCCATTTTCATGCACTTTTAACCATTCCATAAATCTTGTGTTTTGGGCCCCTGGAAGCATGAAAATCACTTTAAACATGCTAATTTTAGCTCTAACACTGATGATCCACCTACAAATGTGAACTGACGTTCAAAAATAAAACATTTGAAAACGGACCATTTTCCACATTTCTGAAGCATGACGTAATGGGGGGGTGTTATCTCTTGTCGAAAATCAGCTGTTTTTGCTCGAACATTTAATGCCTCCAAATGGTATTTAATTAACTTCCCGAGCCCCTGGAAGCATGAAAATCACTTTAAACATGCTAATTTTAGCTCTAACACTGATGATCCACCTACAAATGTGAACTGACGTTCAAAAATAAAACATTTGAAAACGGACCATTTTCCACATTTCTGAAGCATGACGTAATGGGGGGGTGTTATCTCTTTTGTCGAAAATCAGCCGTTTTTGCTCGAACATTAAATGCCTCCAAATGGTATTTAATTAACTTCCCGGGGTGAAGAAACCCTTTTTGAGAACTCAGAGTGAGTAAATTGGCCATTTTCATGCACTTTTAACCATTCCATAAATCTTGTGTTTTGGGCCCCTGGAAGCATGAAAATCACTTTAAACATGCTAATTTTAGCTCTAACACTGATGATCCACCTACAAATGTGAACTGACGTTCAAAAATAAAACATTTGAAAACGAACCATTTTCCACATTTCTGAAGCATGACGTAATGGGGGGGTGTTATCTCTTTTGTCGAAAATCAGCCGTTTTTGCTCGAACATTAAATGCCTCCAAATGGTATTTATTTCGCTTCCCGGGGTGAAGAAACCCTTTTTGAGAACTCAGAGTGAGTAAATTGGCCATTTTCATGCACTTTTAACCATTCCATTAATCTTGTGTTTTGGGCTCCTGGAAGCATGACAATCACTTTAAACATGCTAATTTTAGCTCTAACACTGATGATCCACCTACAAATGTGAACTGACGTTCAAAAAGAAAACATTTGAAAACTGACCATTTTCCACATTTCTGAAGCATGACGTAATGGGGGGGTGTTATCTCTTTTGTCGAAAATCAGCCGTTTTTGCTCGAACATTAAATGCCTCCAAATGGTATTTATTTCACTTCCCGGGGTGAAGAAACCCTTTTTGAGAACTCAGAGTGAGTAAATTGGCCATTTTCATGCACTTTTAACCATTCCATAAATCTTGTGTTTTGGGCCCCTGGAAGCATGAAAATCACTTTAAACATGCTAATTTTAGCTCTAACACTGATGATCCACCTACAAATGTGAACTGACGTTCAAAAATAAAACATTTGAAAACGGACCATTTTCCACATTTCTGAAGCATGACGTAATGGGGGGGTGTTATCTCTTTTGTCGAAAATCAGCCGTTTTTGCTCGAACATTAAATGCCTCCAAATGGTATTTAATTAACTTCCTGAGCCCCTGGAAGCATGAAAATCACTTTAAACATGCAAATTTTAGCTCTAACACTGATGATCCACCTACAAATGTGAACTGACGTTCAAAAATAAAACATTTGAAAACGGACCATTTTCCACATTTCTGAAGCATGACGTAATGGGGGGGTGTTATCTCTTTTGTCGAAAATCAGCCGTTTTTGCTCGAACATTAAATGCCTCCAAATGGTATTTATTTCACTTCCCGGGGTGAAGAAACCCTTTTTGAGAACTCAGAGTGAGTAAATTGGCCATTTTCATGCACTTTTAACCATTCCATAAATCTTGTGTTTTGGGCCCCTGGAAGCATGAAAATCACTTTAAACATGCTAATTTTAGCTCTAACACTGATGATCCACCTACAAATGTGAACTGACGTTCAAAAATAAAACATTGGAAAACGGACCATTTTCCACATTTCTGAAGCATGAAGTAATGGGGGGGTGTTATCTCTTTTGTCGAAAATCAGCCGTTTTTGCTCGAACATTAAATGCCTCCAAATGGTATTTAATTAACTTCCTGAGCCCCTGGAAGCATGAAAATCACTTTAAACATGCAAATTTTAGCTCTAACACTGATGATCCACCTACAAATGTGAACTGACGTTCAAAAATAAAACATTTGAAAACGGACCATTTTCCACATTTCTGAAGCATGACGTAATGGGGGGGTGTTATCTCTTTTGTCGAAAATCAGCCGTTTTTGCTCGAACATCAAATGCCTCCAAATGGTATTTAATTAACTTCCCGGGGTGAAGAAACCCTTTTTGAGAACTCAGAGTGAGTAAATTGGCCATTTTCATGCACTTTTAACCATTCCATAAATCTTGTGTTTTGGGCCCCTGGAAGCATGAAAATCACTTTAAACATGCTAATTTTAGCTCTAACACTGATGATCCACCTACAAATGTGAACTGACGTTCAAAAATAAAACATTTGAAAACGGACCATTTTCCACATTTCTGAAGCATGACGTAAGCGGGGGGTGTTATCTCTTTTGTCGAAAATCAGCCGTTTTTGCTCGAACATTAAATGCCTCCAAATGATATTTAATTAACTTCCCGGGGTGAAGAAACCCTTTTTGAGAACTCAGAGTGAGTAAATTGGCCATTTTCATGCACTTTTAACCATTCCATAAATCTTGTGTTTTGGGCCCCTGGAAGCATGAAAATCACTTTAAACATGCTAATTTTAGCTCTAACACTGATGATCCACCTACAAATGTGAACTGACGTTCAAAAATAAAACATTTCAAATCGGACCATTTTCCACATTTCTGAAGCATGACGTAATGGGGGGGTGTTATCTCTTTTGTCGAAAATCAGCCGTTTTTGCTCGAACATTAAATGCCTCCAAATGGTATTTAATTAACTTCCCGAGCCCCTGGAAGCATGAAAATCACTTTAAACATGCTAATTTTAGCTCTAACACTGATGATCCACCTACAAATGTGAACTGACGTTCAAAAATAAAACATTTGAAAACGGACCATTTTCCACATTTCTGAAGCATGACGTAATGGGGGGGTGTTATCTCTTTTGTCGAAAATCAGCCGTTTTTGCTCGAACATTAAATGCCTCCAAATGGTATTTCATTAACTTCCCGGGGTGAAGAAACCCTTTTTGAGAACTCAGAGTGAGTAAATTGGCCATTTTCATGTACTTTTAACCATTCCATAAATCTTGTGTTTTGGGCCCCTGGAAGCATGAAAATCACTTTAAACATGCTAATTTTAGCTCTAACACTGATGATCCACCTACAAATGTGAACTGACGTTCAAAAATAAAACATTTGAAAACGGACCATTTTCCACATTTCTGAAGCATGACGTAATGGGGGGGTGTTATCTCTTTTGTCGAAAATCAGCCGTTTTTGCTCGAACATTAAATGCCTCCAAATGGTATTTATTTCACTTCCCGGGGTGAAGAAACCCTTTTTGAGAACTCAGAGTGAGTAAATTGGCCATTTTCATGCACTTTTAACCATTCCATTAATCTTGTGTTTTGGGCTCCTGGAAGCATGAAAATCACTTTAAACATGCTAATTTTAGCTCTAACACTGATGATCCACCTACAAATGTGAACTGACATTCAAAAATAAAACATTTAAAAACGGACCATTTTCCACATTTCTGAAGCATGACGTAATGGGGGGGTGTTATCTCTTTTGTCGAAAATCAGCCGTTTTTGCTCGAACATTAAATGCCTCCAAATGGTATTTATTTCACTTCCCGGGGTGAAGAAACCCTTTTTGAGAACTCAGAGTGAGTAAATTGGCCATTTTCATGCACTTTTAACCATTCCATAAATCTTGTGTTTTGGGCCCCTGGAAGCATGAAAATCACTTTAAACATGCTAATTTTAGCTCTAACACTGATGATCCACCTACAAATGTGAACTGACGTTCAAAAATAAAACATTGGAAAACGGACCATTTTCCACATTTCTGAAGCATGAAGTAATGGGGGGGTGTTATCTCTTTTGTCGAAAATCAGCCGTTTTTGCTCGAACATTAAATGCCTCCAAATGGTATTTAATTAACTTCCTGAGCCCCTGGAAGCATGAAAATCACTTTAAACATGCAAATTTTAGCTCTAACACTGATGATCCACCTACAAATGTGAACTGACGTTCAAAAATAAAACATTTGAAAACGGACCATTTTCCACATTTCTGAAGCATGACGTAATGGGGGGGTGTTATCTCTTTTGTCGAAAAACAGCCGTTTTTGCTCGAACATCAAATGCCTCCAAATGGTATTTAATTAACTTCCCGGGGTGAAGAAACCCTTTTTGAGAACTCAGAGTGAGTAAATTGGCCATTTTCATGCACTTTTAACCATTCCATAAATCTTGTGTTTTGGGCCCCTGGAAGCATGAAAATCACTTTAAACATGCTAATTTTAGCTCTAACACTGATGATCCACCTACAAATGTGAACTGACGTTCAAAAATAAAACATTTGAAAACGGACCATTTTCCACATTTCTGAAGCATGACGTAATGGGGGGGTGTTATCTCTTTTGTCGAAAATCAGCCGTTTTTGCTCGAACATTAAATGCCTCCAAATGGTATTTAATTAACTTCCCGGGGTGAAGAAACCCTTTTTGAGAACTCAGAGTGAGTAAATTGGCCATTTTCATGCACTTTTAACCATTCCATAAATCTTGTGTTTTGGGCCCCTGGAAGCATGAAAATCACTTTAAACATGCTAATTTTAGCTCTAACACTGATGATCCACCTACAAATGTGAACTGACGTTCAAAAATAAAACATTTGAAATCGGACCATTTTCCACATTTCTGAAGCATGACGTAATGGGGGGGTGTTATCTCTTTTGTCGAAAATCAGCCGTTTTTGCTCGAACATTAAATGCCTCCAAATGGTATTTAATTAACTTCCCGAGCCCCTGGAAGCATGAAAATCACTTTAAACATGCTAATTTTAGCTCTAACACTGATGATCCACCTACAAATGTGAACTGACGTTCAAAAATAAAACATTTGAAAACGGACCATTTTCCACATTTCTGAAGCATGACGTAATGGGGGGGTGTTATCTCTTTTGTCGAAAATCAGCCGTTTTTGCTCGAACATTAAATGCCTCCAAATGGTATTTCATTAACTTCCCGGGGTGAAGAAACCCTTTTTGAGAACTCAGAGTGAGTAAATTGGCCATTTTCATGCACTTTTAACCATTCCATAAATCTTGTGTTTTGGGCCCCTGGAAGCATGAAAATCACTTTAAACATGCTAATTTTAGCTCTAACACTGATGATCCACCTACAAATGTGAACTGACGTTCAAAAATAAAACATTTGAAAACGGACCATTTTCCACATTTCTGAAGCATGACGTAATGGGGGGGTGTTATCTCTTTTGTCGAAAATCAGCCGTTTTTGCTCGAACATTAAATGCCTCCAAATGGTATTTATTTCACTTCCCGAGCCCCTGGAAGCATGAAAATCACTTTAAACATGCTAATTTTAGCTCTAACACTGATGATCCACCTACAAATGTGAACTGACGTTCAAAAACAAAACATTTGAAAACGGACCATTTTCCACATTTCTGAAGCATGACGTAATGGGGGGGTGTTATCTCTTTTGTCGAAAATCAGCCGTTTTTGCTCGAACATTAAATGCCTCCAAATGGTATTTAATTAACTTCCCGAGCCCCTGGAAGCATGAAAATCACTTTAAACATGCTAATTTTAGCTCTAACACTGATGATCCACCTACAAATGTGAGCTGACGTTCAAAAATAAAACATTTGAAAACGGACCATTTTCCACATTTCTGAAGCATGACGTAATGGGGGGGTGTTATCTCTTTTGTCGAAAATCAGCCGTTTTTGCTCGAAAATTAAATGCCTCCAAATGGTATTTAATTAACTTCCCGGGGTGAAGAAACCCTTTTTGAGAACTCAGAGTGAGTAAATTGGCCATTTTCATGCACTTTTAACCATTCCATTAATCTTGTGTTTTGGGCTCCTGGAAGCATGAAAATCACTTTAAACATGCTAATTTTAGCTCTAACACTGATGATCCACCTACAAATGTGAACTGACGTTCAAAAAGAAAACATTTGAAAACTGACCATTTTCCACATTTCTGAAGCATGACGTAATGGGGGGGTGTTATCTCTTTTGTCGAAAATCAGCCGTTTTTGCTCGAACATTAAATGCCTCCAAATGGTATTTATTTCACTTCCCGGGGTGAAGAAACCCTTTTTGAGAACTCAGAGTGAGTAAATTGGCCATTTTCATGCACTTTTAACCATTCCATAAATCTTGTGTTTTGGGCCCCTGGAAGCATGAAAATCACTTTAAACATGCTAATTTTAGCTCTAACACTGATGATCCACCTACAAATGTGAACTGACGTTCAAAAATAAAACATTTGAAAACGGACCATTTTCCACATTTCTGAAGCATGACGTAATGGGGGGGTGTTATCTCTTTTGTCGAAAATCAGCCGTTTTTGCTCGAACATTAAATGCCTCCAAATGGTATTTAATTAACTTCCTGAGCCCCTGGAAGCATGAAAATCACTTTAAACATGCAAATTTTAGCTCTAACACTGATGATCCACCTACAAATGTGAACTGACGTTCAAAAATAAAACATTTGAAAACGGACCATTTTCCACATTTCTGAAGCATGACGTAATGGGGGGGTGTTATCTCTTTTGTCGAAAATCAGCCGTTTTTGCTCGAACATTAAATGCCTCCAAATGGTATTTATTTCACTTCCCGGGGTGAAGAAACCCTTTTTGAGAACTCAGAGTGAGTAAATTGGCCATTTTCATGCACTTTTAACCATTCCATTAATCTTGTGTTTTGGGCTCCTGGAAGCATGAAAATCACTTTAAACATGCTAATTTTAGCTCTAACACTGATGATCCACCTACAAATGTGAACTGACATTCAAAAATAAAACATTTAAAAACGGACCATTTTCCACATTTCTGAAGCATGACGTAATGGGGGGGTGTTATCTCTTTTGTCGAAAATCAGCCGTTTTTGCTCGAACATTAAATGCCTCCAAATGGTATTTATTTCACTTCCCGGGGTGAAGAAACCCTTTTTGAGAACTCAGAGTGAGTACATTGGCCATTTTCATGCACTTTTAACCATTCCATAAATCTTGTGTTTTGGGCCCCTGGAAGCATGAAAATCACTTTAAACATGCTAATTTTAGCTCTAACACTGATGATCCACCTACAAATGTGAACTGACGTTCAAAAATAAAACATTGGAAAACGGACCATTTTCCACATTTCTGAAGCATGAAGTAATGGGGGGGTGTTATCTCTTTTGTCGAAAATCAGCCGTTTTTGCTCGAACATTAAATGCCTCCAAATGGTATTTAATTAACTTCCTGAGCCCCTGGAAGCATGAAAATCACTTTAAACATGCAAATTTTAGCTCTAACACTGATGATCCACCTACAAATGTGAACTGACGTTCAAAAATAAAACATTTGAAAACGGACCATTTTCCACATTTCTGAAGCATGACGTAATGGGGGGGTGTTATCTCTTTTGTCGAAAATCAGCCGTTTTTGCTCGAACATCAAATGCCTCCAAATGGTATTTAATTAACTTCCCGGGGTGAAGAAACCCTTTTTGAGAACTCAGAGTGAGTAAATTGGCCATTTTCATGCACTTTTAACCATTCCATAAATCTTGTGTTTTGGGCCCCTGGAAGCATGAAAATCACTTTAAACATGCTAATTTTAGCTCTAACACTGATGATCCACCTACAAATGTGAACTGACGTTCAAAAATAAAACATTTGAAAACGGACCATTTTCCACATTTCTGAAGCATGACGTAATGGGGGGGTGTTATCTCTTTTGTCGAAAATCAGCCGTTTTTGCTCGAACATTAAATGCCTCCAAATGGTATTTAATTAACTTCCCGGGGTGAAGAAACCCTTTTTGAGAACTCAGAGTGAGTAAATTGGCCATTTTCATGCACTTTTAACCATTCCATAAATCTTGTGTTTTGGGCCCCTGGAAGCATGAAAATCACTTTAAACATGCTAATTTTAGCTCTAACACTGATGATCCACCTACAAATGTGAACTGCCGTTCAAAAATAAAACATTTGAAAACGGACCATTTTCCACATTTCTGAAGCATGACGTAATGGGGGGGTGTTATCTCTTTTGTCGAAAATCAGCCGTTTTTGCTCGAACATTAAATGCCTCCAAATGGTATTTAATTAACTTCCCGGGGTGAAGAAACCCTTTTTGAGAACTCAGAGTGAGTAATGTGCCATTTTCATGCACTTTTAACCATTCCATAAATCTTGTGTTTTGGGCCCCTGGAAGCATGAAAATCACTTTAAACATGCTAATTTTAGCTCTAACACTGATGATCCACCTACAAATGTGAACTGACGTTCAAAAATAAAACATTTGAAAACGGACCATTTTCCACATTTCTGAAGCATGACGTAATGGGGGGGTGTTATCTCTTGTCGAAAATCAGCTGTTTTTGCTCGAACATTTAATGCCTCCAAATGGTATTTAATTAACTTCCCGAGCCCCTGGAAGCATGAAAATCACTTTAAACATGCTAATTTTAGCTCTAACACTGATGATCCACCTACAAATGTGAACTGACGTTCAAAAATAAAACATTTGAAAACGAACCATTTTCCACATTTCTGAAGCATGACGTAATGGGGGGGTGTTATCTCTTTTGTCGAAAATCAGCCGTTTTTGCTCGAACATTAAATGCCTCCAAATGGTATTTATTTCGCTTCCCGGGGTGAAGAAACCCTTTTTGAGAACTCAGAGTGAGTAAATTGGCCATTTTCATGCACTTTTAACCATTCCATTAATCTTGTGTTTTGGGCTCCTGGAAGCATGAAAATCACTTTAAACATGCTAATTTTAGCTCTAACACTGATGATCCACCTACAAATGTGAACTGACGTTCAAAAAGAAAACATTTGAAAACTGACCATTTTCCACATTTCTGAAGCATGACGTAATGGGGGGGTGTTATCTCTTTTGTCGAAAATCAGCCGTTTTTGCTCGAACATTAAATGCCTCCAAATGGTATTTATTTCACTTCCCGGGGTGAAGAAACCCTTTTTGAGAACTCAGAGTGAGTAAATTGGCCATTTTCATGCACTTTTAACCATTCCATAAATCTTGTGTTTTGGGCCCCTGGAAGCATGAAAATCACTTTAAACATGCTAATTTTAGCTCTAACACTGATGATCCACCTACAAATGTGAACTGACGTTCAAAAATAAAACATTTGAAAACGGACCATTTTCCACATTTCTGAAGCATGACGTAATGGGGGGGTGTTATCTCTTTTGTCGAAAATCAGCCGTTTTTGCTCGAACATTAAATGCCTCCAAATGGTATTTAATTAACTTCCTGAGCCCCTGGAAGCATGAAAATCACTTTAAACATGCAAATTTTAGCTCTAACACTGATGATCCACCTACAAATGTGAACTGACGTTCAAAAATAAAACATTTGAAAACGGACCATTTTCCACATTTCTGAAGCATGACGTAATGGGGGGGTGTTATCTCTTTTGTCGAAAATCAGCCGTTTTTGCTCGAACATTAAATGCCTCCAAATGGTATTTATTTCACTTCCCGGGGTGAAGAAACCCTTTTTGAGAACTCAGAGTGAGTAAATTGGCCATTTTCATGCACTTTTAACCATTCCATAAATCTTGTGTTTTGGGCCCCTGGAAGCATGAAAATCACTTTAAACATGCTAATTTTAGCTCTAACACTGATGATCCACCTACAAATGTGAACTGACGTTCAAAAATAAAACATTGGAAAACGGACCATTTTCCACATTTCTGAAGCATGAAGTAATGGGGGGGTGTTATCTCTTTTGTCGAAAATCAGCCGTTTTTGCTCGAACATTAAATGCCTCCAAATGGTATTTAATTAACTTCCTGAGCCCCTGGAAGCATGAAAATCACTTTAAACATGCAAATTTTAGCTCTAACACTGATGATCCACCTACAAATGTGAACTGACGTTCAAAAATAAAACATTTGAAAACGGACCATTTTCCACATTTCTGAAGCATGACGTAATGGGGGGGTGTTATCTCTTTTGTCGAAAATCAGCCGTTTTTGCTCGAACATCAAATGCCTCCAAATGGTATTTAATTAACTTCCCGGGGTGAAGAAACCCTTTTTGAGAACTCAGAGTGAGTAAATTGGCCATTTTCATGCACTTTTAACCATTCCATAAATCTTGTGTTTTGGGCCCCTGGAAGCATGAAAATCACTTTAAACATGCTAATTTTAGCTCTAACACTGATGATCCACCTACAAATGTGAACTGACGTTCAAAAATAAAACATTTGAAAACGGACCATTTTCCACATTTCTGAAGCATGACGTAATGGGGGGGTGTTATCTCTTTTGTCGAAAATCAGCCGTTTTTGCTCGAACATTAAATGCCTCCAAATGATATTTAATTAACTTCCCGGGGTGAAGAAACCCTTTTTGAGAACTCAGAGTGAGTAAATTGGCCATTTTCATGCACTTTTAACCATTCCATAAATCTTGTGTTTTGGGCCCCTGGAAGCATGAAAATCACTTTAAACATGCTAATTTTAGCTCTAACACTGATGATCCACCTACAAATGTGAACTGACGTTCAAAAATAAAACATTTCAAATCGGACCATTTTCCACATTTCTGAAGCATGACGTAATGGGGGGGTGTTATCTCTTTTGTCGAAAATCAGCCGTTTTTGCTCGAACATTAAATGCCTCCAAATGGTATTTAATTAACTTCCCGAGCCCCTGGAAGCATGAAAATCACTTTAAACATGCTAATTTTAGCTCTAACACTGATGATCCACCTACAAATGTGAACTGACGTTCAAAAATAAAACATTTGAAAACGGACCATTTTCCACATTTCTGAAGCATGACGTAATGGGGGGGTGTTATCTCTTTTGTCGAAAATCAGCCGTTTTTGCTCGAACATTAAATGCCTCCAAATGGTATTTCATTAACTTCCCGGGGTGAAGAAACCCTTTTTGAGAACTCAGAGTGAGTAAATTGGCCATTTTCATGCACTTTTAACCATTCCATAAATCTTGTGTTTTGGGCCCCTGGAAGCATGAAAATCACTTTAAACATGCTAATTTTAGCTCTAACACTGATGATCCACCTACAAATGTGAACTGACGTTCAAAAATAAAACATTTGAAAACGGACCATTTTCCACATTTCTGAAGCATGACGTAATGGGGGGGTGTTATCTCTTTTGTCGAAAATCAGCCGTTTTTGCTCGAACATTAAATGCCTCCAAATGGTATTTATTTCACTTCCCGGGGTGAAGAAACCCTTTTTGAGAACTCAGAGTGAGTAAATTGGCCATTTTCATGCACTTTTAACCATTCCATTAATCTTGTGTTTTGGGCTCCTGGAAGCATGAAAATCACTTTAAACATGCTAATTTTAGCTCTAACACTGATGATCCACCTACAAATGTGAACTGACATTCAAAAATAAAACATTTAAAAACGGACCATTTTCCACATTTCTGAAGCATGACGTAATGGGGGGGTGTTATCTCTTTTGTCGAAAATCAGCCGTTTTTGCTCGAACATTAAATGCCTCCAAATGGTATTTATTTCACTTCCCGGGGTGAAGAAACCCTTTTTGAGAACTCAGAGTGAGTAAATTGGCCATTTTCATGCACTTTTAACCATTCCATAAATCTTGTGTTTTGGGCCCCTGGAAGCATGAAAATCACTTTAAACATGCTAATTTTAGCTCTAACACTGATGATCCACCTACAAATGTGAACTGACGTTCAAAAATAAAACATTGGAAAACGGACCATTTTCCACATTTCTGAAGCATGAAGTAATGGGGGGGTGTTATCTCTTTTGTCGAAAATCAGCCGTTTTTGCTCGAACATTAAATGCCTCCAAATGGTATTTAATTAACTTCCTGAGCCCCTGGAAGCATGAAAATCACTTTAAACATGCAAATTTTAGCTCTAACACTGATGATCCACCTACAAATGTGAACTGACGTTCAAAAATAAAACATTTGAAAACGGACCATTTTCCACATTTCTGAAGCATGACGTAATGGGGGGGTGTTATCTCTTTTGTCGAAAATCAGCCGTTTTTGCTCGAACATCAAATGCCTCCAAATGGTATTTAATTAACTTCCCGGGGTGAAGAAACCCTTTTTGAGAACTCAGAGTGAGTAAATTGGCCATTTTCATGCACTTTTAACCATTCCATAAATCTTGTGTTTTGGGCCCCTGGAAGCATGAAAATCACTTTAAACATGCTAATTTTAGCTCTAACACTGATGATCCACCTACAAATGTGAACTGACGTTCAAAAATAAAACATTTGAAAACGGACCATTTTCCACATTTCTGAAGCATGACGTAATGGGGGGGTGTTATCTCTTTTGTCGAAAATCAGCCGTTTTTGCTTGAACATTAAATGCCTCCAAATGGTATTTAATTAACTTCCCGGGGTGAAGAAACCCTTTTTGAGAACTCAGAGTGAGTAAATTGGCCATTTTCATGCACTTTTAACCATTCCATAAATCTTGTGTTTTGGGCCCCTGGAAGCATGAAAATCACTTTAAACATGCTAATTTTAGCTCTAACACTGATGATCCACCTACAAATGTGAACTGACGTTCAAAAATAAAACATTTGAAATCGGACCATTTTCCACATTTCTGAAGCATGACGTAATGGGGGGGTGTTATCTCTTTTGTCGAAAATCAGCCGTTTTTGCTCGAACATTAAATGCCTCCAAATGGTATTTAATTAACTTACCGAGCCCCTGGAAGCATGAAAATCACTTTAAACATGCTAATTTTAGCTCTAACACTGATGATCCACCTACAAATGTGAACTGACGTTCAAAAATAAAACATTTGAAAACGGACCATTTTCCACATTTCTGAAGCATGACGTAATGGGGGGGTGTTATCTCTTTTGTCGAAAATCAGCCGTTTTTGCTCGAACATTAAATGCCTCCAAATGGTATTTCATTAACTTCCCGGGGTGAAGAAACCCTTTTTGAGAACTCAGAGTGAGTAAATTGGCCATTTTCATGCACTTTTAACCATTCCATAAATCTTGTGTTTTGGGCCCCTGGAAGCATGAAAATCACTTTAAACATGCTAATTTTAGCTCTAACACTGATGATCCACCTACAAATGTGAACTGACGTTCAAAAATAAAACATTTGAAAACGGACCATTTTCCACATTTCTGAAGCATGACGTAATGGGGGGGTGTTATCTCTTTTGTCGAAAATCAGCCGTTTTTGCTCGAACATTAAATGCCTCCAAATGGTATTTATTTCACTTCCCGAGCCCCTGGAAGCATGAAAATCACTTTAAACATGCTAATTTTAGCTCTAACACTGATGATCCACCTACAAATGTGAACTGACGTTCAAAAACAAAACATTTGAAAACGGACCATTTTCCACATTTCTGAAGCATGACGTAATGGGGGGGTGTTATCTCTTTTGTCGAAAATCAGCCGTTTTTGCTCGAACATTAAATGCCTCCAAATGGTATTTAATTAACTTCCCGAGCCCCTGGAAGCATGAAAATCACTTTAAACATGCTAATTTTAGCTCTAACACTGATGATCCACCTACAAATGTGAGCTGACGTTCAAAAATAAAACATTTGAAAACGGACCATTTTCCACATTTCTGAAGCATGACGTAATGGGGGGGTGTTATCTCTTTTGTCGAAAATCAGCCGTTTTTGCTCGAAAATTAAATGCCTCCAAATGGTATTTAATTAACTTCCCGGGGTGAAGAAACCCTTTTTGAGAACTCAGAGTGAGTAAATTGGCCATTTTCATGCACTTTTAACCATTCCATAAATCTTGTGTTTTGGGCCCCTGGAAGCATGAAAATCACTTTAAACATGCTAATTTTAGCTCTAACACTGATGATCCACCTACAAATGTGAACTGACGTTCAAAAAGAAAACATTTGAAAACTGACCATTTTCCACATTTCTGAAGCATGACGTAATGGGGGGGTGTTATCTCTTTTGTCGAAAATCAGCCGTTTTTGCTCGAACATTAAATGCCTCCAAATGGTATTTAATTAACTTCCTGAGCCCCTGGAAGCATGAAAATCACTTTAAACATGCAAATTTTAGCTCTAACACTGATGATCCACCTACAAATGTGAACTGACGTTCAAAAATAAAACATTTGAAAACGGACCATTTTCCACATTTCTGAAGCATGACGTAATGGGGGGGTGTTATCTCTTTTGTCGAAAATCAGCCGTTTTTGCTCGAACATTAAATGCCTCCAAATGGTATTTATTTCACTTCCCGGGGTGAAGAAACCCTTTTTGAGAACTCAGAGTGAGTAAATTGGCCATTTTCATGCACTTTTAACCATTCCATTAATCTTGTGTTTTGGGCTCCTGGAAGCATGAAAATCACTTTAAACATGCTAATTTTAGCTCTAACACTGATGATCCACCTACAAATGTGAACTGACATTCAAAAATAAAACATTTAAAAACGGACCATTTTCCACATTTCTGAAGCATGACGTAATGGGGGGGTGTTATCTCTTTTGTCGAAAATCAGCCGTTTTTGCTCGAACATTAAATGCCTCCAAATGGTATTTATTTCACTTCCCGGGGTGAAGAAACCCTTTTTGAGAACTCAGAGTGAGTAAATTGGCCATTTTCATGCACTTTTAACCATTCCATAAATCTTGTGTTTTGGGCCCCTGGAAGCATGAAAATCACTTTAAACATGCTAATTTTAGCTCTAACACTGATGATCCACCTACAAATGTGAACTGACGTTCAAAAATAAAACATTGGAAAACGGACCATTTTCCACATTTCTGAAGCATGAAGTAATGGGGGGGTGTTATCTCTTTTGTCGAAAATCAGCCGTTTTTGCTCGAACATTAAATGCCTCCAAATGGTATTTAATTAACTTCCTGAGCCCCTGGAAGCATGAAAATCACTTTAAACATGCAAATTTTAGCTCTAACACTGATGATCCACCTACAAATGTGAACTGACGTTCAAAAATAAAACATTTGAAAACGGACCATTTTCCACATTTCTGAAGCATGACGTAATGGGGGGGTGTTATCTCTTTTGTCGAAAATCAGCCGTTTTTGCTCGAACATCAAATGCCTCCAAATGGTATTTAATTAACTTCCCGGGGTGAAGAAACCCTTTTTGAGAACTCAGAGTGAGTAAATTGGCCATTTTCATGCACTTTTAACCATTCCATAAATCTTGTGTTTTGGGCCCCTGGAAGCATGAAAATCACTTTAAACATGCTAATTTTAGCTCTAACACTGATGATCCACCTACAAATGTGAACTGACGTTCAAAAATAAAACATTTGAAAACGGACCATTTTCCACATTTCTGAAGCATGACGTAATGGGGGGGTGTTATCTCTTTTGTCGAAAATCAGCCGTTTTTGCTCGAACATTAAATGCCTCCAAATGGTATTTAATTAACTTCCCGAGCCCCTGGAAGCATGAAAATCACTTTAAACATGCTAATTTTAGCTCTAACACTGATGATCCACCTACAAATGTGAACTGACGTTCAAAAATAAAACATTTGAAAACGGACCATTTTCCACATTTCTGAAGCATGACGTAATGGGGGGGTGTTATCTCTTTTGTCGAAAATCAGCCGTTTTTGCTCGAAAATTAAATGCCTCCAAATGGTATTTAATTAACTTCCCGGGGTGAAGAAACCCTTTTTGAGAACTCAGAGTGAGTAAATTGGCCATTTTCATGCACTTTTAACCATTCCATAAATCTTGTGTTTTGGGCCCCTGGAAGCATGAAAATCACTTTAAACATGCTAATTTTAGCTCTAACACTGATGATCCACCTACAAATGTGAACTGACGTTCAAAAATAAAACATTTGAAAATGGACCATTTTCCACATTTCTGAAGCATGACGTAATGGGGGGGTGTTATCTCTTTTGTCGAAAATCAGCCGTTTTTGCTCGAACATTAAATGCCTCCAAATGGTATTTATTTCGCTTCCCGGGGTGAAGAAACCCTTTTTGAGAACTCAGAGTGAGTAAATTGGCCATTTTCATGCACTTTTAACCATTCCATTAATCTTGTGTTTTGGGCTCCTGGAAGCATGAAAATCACTTTAAACATGCTAATTTTAGCTCTAACACTGATGATCCACCTACAAATGTGAACTGACGTTCAAAAAGAAAACATTTGAAAACTGACCATTTTCCACATTTCTGAAGCATGACGTAATGGGGGGGTGTTATCTCTTTTGTCGAAAATCAGCCGTTTTTGCTCGAACATTAAATGCCTCCAAATGGTATTTATTTCACTTCCCGGGGTGAAGAAACCCTTTTTGAGAACTCAGAGTGAGTAAATTGGCCATTTTCATGCACTTTTAACCATTCCATAAATCTTGTGTTTTGGGCCCCTGGAAGCATGAAAATCACTTTAAACATGCTAATTTTAGCTCTAACACTGATGATCCACCTACAAATGTGAACTGACGTTCAAAAATAAAACATTGGAAAACGGACCATTTTCCACATTTCTGAAGCATGAAGTAATGGGGGGGTGTTATCTCTTTTGTCGAAAATCAGCCGTTTTTGCTCGAACATTAAATGCCTCCAAATGGTATTTAATTAACTTCCTGAGCCCCTGGAAGCATGAAAATCACTTTAAACATGCAAATTTTAGCTCTAACACTGATGATCCACCAACAAATGTGAACTGACGTTCAAAAATAAAACATTTGAAAACGGACCATTTTCCACATTTCTGAAGCATGACGTAATGGGGGGGTGTTATCTCTTTTGTCGAAAATCAGCCGTTTTTGCTTGAACATCAAATGCCTCCAAATGGTATTTAATTAACTTCCCGGGGTGAAGAAACCCTTTTTGAGAACTCAGAGTGAGTAAATTGGCCATTTTCATGCACTTTTAACCATTCCATAAATCTTGTGTTTTGGGCCCCTGGAAGCATGAAAATCACTTTAAACATGCTAATTTTAGCTCTAACACTGATGATCCACCTACAAATGTGAACTGACGTTCAAAAATAAAACATTTGAAAACGGACCATTTTCCACATTTCTGAAGCATGACGTAATGGGGGGGTGTTATCTCTTTTGTCGAAAATCAGCCGTTTTTGCTCGAACATTAAATGCCTCCAAATGGTATTTATTTCACTTCCCGGGGTGAAGAAACCCTTTTTGAGAACTCAGAGTGAGTAAATTGGCCATTTTCATGCACTTTTAACCATTCCATAAATCTTGTGTTTTGGGCCCCTGGAAGCATGAAAATCACTTTAAACATGCTAATTTTAGCTCTAACACTGATGATCCACCTACAAATGTGAACTGACGTTCAAAAATAAAACATTGGAAAACGGACCATTTTCCACATTTCTGAAGCATGAAGTAATGGGGGGGTGTTATCTCTTTTGTCGAAAATCAGCCGTTTTTGCTCGAACATTAAATGCCTCCAAATGGTATTTAATTAACTTCCTGAGCCCCTGGAAGCATGAAAATCACTTTAAACATGCAAATTTTAGCTCTAACACTGATGATCCACCTACAAATGTGAACTGACGTTCAAAAATAAAACATTTGAAAACGGACCATTTTCCACATTTCTGAAGCATGACGTAATGGGGGGGTGTTATCTCTTTTGTCGAAAATCAGCCGTTTTTGCTTGAACATCAAATGCCTCCAAATGGTATTTAATTAACTTCCCGGGGTGAAGAAACCCTTTTTGAGAACTCAGAGTGAGTAAATTGGCCATTTTCATGCACTTTTAACCATTCCATAAATCTTGTGTTTTGGGCCCCTGGAAGCATGAAAATCACTTTAAACATGCTAATTTTAGCTCTAACACTGATGATCCACCTACAAATGTGAACTGACGTTCAAAAATAAAACATTTGAAAACGGACCATTTTCCACATTTCTGAAGCATGACGTAATGGGGGGGTGTTATCTCTTTTGTCGAAAATCAGCCGTTTTTGCTCGAACATTAAATGCCTCCAAATGGTATTTAATTAACTTCCCGGGGTGAAGAAACCCTTTTTGAGAACTCAGAGTGAGTAAATTGGCCATTTTCATGCACTTTTAACCATTCCATAAATCTTGTGTTTTGGGCCCCTGGAAGCATGAAAATCACTTTAAACATGCTAATTTTAGCTCTAACACTGATGATCCACCTACAAATGTGAACTGACGTTCAAAAATAAAACATTTGAAATCGGACCATTTTCCACATTTCTGAAGCATGACGTAATGGGGGGGGTGTTATCTCTTTTGTCGAAAATCAGCCGTTTTTGCTCGAACATTAAATGCCTCCAAATGGTATTTAATTAACTTCCCGAGCCCCTGGAAGCATGAAAATCACTTTAAACATGCTAATTTTAGCTCTAACACTGATGATCCACCTACAAATGTGAACTGACGTTCAAAAATAAAACATTTGAAAACGGACCATTTTCCACATTTCTGAAGCATGACGTAATGGGGGGGTGTTATCTCTTTTGTCGAAAATCAGCCGTTTTTGCTCGAACATTAAATGCCTCCAAATGGTATTTCATTAACTTCCCGGGGTGAAGAAACCCTTTTTGAGAACTCAGAGTGAGTAAATTGGCCATTTTCATGCACTTTTAACCATTCCATAAATCTTGTGTTTTGGGCCCCTGGAAGCATGAAAATCACTTTAAACATGCTAATTTTAGCTCTAACACTGATGATCCACCTACAAATGTGAACTGACGTTCAAAAATAAAACATTTGAAAACGGACCATTTTCCACATTTCTGAAGCATGACGTAATGGGGGGGTGTTATCTCTTTTGTCGAAAATCAGCCGTTTTTGCTCGAACATTAAATGCCTCCAAATGGTATTTATTTCACTTCCCGGGGTGAAGAAACCCTTTTTGAGAACTCAGAGTGAGTAAATTGGCCATTTTCATGCACTTTTAACCATTCCATTAATCTTGTGTTTTGGGCTCCTGGAAGCATGAAAATCACTTTAAACATGCTAATTTTAGCTCTAACACTGATGATCCACCTACAAATGTGAACTGACATTCAAAAATAAAACATTTAAAAACGGACCATTTTCCACATTTCTGAAGCATGACGTAATGGGGGGGTGTTATCTCTTTTGTCGAAAATCAGCCGTTTTTGCTCGAACATTAAATGCCTCCAAATGGTATTTATTTCACTTCCCGGGGTGAAGAAACCCTTTTTGAGAACTCAGAGTGAGTAAATTGGCCATTTTCATGCACTTTTAACCATTCCATAAATCTTGTGTTTTGGGCCCCTGGAAGCATGAAAATCACTTTAAACATGCTAATTTTAGCTCTAACACTGATGATCCACCTACAAATGTGAACTGACGTTCAAAAATAAAACATTGGAAAACGGACCATTTTCCACATTTCTGAAGCATGAAGTAATGGGGGGTGTTATCTCTTTTGTCGAAAATCAGCCGTTTTTGCTCGAACATTAAATGCCTCCAAATGGTATTTAATTAACTTCCTGAGCCCCTGGAAGCATGAAAATCACTTTAAACATGCAAATTTTAGCTCTAACACTGATGATCCACCTACAAATGTGAACTGACGTTCAAAAATAAAACATTTGAAAACGGACCATTTTCCACATTTCTGAAGCATGACGTAATGGGGGGGTGTTATCTCTTTTGTCGAAAATCAGCCGTTTTTGCTCGAACATCAAATGCCTCCAAATGGTATTTAATTAACTTCCCGGGGTGAAGAAACCCTTTTTGAGAACTCAGAGTGAGTAAATTGGCCATTTTCATGCACTTTTAACCATTCCATAAATCTTGTGTTTTGGGCCCCTGGAAGCATGAAAATCACTTTAAACATGCTAATTTTAGCTCTAACACTGATGATCCACCTACAAATGTGAACTGACGTTCAAAAATAAAACATTTGAAAACGGACCATTTTCCACATTTCTGAAGCATGACGTAATGGGGGGGTGTTATCTCTTTTGTCGAAAATCAGCCGTTTTTGCTCGAACATTAAATGCCTCCAAATGGTATTTAATTAACTTCCCGGGGTGAAGAAACCCTTTTTGAGAACTCAGAGTGAGTAAATTGGCCATTTTCATGCACTTTTAACCATTCCATAAATCTTGTGTTTTGGGCCCCTGGAAGCATGAAAATCACTTTAAACATGCTAATTTTAGCTCTAACACTGATGATCCACCTACAAATGTGAACTGACGTTCAAAAATAAAACATTTGAAAACGGACCATTTTCCACATTTCTGAAGCATGACGTAATGGGGGGGTGTTATCTCTTTTGTCGAAAATCAGCCGTTTTTGCTCGAACATTAAATGCCTCCAAATGGTATTTAATTAACTTCCCGAGCCCCTGGAAGCATGAAAATCACTTTAAACATGCTAATTTTAGCTCTAACACTGATGATCCACCTACAAATGTGAACTGACGTTCAAAAATAAAACATTTGAAAACGGACCATTTTCCACATTTCTGAAGCATGACGTAATGGGGGGGTGTTATCTCTTTTGTTGAAAATCAGCCGTTTTTGCTCGAACATTAAATGCCTCCAAATGGTATTTAATTAACTTCCCGAGCCCCTGGAAGCATGAAAATCACTTTAAACATGCTAATTTTAGCTCTAACACTGATGATCCACCTACAAATGTGAACTGATGTTCAAAAATAAAACATTTGAAAACGGACCATTTTCCACATTTCTGAAGCATGACGTAATGGGGGGGTGTTATCTCTTTTGTCGAAAATCATCCGTTTTTGCTCGAACATTAAATGCCTCCAAATGGTATTTATTTCACTTCCCGAGCCCCTGGAAGCATGAAAATCACTTTAAACATGCTAATTGTAGCTCTAACACTGATGATCCACCTACAAATGTGAACTGACGTTCAAAAATAAAACATTTGAAACGGACCATTTTCCACATTTCTGAAGCATGACGTAATGGGGGGGTGTTATCTCTTTTGTCGAAAATCAGCCGTTTTTGCGCGAACATTAAGTGCCTCCAAATGGTATTTAATTAACTTCCCGAGCCCCTGGAAGCATGAAAATCACTTTAAACATGCTAATTTTAGCTCTAACACTGATGATCCACCTACAACTGTGAACTGACGTTCAAAAATAAAACATTTGAAAACGGACCATTTTCCACATTTCTGAAGCATGACGTAATGGGGGGGTGTTATCTCTTTTGTCGAAAATCAGCCATTTTTGCTCGAACATTAAATGCCTCCAAATGGTATTTAATTAACTTCACGAGCCCCTGGAAGCATGAAAATCACTTTAAACATGCTAATTTTAGCTCTAACACTGATGATCCACCTACAAATGTGAACTGACGTTCAAAAATAAAACATTTGAAAACGGACCATTTTCCACATTTCTGAAGCATGACGTAATGGGGGGGTGTTATCTCTTTTGTCGAAAATCAGCCGTTTTTGCTCGAACATTAAATGCCTCCAAATGGTATTTATTTCACTTCCCGAGCCCCTGGAAGCATGAAAATCACTTTAAACATGCTAATTTTAGCTCTAACACTGATGATCCACCTACAAATGTGAACTGACGTTCAAAAATAAAACATTTGAAAACTGACCATTTTCCACATTTCTGAAGCATGACGTAATGGGGGGGGTGTTATCTCTTTTGTCGAAAATCAGCCGTTTTTGCTCGAACATTAAATGCCTCCAAATGGTATTTAATTAACTTCCCGAGCCCCTGGAAGCATGAAAATCACTTTAAACATGCTAATTTTAGCTCTAACACTGATGATCCACCTACAAATGTGAACTGACGTTCAAAAATAAAACATTTGAAAACGGACCATTTTCCACATTTCTGAAGCATGACGTAATGGGGGGGTGTTATCTCTTTTGTCGAAAATCAGCCGTTTTTGCTCGAACATTAAATGCCTCCAAATGGTATTTAATTAACTTCCTGAGCCCCTGGAAGCATGAAAATCACTTTAAACATGCAAATTTTAGCTCTAACACTGATGATCCACCTACAAATGTGAACTGACGTTCAAAAATAAAACATTTGAAAACGGACCATTTTCCACATTTCTGAAGCATGACGTAATGGGGGGGTGTTATCTCTTTTGTCGAAAATCAGCCGTTTTTGCTCGAACATTAAATGCCTCCAAATGGTATTTAATTAACTTCCCGGGGTGAAGAAACCCTTTTTGAGAACTCAGAGTGAGTAAATTGGCCATTTTCATGCACTTTTAACCATTCCATAAATCTTGTGTTTTGGGCCCCTGGAAGCATGAAAATCACTTTAAACATGCTAATTTTAGCTCTAACACTGATGATCCACCTACAAATGTGAACTGACGTTCAAAAATAAAACATTTGAAAACGGACCATTTTCCACATTTCTGAAGCATGACGTAATGGGGGGGTGTTATCTCTTTTGTCGAAAATCAGCCGTTTTTGCTCGAACATTAAATGCCTCCAAATGGTATTTAATTAACTTCCCGAGCCCCTGGAAGCATGAAAATCACTTTAAACATGCTAATTTTAGCTCTAACACTGATGATCCACCTACAAATGTGAACTGACGTTCAAAAATAAAACATTTGAAAACGGACCATTTTCCACATTTCTGAAGCATGACGTAATGGGGGGTGTTATCTCTTTTGTCGAAAATCAGCCGTTTTTGCTCGAACATTAAATGCCTCCAAATGGTATTTAATTAACTTCCCGGGGTGAAGAAACCCTTTTTGAGAACTCAGAGTGAGTAAATTGGCCATTTTCATGCACTTTTAACCATTCCATAAATCTTGTGTTTTGGGCCCCTGGAAGCATGAAAATCACTTTAAACATGCTAATTTTAGCTCTAACACTGATGATCCACCTACAAATGTGAACTGACTTTCAAAAATAAAACATTTGAAAACGGACCATTTTCCACATTTCTGAAGCATGACGTAATGGGGGGGTGTTATCTCTTTTGTCGAAAATCAGCCGTTTTTGCTCGAACATTAAATGCCTCCAAATGGTATTTATTTCACTTCCCGAGCCCCTGGAAGCATGAAAATCACTTTAAACATGCTAATTTTAGCTCTAACACTGATGATCCACCTACAAATGTGAACTGACGTTCAAAAACAAAACATTTGAAAACTGACCATTTTCCACATTTCTGAAGCATGACGTAATGGGGGGTGTTATCTCTTTTGTCGAAAATCAGCCGTTTTTGCTCGAACATTAAATGCCTCCAAATGGTATTTAATTAACTTCCCGAGCCCCTGGAAGCATGAAAATCACTTTAAACATGCTAATTTTAGCTCTAACACTGATGATCCACCTACAAATGTGAACTGACGTTCAAAAATAAAACATTTGAAAACGGACCATTTTCCACATTTCTGAAGCATGACGTAATGGGGGGGTGTTATCTCTTTTGTCGAAAATCAGCCGTTTTTGCTCGAAAATTAAATGCCTCCAAATGGTATTTAATTAACTTCCCGGGGTGAAGAAACCCTTTTTGAGAACTCAGAGTGAGTAAATTGGCCATTTTCATGCACTTTTAACCATTCCATAAATCTTGTGTTTTGGGCCCCTGGAAGCATGAAAATCACTTTAAACATGCTAATTTTAGCTCTAACACTGATGATCCACCTACAAATGTGAACTGACGTTCAAAAATAAAACATTTGAAAACGGACCATTTTCCACATTTCTGAAGCATGACGTAATGGGGGGGTGTTATCTCTTTTGTCGAAAATCAGCCGTTTTTGCTCGAACATTAAATGCCTCCAAATGGTATTTAATTAACTTCCCGAGCCCCTGGAAGCATGAAAATCACTTTAAACATGCTAATTTTAGCTCTAACACTGATGATCCACCTACAAATGTGAACTGACGTTCAAAAATAAAACATTTGAAAACGGACCATTTTCCACATTTCTGAAGCATGACGTAATGGGGGGGTGTTATCTCTTTTGTCGAAAATCAGCCGTTTTTGCTCGAACATTAAATGCCTCCAAATGGTATTTAATTAACTTCCCGAGCCCCTGGAAGCATGAAAATCACTTTAAACATGCTAATTTTAGCTCTAACACTGATGATCCACCTACAAATGTGAACTGATGTTCAAAAATAAAACATTTGAAAACGGACCATTTTCCACATTTCTGAAGCATGACGTAATGGGGGGGTGTTATCTCTTTTGTCGAAAATCATCCGTTTTTGCTCGAACATTAAATGCCTCCAAATGGTATTTATTTCACTTCCCGAGCCCCTGGAAGCATGAAAATCACTTTAAACATGCTAATTTTAGCTCTAACACTGATGATCCACCTACAAATGTGAACTGACGTTCAAAAATAAAACATTTGAAAACGGACCCTTTTCCACATTTCTGAAGCATGACGTAATGGGGGGGTGTTATCTCTTTTGTCGAAAATCAGCCGTTTTTGCGCGAACATTAAGTGCCTCCAAATGGTATTTAATTAACTTCCCGAGCCCCTGGAAGCATGAAAATCACTTTAAACATGCTAATTTTAGCTCTAACACTGATGATCCACCTACAACTGTGAACTGACGTTCAAAAATAAAACATTTGAAAACGGACCATTTTCCACATTTCTGAAGCATGACGTAATGGGGGGGTGTTATCTCTTTTGTCGAAAATCAGCCATTTTTGCTCGAACATTAAATGCCTCCAAATGGTATTTAATTAACTTCCCGAGCCCCTGGAAGCATGAAAATCACTTTAAACATGCTAATTTTAGCTCTAACACTGATGATCCACCTACAAATGTGAACTGACGTTCAAAAATAAAACATTTGAAAACGGACCATTTTCCACATTTCTGAAGCATGACGTAATGGGGGGGTGTTATCTCTTTTGTCGAAAATCAGCCGTTTTTGCTCGAACATTAAATGCCTCCAAATGGTATTTATTTCACTTCCCGAGCCCCTGGAAGCATGAAAATCACTTTAAACATTTAGCTCTAACACTGATGATCCACCTACAAATGTGAACTGACGTTCAAAAATAAAACATTTGAAAACGGACCATTTTCCACATTTCTGAAGCATGACGTAATGGGGGGGGGGTGTTATCTCTTTTGTCGAAAATCAGCCGTTTTTGCTCGAACATTAAATGCCTCCAAATGGTATTTAATTAACTTCCCGAGCCCCTGGAAGCATGAAAATCACTTTAAACATGCTAATTTTAGCTCTAACACTGATGATCCACCTACAAATGTGAACTGACGTTCAAAAATAAAACATTTGAAAACGGACCATTTTCCACATTTCTGAAGCATGACGTAATGGGGGGGTGTTATCTCTTTTGTCGAAAATCAGCCGTTTTTGCTCGAACATTAAATGCCTCCAAATGGTATTTAATTAACTTCCTGAGCCCCTGGAAGCATGAAAATCACTTTAAACATGCAAATTTTAGCTCTAACACTGATGATCCACCTACAAATGTGAACTGACGTTCAAAAATAAAACATTTGAAAACGGACCATTTTCCACATTTCTGAAGCATGACGTAATGGGGGGGTGTTATCTCTTTTGTCGAAAATCAGCCGTTTTTGCTCGAACATTAAATGCCTCCAAATGGTATTTAATTAACTTCCCGGGGTGAAGAAACCCTTTTTGAGAACTCAGAGTGAGTAAATTGGCCATTTTCATGCACTTTTAACCATTCCATAAATCTTGTGTTTTGGGCCCCTGGAAGCATGAAAATCACTTTAAACATGCTAATTTTAGCTCTAACACTGATGATCCACCTACAAATGTGAACTGACGTTCAAAAATAAAACATTTGAAAACGGACCATTTTCCACATTTCTGAAGCATGACGTAATGGGGGGGTGTTATCTCTTTTGTCGAAAATCAGCCGTTTTTGCTCGAACATTAAATGCCTCCAAATGGTATTTAATTAACTTCCCGAGCCCCTGGAAGCATGAAAATCACTTTAAACATGCTAATTTTAGCTCTAACACTGATGATCCACCTACAAATGTGAACTGACGTTCAAAAATAAAACATTTGAAAACGGACCATTTTCCACATTTCTGAAGCATGACGTAATGGGGGGTGTTATCTCTTTTGTCGAAAATCAGCCGTTTTTGCTCGAACATTAAATGCCTCCAAATGGTATTTAATTAACTTCCCGGGGTGAAGAAACCCTTTTTGAGAACTCAGAGTGAGTAAATTGGCCATTTTCATGCACTTTTAACCATTCCATAAATCTTGTGTTTTGGGCCCCTGGAAGCATGAAAATCACTTTAAACATGCTAATTTTAGCTCTAACACTGATGATCCACCTACAAATGTGAACTGACTTTCAAAAATAAAACATTTGAAAACGGACCATTTTCCACATTTCTGAAGCATGACGTAATGGGGGGGTGTTATCTCTTTTGTCGAAAATCAGCCGTTTTTGCTCGAACATTAAATGCCTCCAAATGGTATTTATTTCACTTCCCGAGCCCCTGGAAGCATGAAAATCACTTTAAACATGCTAATTTTAGCTCTAACACTGATGATCCACCTACAAATGTGAACTGACGTTCAAAAACAAAACATTTGAAAACTGACCATTTTCCACATTTCTGAAGCATGACGTAATGGGGGGTGTTATCTCTTTTGTCGAAAATCAGCCGTTTTTGCTCGAACATTAAATGCCTCCAAATGGTATTTAATTAACTTCCCGAGCCCCTGGAAGCATGAAAATCACTTTAAACATGCTAATTTTAGCTCTAACACTGATGATCCACCTACAAATGTGAACTGACGTTCAAAAATAAAACATTTGAAAACGGACCATTTTCCACATTTCTGAAGCATGACGTAATGGGGGGGTGTTATCTCTTTTGTCGAAAATCAGCCGTTTTTGCTCGAAAATTAAATGCCTCCAAATGGTATTTAATTAACTTCCCGGGGTGAAGAAACCCTTTTTGAGAACTCAGAGTGAGTAAATTGGCCATTTTCATGCACTTTTAACCATTCCATAAATCTTGTGTTTTGGGCCCCTGGAAGCATGAAAATCACTTTAAACATGCTAATTTTAGCTCTAACACTGATGATCCACCTACAAATGTGAACTGACGTTCAAAAATAAAACATTTGAAAACGGACCATTTTCCACATTTCTGAAGCATGACGTAATGGGGGGGTGTTATCTCTTTTGTCGAAAATCAGCCGTTTTTGCTCGAACATTAAATGCCTCCAAATGGTATTTAATTAACTTCCCGAGCCCCTGGAAGCATGAAAATCACTTTAAACATGCTAATTTTAGCTCTAACACTGATGATCCACCTACAAATGTGAACTGACGTTCAAAAATAAAACATTTGAAAACGGACCATTTTCCACATTTCTGAAGCATGACGTAATGGGGGGGTGTTATCTCTTTTGTCGAAAATCAGCCGTTTTTGCTCGAACATTAAATGCCTCCAAATGGTATTTAATTAACTTCCCGAGCCCCTGGAAGCATGAAAATCACTTTAAACATGCTAATTTTAGCTCTAACACTGATGATCCACCTACAAATGTGAACTGATGTTCAAAAATAAAACATTTGAAAACGGACCATTTTCCACATTTCTGAAGCATGACGTAATGGGGGGGTGTTATCTCTTTTGTCGAAAATCATCCGTTTTTGCTCGAACATTAAATGCCTCCAAATGGTATTTATTTCACTTCCCGAGCCCCTGGAAGCATGAAAATCACTTTAAACATGCTAATTTTAGCTCTAACACTGATGATCCACCTACAAATGTGAACTGACGTTCAAAAATAAAACATTTGAAAACGGACCCTTTTCCACATTTCTGAAGCATGACGTAATGGGGGGGTGTTATCTCTTTTGTCGAAAATCAGCCGTTTTTGCGCGAACATTAAGTGCCTCCAAATGGTATTTAATTAACTTCCCGAGCCCCTGGAAGCATGAAAATCACTTTAAACATGCTAATTTTAGCTCTAACACTGATGATCCACCTACAACTGTGAACTGACGTTCAAAAATAAAACATTTGAAAACGGACCATTTTCCACATTTCTGAAGCATGACGTAATGGGGGGGTGTTATCTCTTTTGTCGAAAATCAGCCATTTTTGCTCGAACATTAAATGCCTCCAAATGGTATTTAATTAACTTCCCGAGCCCCTGGAAGCATGAAAATCACTTTAAACATGCTAATTTTAGCTCTAACACTGATGATCCACCTACAAATGTGAACTGACGTTCAAAAATAAAACATTTGAAAACGGACCATTTTCCACATTTCTGAAGCATGACGTAATGGGGGGGTGTTATCTCTTTTGTCGAAAATCAGCCGTTTTTGCTCGAACATTAAATGCCTCCAAATGGTATTTATTTCACTTCCCGAGCCCCTGGAAGCATGAAAATCACTTTAAACATTTAGCTCTAACACTGATGATCCACCTACAAATGTGAACTGACGTTCAAAAATAAAACATTTGAAAACGGACCATTTTCCACATTTCTGAAGCATGACGTAATGGGGGGGGGGTGTTATCTCTTTTGTCGAAAATCAGCCGTTTTTGCTCGAACATTAAATGCCTCCAAATGGTATTTAATTAACTTCCCGGGGTGAAGAAACCCTTTTTGAGAACTCAGAGTGAGTAAATTGGCCATTTTCATGCACTTTTAACCATTCCATAAATCTTGTGTTTTGGGCCCCTGGAAGCATGAAAATCACTTTAAACATGCTAATTTTAGCTCTAACACTGATGATCCACCTACAAATGTGAACTGACGTTCAAAAATAAAACATTTGAAATCGGACCATTTTCCACATTTCTGAAGCATGACGTAATGGGGGGGTGTTATCTCTTTTGTCGAAAATCAGCCGTTTTTGCTCGAACATTAAATGCCTCCAAATGGTATTTAATTAACTTCCCGAGCCCCTGGAAGCATGAAAATCACTTTAAACATGCTAATTTTAGCTCTAACACTGATGATCCACCTACAAATGTGAACTGACGTTCAAAAATAAAACATTTGAAAACGGACCATTTTCCACATTTCTGAAGCATGACGTAATGGGGGGGTGTTATCTCTTTTGTCGAAAATCAGCCGTTTTTGCTCGAACATTAAATGCCTCCAAATGGTATTTCATTAACTTCCCGGGGTGAAGAAACCCTTTTTGAGAACTCAGAGTGAGTAAATTGGCCATTTTCATGCACTTTTAACCATTCCATAAATCTTGTGTTTTGGGCCCCTGGAAGCATGAAAATCACTTTAAACATGCTAATTTTAGCTCTAACACTGATGATCCACCTACAAATGTGAACTGACGTTCAAAAATAAAACATTTGAAAACGGACCATTTTCCACATTTCTGAAGCATGACGTAATGGGGGGGTGTTATCTCTTTTGTCGAAAATCAGCCGTTTTTGCTCGAACATTAAATGCCTCCAAATGGTATTTATTTCACTTCCCGAGCCCCTGGAAGCATGAAAATCACTTTAAACATGCTAATTTTAGCTCTAACACTGATGATCCACCTACAAATGTAAACTGACGTTCAAAAACAAAACATTTGAAAACAGACCATTTTCCACATTTCTGAAGCATGACGTAATGGGGGGGTGTTATCTCTTTTGTCGAAAATCAGCCGTTTTTGCTCGAACATTAAATGCCTCCAAATGGTATTTAATTAACTTCCCGAGCCCCTGGAAGCATGAAAATCACTTTAAACATGCTAATTTTAGCTCTAACACTGATGATCCACCTACAAATGTGAACTGACGTTCAAAAATAAAACATTTGAAAACGGACCATTTTCCACATTTCTGAAGCATGACGTAATGGGGGGGTGTTATCTCTTTTGTCGAAAATCAGCCGTTTTTGCTCGAAAATTAAATGCCTCCAAATGGTATTTAATTAACTTCCCGGGGTGAAGAAACCCTTTTTGAGAACTCAGAGTGAGTAAATTGGCCATTTTCATGCACTTTTAACCATTCCATAAATCTTGTGTTTTGGGCCCCTGGAAGCATGAAAATCACTTTAAACATGCTAATTTTAGCTCTAACACTGATGATCCACCTACAAATGTGAACTGACGTTCAAAAATAAAACATTTGAAAACGGACCATTTTCCACATTTCTGAAGCATGACGTAATGGGGGGGTGTTATCTCTTTTGTCGAAAATCAGCCGTTTTTGCTCGAACATTAAATGCCTCCAAATGGTATTTAATTAACTTCCCGAGCCCCTGGAAGCATGAAAATCACTTTAAACATGCTAATTTTAGCTCTAACACTGATGATCCACCTACAAATGTGAACTGACGTTCAAAAATAAAACATTTGAAAACGGACCATTTTCCACATTTCTGAAGCATGACGTAATGGGGGGGTGTTATCTCTTTTGTTGAAAATCAGCCGTTTTTGCTCGAACATTAAATGCCTCCAAATGGTATTTAATTAACTTCCCGAGCCCCTGGAAGCATGAAAATCACTTTAAACATGCTAATTTTAGCTCTAACACTGATGATCCACCTACAAATGTGAACTGATGTTCAAAAATAAAACATTTGAAAACGGACCATTTTCCACATTTCTGAAGCATGACGTAATGGGGGGGTGTTATCTCTTTTGTCGAAAATCATCCGTTTTTGCTCGAACATTAAATGCCTCCAAATGGTATTTATTTCACTTCCCGAGCCCCTGGAAGCATGAAAATCACTTTAAACATGCTAATTGTAGCTCTAACACTGATGATCCACCTACAAATGTGAACTGACGTTCAAAAATAAAACATTTGAAACGGACCATTTTCCACATTTCTGAAGCATGACGTAATGGGGGGGTGTTATCTCTTTTGTCGAAAATCAGCCGTTTTTGCGCGAACATTAAGTGCCTCCAAATGGTATTTAATTAACTTCCCGAGCCCCTGGAAGCATGAAAATCACTTTAAACATGCTAATTTTAGCTCTAACACTGATGATCCACCTACAACTGTGAACTGACGTTCAAAAATAAAACATTTGAAAACGGACCATTTTCCACATTTCTGAAGCATGACGTAATGGGGGGGTGTTATCTCTTTTGTCGAAAATCAGCCATTTTTGCTCGAACATTAAATGCCTCCAAATGGTATTTAATTAACTTCACGAGCCCCTGGAAGCATGAAAATCACTTTAAACATGCTAATTTTAGCTCTAACACTGATGATCCACCTACAAATGTGAACTGACGTTCAAAAATAAAACATTTGAAAACGGACCATTTTCCACATTTCTGAAGCATGACGTAATGGGGGGGTGTTATCTCTTTTGTCGAAAATCAGCCGTTTTTGCTCGAACATTAAATGCCTCCAAATGGTATTTATTTCACTTCCCGAGCCCCTGGAAGCATGAAAATCACTTTAAACATGCTAATTTTAGCTCTAACACTGATGATCCACCTACAAATGTGAACTGACGTTCAAAAATAAAACATTTGAAAACTGACCATTTTCCACATTTCTGAAGCATGACGTAATGGGGGGGGTGTTATCTCTTTTGTCGAAAATCAGCCGTTTTTGCTCGAACATTAAATGCCTCCAAATGGTATTTAATTAACTTCCCGAGCCCCTGGAAGCATGAAAATCACTTTAAACATGCTAATTTTAGCTCTAACACTGATGATCCACCTACAAATGTGAACTGACGTTCAAAAATAAAACATTTGAAAACGGACCATTTTCCACATTTCTGAAGCATGACGTAATGGGGGGGTGTTATCTCTTTTGTCGAAAATCAGCCGTTTTTGCTCGAACATTAAATGCCTCCAAATGGTATTTAATTAACTTCCTGAGCCCCTGGAAGCATGAAAATCACTTTAAACATGCAAATTTTAGCTCTAACACTGATGATCCACCTACAAATGTGAACTGACGTTCAAAAATAAAACATTTGAAAACGGACCATTTTCCACATTTCTGAAGCATGACGTAATGGGGGGGTGTTATCTCTTTTGTCGAAAATCAGCCGTTTTTGCTCGAACATTAAATGCCTCCAAATGGTATTTAATTAACTTCCCGGGGTGAAGAAACCCTTTTTGAGAACTCAGAGTGAGTAAATTGGCCATTTTCATGCACTTTTAACCATTCCATAAATCTTGTGTTTTGGGCCCCTGGAAGCATGAAAATCACTTTAAACATGCTAATTTTAGCTCTAACACTGATGATCCACCTACAAATGTGAACTGACGTTCAAAAATAAAACATTTGAAAACGGACCATTTTCCACATTTCTGAAGCATGACGTAATGGGGGGGTGTTATCTCTTTTGTCGAAAATCAGCCGTTTTTGCTCGAACATTAAATGCCTCCAAATGGTATTTAATTAACTTCCCGAGCCCCTGGAAGCATGAAAATCACTTTAAACATGCTAATTTTAGCTCTAACACTGATGATCCACCTACAAATGTGAACTGACGTTCAAAAATAAAACATTTGAAAACGGACCATTTTCCACATTTCTGAAGCATGACGTAATGGGGGGTGTTATCTCTTTTGTCGAAAATCAGCCGTTTTTGCTCGAACATTAAATGCCTCCAAATGGTATTTAATTAACTTCCCGGGGTGAAGAAACCCTTTTTGAGAACTCAGAGTGAGTAAATTGGCCATTTTCATGCACTTTTAACCATTCCATAAATCTTGTGTTTTGGGCCCCTGGAAGCATGAAAATCACTTTAAACATGCTAATTTTAGCTCTAACACTGATGATCCACCTACAAATGTGAACTGACTTTCAAAAATAAAACATTTGAAAACGGACCATTTTCCACATTTCTGAAGCATGACGTAATGGGGGGGTGTTATCTCTTTTGTCGAAAATCAGCCGTTTTTGCTCGAACATTAAATGCCTCCAAATGGTATTTATTTCACTTCCCGAGCCCCTGGAAGCATGAAAATCACTTTAAACATGCTAATTTTAGCTCTAACACTGATGATCCACCTACAAATGTGAACTGACGTTCAAAAACAAAACATTTGAAAACTGACCATTTTCCACATTTCTGAAGCATGACGTAATGGGGGGTGTTATCTCTTTTGTCGAAAATCAGCCGTTTTTGCTCGAACATTAAATGCCTCCAAATGGTATTTAATTAACTTCCCGAGCCCCTGGAAGCATGAAAATCACTTTAAACATGCTAATTTTAGCTCTAACACTGATGATCCACCTACAAATGTGAACTGACGTTCAAAAATAAAACATTTGAAAACGGACCATTTTCCACATTTCTGAAGCATGACGTAATGGGGGGGTGTTATCTCTTTTGTCGAAAATCAGCCGTTTTTGCTCGAAAATTAAATGCCTCCAAATGGTATTTAATTAACTTCCCGGGGTGAAGAAACCCTTTTTGAGAACTCAGAGTGAGTAAATTGGCCATTTTCATGCACTTTTAACCATTCCATAAATCTTGTGTTTTGGGCCCCTGGAAGCATGAAAATCACTTTAAACATGCTAATTTTAGCTCTAACACTGATGATCCACCTACAAATGTGAACTGACGTTCAAAAATAAAACATTTGAAAACGGACCATTTTCCACATTTCTGAAGCATGACGTAATGGGGGGGTGTTATCTCTTTTGTCGAAAATCAGCCGTTTTTGCTCGAACATTAAATGCCTCCAAATGGTATTTAATTAACTTCCCGAGCCCCTGGAAGCATGAAAATCACTTTAAACATGCTAATTTTAGCTCTAACACTGATGATCCACCTACAAATGTGAACTGACGTTCAAAAATAAAACATTTGAAAACGGACCATTTTCCACATTTCTGAAGCATGACGTAATGGGGGGGTGTTATCTCTTTTGTCGAAAATCAGCCGTTTTTGCTCGAACATTAAATGCCTCCAAATGGTATTTAATTAACTTCCCGAGCCCCTGGAAGCATGAAAATCACTTTAAACATGCTAATTTTAGCTCTAACACTGATGATCCACCTACAAATGTGAACTGATGTTCAAAAATAAAACATTTGAAAACGGACCATTTTCCACATTTCTGAAGCATGACGTAATGGGGGGGTGTTATCTCTTTTGTCGAAAATCATCCGTTTTTGCTCGAACATTAAATGCCTCCAAATGGTATTTATTTCACTTCCCGAGCCCCTGGAAGCATGAAAATCACTTTAAACATGCTAATTTTAGCTCTAACACTGATGATCCACCTACAAATGTGAACTGACGTTCAAAAATAAAACATTTGAAAACGGACCCTTTTCCACATTTCTGAAGCATGACGTAATGGGGGGGTGTTATCTCTTTTGTCGAAAATCAGCCGTTTTTGCGCGAACATTAAGTGCCTCCAAATGGTATTTAATTAACTTCCCGAGCCCCTGGAAGCATGAAAATCACTTTAAACATGCTAATTTTAGCTCTAACACTGATGATCCACCTACAACTGTGAACTGACGTTCAAAAATAAAACATTTGAAAACGGACCATTTTCCACATTTCTGAAGCATGACGTAATGGGGGGGTGTTATCTCTTTTGTCGAAAATCAGCCATTTTTGCTCGAACATTAAATGCCTCCAAATGGTATTTAATTAACTTCCCGAGCCCCTGGAAGCATGAAAATCACTTTAAACATGCAAATTTTAGCTCTAACACTGATGATCCACCTACAAATGTGAACTGACGTTCAAAAATAAAACATTTGAAAACGGACCATTTTCCACATTTCTGAAGCATGACGTAATGGGGGGGTGTTATCTCTTTTGTCGAAAATCAGCCGTTTTTGCTCGAACATTAAATGCCTCCAAATGGTATTTATTTCACTTCCCGAGCCCCTGGAAGCATGAAAATCACTTTAAACATTTAGCTCTAACACTGATGATCCACCTACAAATGTGAACTGACGTTCAAAAATAAAACATTTGAAAACGGACCATTTTCCACATTTCTGAAGCATGACGTAATGGGGGGGGGGTGTTATCTCTTTTGTCGAAAATCAGCCGTTTTTGCTCGAACATTAAATGCCTCCAAATGGTATTTAATTAACTTCCCGAGCCCCTGGAAGCATGAAAATCACTTTAAACATGCTAATTTTAGCTCTAACACTGATGATCCACCTACAAATGTGAACTGACGTTCAAAAATAAAACATTTGAAAACGGACCATTTTCCACATTTCTGAAGCATGACGTAATGGGGGGGTGTTATCTCTTTTGTCGAAAATCAGCCGTTTTTGCTCGAACATTAAATGCCTCCAAATGGTATTTAATTAACTTCCTGAGCCCCTGGAAGCATGAAAATCACTTTAAACATGCAAATTTTAGCTCTAACACTGATGATCCACCTACAAATGTGAACTGACGTTCAAAAATAAAACATTTGAAAACGGACCATTTTCCACATTTCTGAAGCATGACGTAATGGGGGGGTGTTATCTCTTTTGTCGAAAATCAGCCGTTTTTGCTCGAACATTAAATGCCTCCAAATGGTATTTAATTAACTTCCCGGGGTGAAGAAACCCTTTTTGAGAACTCAGAGTGAGTAAATTGGCCATTTTCATGCACTTTTAACCATTCCATAAATCTTGTGTTTTGGGCCCCTGGAAGCATGAAAATCACTTTAAACATGCTAATTTTAGCTCTAACACTGATGATCCACCTACAAATGTGAACTGACGTTCAAAAATAAAACATTTGAAAACGGACCATTTTCCACATTTCTGAAGCATGACGTAATGGGGGGGTGTTATCTCTTTTGTCGAAAATCAGCCGTTTTTGCTCGAACATTAAATGCCTCCAAATGGTATTTAATTAACTTCCCGAGCCCCTGGAAGCATGAAAATCACTTTAAACATGCTAATTTTAGCTCTAACACTGATGATCCACCTACAAATGTGAACTGACGTTCAAAAATAAAACATTTGAAAACGGACCATTTTCCACATTTCTGAAGCATGACGTAATGGGGGGTGTTATCTCTTTTGTCGAAAATCAGCCGTTTTTGCTCGAACATTAAATGCCTCCAAATGGTATTTAATTAACTTCCCGGGGTGAAGAAACCCTTTTTGAGAACTCAGAGTGAGTAAATTGGCCATTTTCATGCACTTTTAACCATTCCATAAATCTTGTGTTTTGGGCCCCTGGAAGCATGAAAATCACTTTAAACATGCTAATTTTAGCTCTAACACTGATGATCCACCTACAAATGTGAACTGACTTTCAAAAATAAAACATTTGAAAACGGACCATTTTCCACATTTCTGAAGCATGACGTAATGGGGGGGTGTTATCTCTTTTGTCGAAAATCAGCCGTTTTTGCTCGAACATTAAATGCCTCCAAATGGTATTTATTTCACTTCCCGAGCCCCTGGAAGCATGAAAATCACTTTAAACATGCTAATTTTAGCTCTAACACTGATGATCCACCTACAAATGTGAACTGACGTTCAAAAACAAAACATTTGAAAACTGACCATTTTCCACATTTCTGAAGCATGACGTAATGGGGGGTGTTATCTCTTTTGTCGAAAATCAGCCGTTTTTGCTCGAACATTAAATGCCTCCAAATGGTATTTAATTAACTTCCCGAGCCCCTGGAAGCATGAAAATCACTTTAAACATGCTAATTTTAGCTCTAACACTGATGATCCACCTACAAATGTGAACTGACGTTCAAAAATAAAACATTTGAAAACGGACCATTTTCCACATTTCTGAAGCATGACGTAATGGGGGGGTGTTATCTCTTTTGTCGAAAATCAGCCGTTTTTGCTCGAAAATTAAATGCCTCCAAATGGTATTTAATTAACTTCCCGGGGTGAAGAAACCCTTTTTGAGAACTCAGAGTGAGTAAATTGGCCATTTTCATGCACTTTTAACCATTCCATAAATCTTGTGTTTTGGGCCCCTGGAAGCATGAAAATCACTTTAAACATGCTAATTTTAGCTCTAACACTGATGATCCACCTACAAATGTGAACTGACGTTCAAAAATAAAACATTTGAAAACGGACCATTTTCCACATTTCTGAAGCATGACGTAATGGGGGGGTGTTATCTCTTTTGTCGAAAATCAGCCGTTTTTGCTCGAACATTAAATGCCTCCAAATGGTATTTAATTAACTTCCCGAGCCCCTGGAAGCATGAAAATCACTTTAAACATGCTAATTTTAGCTCTAACACTGATGATCCACCTACAAATGTGAACTGACGTTCAAAAATAAAACATTTGAAAACGGACCATTTTCCACATTTCTGAAGCATGACGTAATGGGGGGGTGTTATCTCTTTTGTCGAAAATCAGCCGTTTTTGCTCGAACATTAAATGCCTCCAAATGGTATTTAATTAACTTCCCGAGCCCCTGGAAGCATGAAAATCACTTTAAACATGCTAATTTTAGCTCTAACACTGATGATCCACCTACAAATGTGAACTGATGTTCAAAAATAAAACATTTGAAAACGGACCATTTTCCACATTTCTGAAGCATGACGTAATGGGGGGGTGTTATCTCTTTTGTCGAAAATCATCCGTTTTTGCTCGAACATTAAATGCCTCCAAATGGTATTTATTTCACTTCCCGAGCCCCTGGAAGCATGAAAATCACTTTAAACATGCTAATTTTAGCTCTAACACTGATGATCCACCTACAAATGTGAACTGACGTTCAAAAATAAAACATTTGAAAACGGACCCTTTTCCACATTTCTGAAGCATGACGTAATGGGGGGGTGTTATCTCTTTTGTCGAAAATCAGCCGTTTTTGCGCGAACATTAAGTGCCTCCAAATGGTATTTAATTAACTTCCCGAGCCCCTGGAAGCATGAAAATCACTTTAAACATGCTAATTTTAGCTCTAACACTGATGATCCACCTACAACTGTGAACTGACGTTCAAAAATAAAACATTTGAAAACGGACCATTTTCCACATTTCTGAAGCATGACGTAATGGGGGGGTGTTATCTCTTTTGTCGAAAATCAGCCATTTTTGCTCGAACATTAAATGCCTCCAAATGGTATTTAATTAACTTCCCGAGCCCCTGGAAGCATGAAAATCACTTTAAACATGCTAATTTTAGCTCTAACACTGATGATCCACCTACAAATGTGAACTGACGTTCAAAAATAAAACATTTGAAAACGGACCATTTTCCACATTTCTGAAGCATGACGTAATGGGGGGGTGTTATCTCTTTTGTCGAAAATCAGCCGTTTTTGCTCGAACATTAAATGCCTCCAAATGGTATTTATTTCACTTCCCGAGCCCCTGGAAGCATGAAAATCACTTTAAACATTTAGCTCTAACACTGATGATCCACCTACAAATGTGAACTGACGTTCAAAAATAAAACATTTGAAAACGGACCATTTTCCACATTTCTGAAGCATGACGTAATGGGGGGGGGGTGTTATCTCTTTTGTCGAAAATCAGCCGTTTTTGCTCGAACATTAAATGCCTCCAAATGGTATTTAATTAACTTCCCGAGCCCCTGGAAGCATGAAAATCACTTTAAACATGCTAATTTTAGCTCTAACACTGATGATCCACCTACAAATGTGAACTGACGTTCAAAAATAAAACATTTGAAAACGGACCATTTTCCACATTTCTGAAGCATGACGTAATGGGGGGGTGTTATCTCTTTTGTCGAAAATCAGCCGTTTTTGCTCGAACATTAAATGCCTCCAAATGGTATTTAATTAACTTCCCGGGGTGAAGAAACCCTTTTTGAGAACTCAGAGTGAGTAATGTGCCATTTTCATGCACTTTTAACCATTCCATAAATCTTGTGTTTTGGGCCCCTGGAAGCATGAAAATCACTTTAAACATGCTAATTTTAGCTCTAACACTGATGATCCACCTACAAATGTGAACTGACGTTCAAAAATAAAACATTTGAAAACGGACCATTTTCCACATTTCTGAAGCATGACGTAATAGGGGGGTGTTATCTCTTTTGTCGAAAATCAGCTGTTTTTGCTCGAACATTTAATGCCTCCAAATGGTATTTAATTAACTTCCCGAGCCCCTGGAAGCATGAAAATCACTTTAAACATGCTAATTTTAGCTCTAACACTGATGATCCACCTACAAATGTGAACTGACGTTCAAAAATAAAACATTTGAAAACGGACCATTTTCCACATTTCTGAAGCATGACGTAATGGGGGGGTGTTATCTCTTTTGTCGAAAATCAGCCGTTTTTGCTCGAACATTAAATGCCTCCAAATGGTATTTATTTCACTTCCCGGGGTGAAGAAACCCTTTTTGAGAACTCAGAGTGAGTAAATTGGCCATTTTCATGCACTTTTAACCATTCCATTAATCTTGTGTTTTGGGCCCCTGGAAGCATGAAAATCACTTTAAACATGCTAATTTTAGCTCTAACACTGATGATCCACCTACAAATGTGAACTGACGTTCAAAAATAAAACATTTGAAAACGGACCATTTTCCACATTTCTGAAGCATGACGTAATGGGGGGGTGTTATCTCTTTTGTCGAAAATCAGCCGTTTTTGCTCGAACATTAAATGCCTCCAAATGGTATTTATTTCACTTCCCGGGGTGAAGAAACCCTTTTTGAGAACTCAGAGTGAGTAAATTGGCCATTTTCATGCACTTTTAACCATTCCATAAATCTTGTGTTTTGGGCCCCTGGAAGCATGAAAATCACTTTAAACATGCTAATTTTAGCTCTAACACTGATGATCCACCTACAAATGTGAACTGACGTTCAAAAATAAAACATTTGAAAACGGACCATTTTCCACATTTCTGAAGCATGACGTAATGGGGGGGTGTTATCTCTTTTGTCGAAAATCAGCCGTTTTTGCTCGAACATTAAATGCCTCCAAATGGTATTTAATTAACTTCCCGAGCCCCTGGAAGCATGAAAATCACTTTAAACATGCTAATTTTAGCTCTAACACTGATGATCCACCTACAAATGTGAACTGACGTTCAAAAATAAAACATTTGAAAACGGACCATTTTCCACATTTCTGAAGCATGACGTAATGGGGGGGTGTTATCTCTTTTGTCGAAAATCAGCCGTTTTTGCTCGAACATTAAATGCCTCCAAATGGTATTTAATTAACTTCCCGAGCCCCTGGAAGCATGAAAATCACTTTAAACATGCTAATTTTAGCTCTAACACTGATGATCCACCTACAAATGTGAACTGACGTTCAAAAATAAAACATTTGAAAACGGACCATTTTCCACATTTCTGAAGCATGACGTAATGGGGGGGTGTTATCTCTTTTGTCGAAAATCAGCCGTTTTTGCTCGAACATTAAATGCCTCCAAATGGTATTTAATTAACTTCCCGAGCCCCTGGAAGCATGAAAATCACTTTAAACATGCTAATTTTAGCTCTAACACTGATGATCCACCTACAAATGTGAACTGACGTTCAAAAATAAAACATTTGAAAACGGACCATTTTCCACATTTCTGAAGCATGACGTAATGGGGGGGTGTTATCTCTTTTGTCGAAAATCAGCCGTTTTTGCTCGAACATTAAATGCCTCCAAATGGTATTTAATGAACTTCCCGAGCCCCTGGAAGCATGAAAATCACTTTAAACATGCTAATTTTAGCTCTAACACTGATGATCCACCTACAAATGTGAACTGACGTTCAAAAATAAAACATTTGAAAACGGACCATTTTCCACATTTCTGAAGCATGACGTAATGGGGGGGTGTTATCTCTTTTGTCGAAAATCAGCCGTTTTTGCTCGAACATTAAATGCCTCCAAATGGTATTTAATTAACTTCCCGGGGTGAAGAAACCCTTTTTGAGAACTCAGAGTGAGTAAATTGGCCATTTTCATGCACTTTTAACCATTCCATAAATCTTGTGTTTTGGGCCCCTGGAAGCATGAAAATCACTTTAAACATGCTAATTTTAGCTCTAACACTGATGATCCACCTACAAATGTGAACTGACGTTCAAAAATAAAACATTTGAAAACGGACCATTTTCCACATTTCTGAAGCATGACGTAATGGGGGGGTGTTATCTCTTTTGTCGAAAATCAGCCGTTTTTGCTCGAACATTACATGCCTCCAAATGGTATTTAATTAACTTCCCGAGCCCCTGGAAGCATGAAAATCACTTTAAACATGCTAATTTTAGCTCTAACACTGATGATCCACCTACAAATGTGAACTGACGTTCAAAAATAAAACATTTGAAAACGGACCATTTTCCACATTTCTGAAGCATGACGTAATGGGGGGGTGTTATCTCTTTTGTCGAAAATCAGACGTTTTTGCTCGAACATTAAATGCCTCCAAATGGTATTTAATTAACTTCCTGAGCCCCTGGAAGCATGAAAATCACTTTAAACATGCTAATTTTAGCTCTAACACTGATGATCCACCTACAAATGTGAACTGACGTTCAAAAATAAAACATTTGAAAACGGACCATTTTCCACATTTCTGAAGCATGACGTAATGGGGGGGTGTTATCTCTTTTGTCGAAAATCAGCCGTTTTTGCTCGAACATTAAATGCCTCCAAATGGTATTTAATTAACTTCCCGAGCCCCTGGAAGCATGAACATCACTTTAAACATGCTAATTTTAGCTCTAACACTGATGATCCACCTACAAATGTGAACTGACGTTCAAAAATAAAACATTTGAAAACGGACCATTTTCCACATTTCTGAAGCATGACGTAATGGGGGGGTGTTATCTCTTTTGTCGAAAATCAGCCGTTTTTGCTCGAACATTAAATGCCTCCAAATGGTATTTAATTAACTTCCCGAGCCCCTGGAAGCATGAAAATCACTTTAAACATGCTAATTTTAGCTCTAACACTGATGATCCACCTACAAATGTGAACTGACGTTCAAAAATAAAACATTTGAAAACGGACCATTTTCCACATTTCTGAAGCATGACGTAATGGGGGGGTGTTATCTCTTTTGTCGAAAATCAGCCGTTTTTGCTCGAACATTAAATGCCTCCAAATGGTATTTAATTAACTTCCCGAGCCCCTGGAAGCATGAAAATCACTTTAAACATGCTAATTTTAGCTCTAACACTGATGATCCACCTACAAATGTGAACTGATGTTCAAAAATAAAACATTTGAAAACGGACCATTTTCCACATTTCTGAAGCATGACGTAATGGGGGGGTGTTATCTCTTTTGTCGAAAATCATCCGTTTTTGCTCGAACATTAAATGCCTCCAAATGGTATTTATTTCACTTCCCGAGCCCCTGGAAGCATGAAAATCACTTTAAACATGCTAATTTTAGCTCTAACACTGATGATCCACCTACAAATGTGAACTGACGTTCAAAAATAAAACATTTGAAAACGGACCCTTTTCCACATTTCTGAAGCATGACGTAATGGGGGGGTGTTATCTCTTTTGTCGAAAATCAGCCGTTTTTGCGCGAACATTAAGTGCCTCCAAATGGTATTTAATTAACTTCCCGAGCCCCTGGAAGCATGAAAATCACTTTAAACATGCTAATTTTAGCTCTAACACTGATGATCCACCTACAACTGTGAACTGACGTTCAAAAATAAAACATTTGAAAACGGACCATTTTCCACATTTCTGAAGCATGACGTAATGGGGGGGTGTTATCTCTTTTGTCGAAAATCAGCCATTTTTGCTCGAACATTAAATGCCTCCAAATGGTATTTAATTAACTTCCCGAGCCCCTGGAAGCATGAAAATCACTTTAAACATGCTAATTTTAGCTCTAACACTGATGATCCACCTACAAATGTGAACTGACGTTCAAAAATAAAACATTTGAAAACGGACCATTTTCCACATTTCTGAAGCATGACGTAATGGGGGGGTGTTATCTCTTTTGTCGAAAATCAGCCGTTTTTGCTCGAACATTAAATGCCTCCAAATGGTATTTATTTCACTTCCCGGGGTGAAGAAACCCTTTTTGAGAACTCAGAGTGAGTAAATTGGCCATTTTCATGCACTTTTAACCATTCCATAAATCTTGTGTTTTGGGCCCCTGGAAGCATGAAAATCACTTTAAACATGCTAATTTTAGCTCTAACACTGATGATCCACCTACAAATGTGAACTGACGTTCAAAAATAAAACATTTGAAAACGGACCATTTTCCACATTTCTGAAGCATGACGTAATGGGGGGGTGTTATCTCTTTTGTCGAAAATCAGCCGTTTTTGCTCGAACATTAAATGCCTCCAAATGGTATTTAATTAACTTCCCGAGCCCCTGGAAGCATGAAAATCACTTTAAACATGCTAATTTTAGCTCTAACACTGATGATCCACCTACAAATGTGAACTGACGTTCAAAAATAAAACATTTGAAAACGGACCATTTTCCACATTTCTGAAGCATGACGTAATGGGGGGGTGTTATCTCTTTTGTCGAAAATCAGCCGTTTTTGCTCGAACATTAAATGCCTCCAAATGGTATTTAATTAACTTCCCGAGCCCCTGGAAGCATGAAAATCACTTTAAACATGCTAATTTTAGCTCTAACACTGATGATCCACCTACAAATGTGAACTGACGTTCAAAAATAAAACATTTGAAAACTGACCATTTTCCACATTTCTGAAGCATGACGTAATGGGGGGGTGTTATCTCTTTTGTCGAAAATCAGCCGTTTTTGCTCGAACATTAAATGCCTCCAAATGGTATTTAATGAACTTCCCGAGCCCCTGGAAGCATGAAAATCACTTTAAACATGCTAATTTTAGCTCTAACACTGATGATCCACCTACAAATGTGAACTGACGTTCAAAAATAAAACATTTGAAAACGGACCATTTTCCACATTTCTGAAGCATGACGTAATGGGGGGGTGTTATCTCTTTTGTCGAAAATCAGCCGTTTTTGCTCGAACATTAAATGCCTCCAAATGGTATTTAATTAACTTCCCGGGGTGAAGAAACCCTTTTTGAGAACTCAGAGTGAGTAAATTGGCCATTTTCATGCACTTTTAACCATTCCATAAATCTTGTGTTTTGGGCCCCTGGAAGCATGAAAATCACTTTAAACATGCTAATTTTAGCTCTAACACTGATGATCCACCTACAAATGTGAACTGACGTTCAAAAATAAAACATTTGAAAACGGACCATTTTCCACATTTCTGAAGCATGACGTAATGGGGGGGTGTTATCTCTTTTGTCGAAAATCAGCCGTTTTTGCTCGAACATTACATGCCTCCAAATGGTATTTAATTAACTTCCCGAGCCCCTGGAAGCATGAAAATCACTTTAAACATGCTAATTTTAGCTCTAACACTGATGATCCACCTACAAATGTGAACTGACGTTCAAAAATAAAACATTTGAAAACGGACCATTTTCCACATTTCTGAAGCATGACGTAATGGGGGGGTGTTATCTCTTTTGTCGAAAATCAGCCGTTTTTGCTCGAACATTAAATGCCTCCAAATGGTATTTAATTAACTTCCCGAGCCCCTGGAAGCATGAAAATCACTTTAAACATGCTAATTTTAGCTCTAACACTGATGATCCACCTACAAATGTGAACTGATGTTCAAAAATAAAACATTTGAAAACGGACCATTTTCCACATTTCTGAAGCATGACGTAATGGGGGGTGTTATCTCTTTTGTCGAAAATCAGCCGTTTTTGCTCGAACATTAAATGCCTCCAAATGGTATTTAATTAACTTCCCGAGCCCCTGGAAGCATGAAAATCACTTTAAACATGCTAATTTTAGCTCTAACACTGATGATCCACCTACAAATGTGAACTGACGTTCAAAAATAAAACATTTGAAAACGGACCATTTTCCACATTTCTGAAGCATGACGTAATGGGGGGGTGTTATCTCTTTTGTCGAAAATCAGCCGTTTTTGCTCGAACATTAAATGCCTCCAAATGGTATTTAATTAACTTCCCGAGCCCCTGGAAGCATGAAAATCACTTTAAACATGCTAATTTTAGCTCTAACACTGATGATCCACCTACAAATGTGAACTGACGTTCAAAAATAAAACATTTGAAAACGGACCATTTTACACATTTCTGAAGCATGACGTAATGGGGGGGTGTTATCTCTTTTGTCGAAAATCAGCCGTTTTTGCTCGAACATTAAATGCCTCCAAATGGTATTTAATTAACTTCCCGAGCCCCTGGAAGCATGAAAATCACTTTAAACATGCTAATTTTAGCTCTAACACTGATGATCCACCTACAAATGTGAACTGATGTTCAAAAATAAAACATTTGAAAACGGACCATTTTCCACATTTCTGAAGCATGGCGTAATGGGGGGGTGTTATGTCTTTTGTCGAAAATCATCCGTTTTTGCTCGAACATTAAATGCCTCCAAATGGTATTTATTTCACTTCCCGAGCCCCTGGAAGCATGAAAATCACTTTAAACATGCTAATTTTAGCTCTAACACTGATGATCCACCTACAAATGTGAACTGACGTTCAAAAATAAAACATTTGAAAACGGACCCTTTTCCACATTTCTGAAGCATGACGTAATGGGGGGGTGTTATCTCTTTTGTCGAAAATCAGCCGTTTTTGCGCGAACATTAAGTGCCTCCAAATGGTATTTAATTAACTTCCCGAGCCCCTGGAAGCATGAAAATCACTTTAAACATGCTAATTTTAGCTCTAACACTGATGATCCACCTACAACTGTGAACTGACGTTCAAAAATAAAACATTTGAAAACAGACCATTTTCCACATTTCTGAAGCATGACGTAATGGGGGGGTGTTATCTCTTTTGTCGAAAATCAGCCATTTTTGCTCGAACATTAAATGCCTCCAAATGGTATTTAATTAACTTCCCGAGCCCCTGGAAGCATGAAAATCACTTTAAACATGCTAATTTTAGCTCTAACACTGATGATCCACCTACAAATGTGAACTGACGTTCAAAAATAAAACATTTGAAAACGGACCATTTTCCACATTTCTGAAGCATGACGTAATGGGGGGGTGTTATCTCTTTTGTCGAAAATCAGCCGTTTTTGCTCGAACATTAAATGCCTCCAAATGGTATTTATTTCACTTCCCGAGCCCCTGGAAGCATGAAAATCACTTTAAACATGCTAATTTTAGCTCTAACACTGATGATCCACCTACAAATGTGAACTGACGTTCAAAAATAAAACATTTGAAAACGGACCATTTTCCACATTTCTGAAGCATGACGTAATGGGGGGGGGGTGTTATCTCTTTTGTCGAAAATCAGCCGTTTTTGCTCGAACATTAAATGCCTCCAAATGGTATTTAATTAACTTCCCGAGCCCCTGGAAGCATGAAAATCACTTTAAACATGCTAATTTTAGCTCTAACACTGATGATCCACCTACAAATGTGAACTGACGTTCAAAAATAAAACATTTGAAAACGGACCATTTTCCACATTTCTGAAGCATGACGTAATGGGGGGGTGTTATCTCTTTTGTCGAAAATCAGCCGTTTTTGCTCGAACATTAAATGCCTCCAAATGGTATTTAATTAACTTCCCGGGGTGAAGAAACCCTTTTTGAGAACTCAGAGTGAGTAAATTGGCCATTTTCATGCACTTTTAACCATTCCATAAATCTTGTGTTTTGGGCCCCTGGAAGCATGAAAATCACTTTAAACATGCTAATTTTAGCTCTAACACTGATGATCCACCTACAAATGTGAACTGACGTTCAAAAATAAAACATTTGAAAACGGACCATTTTCCACATTTCTGAAGCATGACGTAATGGGGGGGTGTTATCTCTTTTGTCGAAAATCAGCCGTTTTTGCTCGAACATTACATGCCTCCAAATGGTATTTAATTAACTTCCCGAGCCCCTGGAAGCATGAAAATCACTTTAAACATGCTAATTTTAGCTCTAACACTGATGATCCACCTACAAATGTGAACTGACGTTCAAAAATAAAACATTTGAAAACGGACCATTTTCCACATTTCTGAAGCATGACGTAATGGGGGGGTGTTATCTCTTTTGTCGAAAATCAGCCGTTTTTGCTCGAACATTAAATGCCTCCAAATGGTATTTAATTAACTTCCTGAGCCCCTGGAAGCATGAAAATCACTTTAAACATGCTAATTTTAGCTCTAACACTGATGATCCACCTACAAATGTGAACTGACGTTCAAAAATAAAACATTTGAAAACGGACCATTTTCCACATTTCTGAAGCATGACGTAATGGGGGGGTGTTATCTCTTTTGTCGAAAATCAGCCGTTTTTGCTCAAACATTAAATGCCTCCAAATGGTATTTAATTAACTTCCCGAGCCCCTGGAAGCATGAACATCACTTTAAACATGCTAATTTTAGCTCTAATACTGATGATCCACCTACAAATGTGAACTGACGTTCAAAAATAAAACATTTGAAAACGGACCATTTTCCACATTTCTGAAGCATGACGTAATGGGGGGGTGTTATCTCTTTTGTCGAAAATCAGCCGTTTTTGCTCGAACATTAAATGCCTCCAAATGGTATTTAATTAACTTCCCGAGCCCCTGGAAGCATGAAAATCACTTTAAACATGCTAATTTTAGCTCTAACACTGATGATCCACCTACAAATGTGAACTGACGTTCAAAAATAAAACATTTGAAAACGGACCATTTTCCACATTTCTGAAGCATGACGTAATGGGGGGGTGTTATCTCTTTTGTCGAAAATCAGCCGTTTTTGCTCGAACATTAAATGCCTCCAAATGGTATTTAATTAACTTCCCGAGCCCCTGGAAGCATGAAAATCACTTTAAACATGCTAATTTTAGCTCTAACACTGATGATCCACCTACAAATGTGAACTGATGTTCAAAAATAAAACATTTGAAAACGGACCATTTTCCACATTTCTGAAGCATGACGTAATGGGGGGGTGTTATCTCTTTTGTCGAAAATCATCCGTTTTTGCTCGAACATTAAATGCCTCCAAATGGTATTTATTTCACTTCCCGAGCCCCTGGAAGCATGAAAATCACTTTAAACATGCTAATTTTAGCTCTAACACTGATGATCCACCTACAAATGTGAACTGACGTTCAAAAATAAAACATTTGAAAACGGACCCTTTTCCACATTTCTGAAGCATGACGTAATGGGGGGGTGTTATCTCTTTTGTCGAAAATCAGCCGTTTTTGCGCGAACATTAAGTGCCTCCAAATGGTATTTAATTAACTTCCCGAGCCCCTGGAAGCATGAAAATCACTTTAAACATGCTAATTTTAGCTCTAACACTGATGATCCACCTACAACTGTGAACTGACGTTCAAAAATAAAACATTTGAAAACGGACCATTTTCCACATTTCTGAAGCATGACGTAATGGGGGGGTGTTATCTCTTTTGTCGAAAATCAGCCATTTTTGCTCGAACATTAAATGCCTCCAAATGGTATTTAATTAACTTCCCGAGCCCCTGGAAGCATGAAAATCACTTTAAACATGCTAATTTTAGCTCTAACACTGATGATCCACCTACAAATGTGAACTGACGTTCAAAAATAAAACATTTGAAAACGGACCATTTTCCACATTTCTGAAGCATGACGTAATGGGGGGGTGTTATCTCTTTTGTCGAAAATCAGCCGTTTTTGCTCGAACATTAAATGCCTCCAAATGGTATTTATTTCACTTCCCGGGGTGAAGAAACCCTTTTTGAGAACTCAGAGTGAGTAAATTGGCCATTTTCATGCACTTTTAACCATTCCATTAATCTTGTGTTTTGGGCCCCTGGAAGCATGAAAATCACTTTAAACATGCTAATTTTAGCTCTAACACTGATGATCCACCTACAAATGTGAACTGACGTTCAAAAATAAAACATTTGAAAACGGACCATTTTCCACATTTCTGAAGCATGACGTAATGGGGGGGTGTTATCTCTTTTGTCGAAAATCAGCCGTTTTTGCTCGAACATTAAATGCCTCCAAATGGTATTTATTTCACTTCCCGGGGTGAAGAAACCCTTTTTGAGAACTCAGAGTGAGTAAATTGGCCATTTTCATGCACTTTTAACCATTCCATAAATCTTGTGTTTTGGGCCCCTGGAAGCATGAAAATCACTTTAAACATGCTAATTTTAGCTCTAACACTGATGATCCACCTACAAATGTGAACTGACGTTCAAAAATAAAACATTTGAAAACGGACCATTTTCCACATTTCTGAAGCATGACGTAATGGGGGGGTGTTATCTCTTTTGTCGAAAATCAGCCGTTTTTGCTCGAACATTAAATGCCTCCAAATGGTATTTAATTAACTTCCCGAGCCCCTGGAAGCATGAAAATCACTTTAAACATGCTAATTTTAGCTCTAACACTGATGATCCACCTACAAATGTGAACTGACGTTCAAAAATAAAACATTTGAAAACGGACCATTTTCCACATTTCTGAAGCATGACGTAATGGGGGGGTGTTATCTCTTTTGTCGAAAATCAGCCGTTTTTGCTCGTACATTAAATGCCTCCAAATGGTATTTAATTAACTTCCCGAGCCCCTGGAAGCATGAAAATCACTTTAAACATGCTAATTTTAGCTCTAACACTGATGATCCACCTACAAATGTGAACTGACGTTCAAAAATAAAACATTTGAAAACTGACCATTTTCCACATTTCTGAAGCATGACGTAATGGGGGGGTGTTATCTCTTTTGTCGAAAATCAGCCGTTTTTGCTCGAACATTAAATGCCTCCAAATGGTATTTAATGAACTTCCCGAGCCCCTGGAAGCATGAAAATCACTTTAAACATGCTAATTTTAGCTCTAACACTGATGATCCACCTACAAATGTGAACTGACGTTCAAAAATAAAACATTTGAAAACGGACCATTTTCCACATTTCTGAAGCATGACGTAATGGGGGGGTGTTATCTCTTTTGTCGAAAATCAGCCGTTTTTGCTCGAACATTAAATGCCTCCAAATGGTATTTAATTAACTTCCCGGGGTGAAGAAACCCTTTTTGAGAACTCAGAGTGAGTAAATTGGCCATTTTCATGCACTTTTAACCATTCCATAAATCTTGTGTTTTGGGCCCCTGGAAGCATGAAAATCACTTTAAACATGCTAATTTTAGCTCTAACACTGATGATCCACCTACAAATGTGAACTGACGTTCAAAAATAAAACATTTGAAAACGGACCATTTTCCACATTTCTGAAGCATGACGTAATGGGGGGGTGTTATCTCTTTTGTCGAAAATCAGCCGTTTTTGCTCGAACATTACATGCCTCCAAATGGTATTTAATTAACTTCCCGAGCCCCTGGAAGCATGAAAATCACTTTAAACATGCTAATTTTAGCTCTAACACTGATGATCCACCTACAAATGTGAACTGACGTTCAAAATAAAACATTTGAAAACGGACCATTTTCCACATTTCTGAAGCATGACGTAATGGGGGGGTGTTATCTCTTTTGTCGAAAATCAGCCGTTTTTGCTCGAACATTAAATGCCTCCAAATGGTATTTAATTAACTTCCCGAGCCCCTGGAAGCATGAAAATCACTTTAAACATGCTAATTTTAGCTCTAACACTGATGATCCACCTACAAATGTGAACTGATGTTCAAAAATAAAACATTTGAAAACGGACCATTTTCCACATTTCTGAAGCATGACGTAATGGGGGTTTTATCTCTTTTGTCGAAAATCAGCCGTTTTTGCTCGAACATTAAATGCCTCCAAATGGTATTTAATTAACTTCCCGAGCCCCTGGAAGCATGAAAATCACTTTAAACATGCTAATTTTAGCTCTAACACTGATGATCCACCTACAAATGTGAACTGACGTTCAAAAATAAAACATTTGAAAACGGACCATTTTCCACATTTCTGAAGCATGACGTAATGGGGGGGTGTTATCTCTTTTGTCGAAAATCAGCCGTTTTTGCTCGAACATTAAATGCCTCCAAATGGTATTTAATTAACTTCCCGAGCCCCTGGAAGCATGAAAATCACTTTAAACATGCTAATTTTAGCTCTAACACTGATGATCCACCTACAAATGTGAACTGACGTTCAAAAATAAAACATTTGAAAACGGACCATTTTCCACATTTCTGAAGCATGACGTAATGGGGGGGTGTTATCTCTTTTGTCGAAAATCAGCCGTTTTTGCTCGAACATTAAATGCCTCCAAATGGTATTTAATTAACTTCCCGAGCCCCTGGAAGCATGAAAATCACTTTAAACATGCTAATTTTAGCTCTAACACTGATGATCCACCTACAAATGTGAACTGATGTTCAAAAATAAAACATTTGAAAACGGACCATTTTCCACATTTCTGAAGCATGGCGTAATGGGGGGGTGTTATCTCTTTTGTCGAAAATCATCCGTTTTTGCTCGAACATTAAATGCCTCCAAATGGTATTTATTTCACTTCCCGAGCCCCTGGAAGCATGAAAATCACTTTAAACATGCTAATTTTAGCTCTAACACTGATGATCCACCTACAAATGTGAACTGACGTTCAAAAATAAAACATTTGAAAACGGACCCTTTTCCACATTTCTGAAGCATGACGTAATGGGGGGGTGTTCTCTCTTTTGTCGAAAATCAGCCGTTTTTGCGCGAACATTAAGTGCCTCCAAATGGTATTTAATTAACTTCCCGAGCCCCTGGAAGCATGAAAATCACTTTAAACCTGCTAATTTTAGCTCTAACACTGATGATCCACCTACAACTGTGAACTGACGTTCAAAAATAAAACATTTGAAAACAGACCATTTTCCACATTTCTGAAGCATGACGTAATGGGGGGGTGTTATCTCTTTTGTCGAAAATCAGCCATTTTTGCTCGAACATTAAATGCCTCCAAATGGTATTTAATTAACTTCCCGAGCCCCTGGAAGCATGAAAATCACTTTAAACATGCTAATTTTAGCTCTAACACTGATGATCCACCTACAAATGTGAACTGACGTTCAAAAATAAAACATTTGAAAACGGACCATTTTCCACATTTCTGAAGCATGACGTATAATGGGGGGGTGTTATCTCTTTTGTCGAAAATCAGCCGTTTTTGCTCGAACATTAAATGCCTCCAAATGGTATTTATTTCACTTCCCGAGCCCTGGAAGCATGAAAATCACTTTAAACATGCTAATTTTAGCTCTAACACTGATGATCCACCTACAAATGTGAACTGACGTTCAAAAATAAAACATTTGAAAACGGACCATTTTCCACATTTCTGAAGCATGACGTAATGGGGGGGGTGTTATCTCTTTTGTCGAAAATCAGCCGTTTTTGCTCGAACATTAAATGCCTCCAAATGGTATTTAATTAACTTCCCGAGCCCCTGGAAGCATGAAAATCACTTTAAACATGCTAATTTTAGCTCTAACACTGATGATCCACCTACAAATGTGAACTGACGTTCAAAAATAAAACATTTGAAAACGGACCATTTTCCACATTTCTGAAGCATGACGTAATGGGGGGGTGTTATCTCTTTTGTCGAAAATCAGCCGTTTTTGCTCGAACATTAAATGCCTCCAAATGGTATTTAATTAACTTCCCGGGGTGAAGAAACCCCTTTTGAGAACTCAGAGTGAGTAATGTGCCATTTTCATGCACTTTTAACCATTCCATAAATCTTGTGTTTTGGGCCCCTGGAAGCATGAAAATCACTTTAAACATGCTAATTTTAGCTCTAACACTGATGATCCACCTACAAATGTGAACTGACATTCAAAAATAAAACATTTGAAAACGGACCATTTTCCACATTTCTGAAGCATGACGTAATGGGGGGGTGTTATCTCTTTTGTCGAAAATCAGCTGTTTTTGCTCGAACATTTAATGCCTCCAAATGGTATTTAATTAACTTCCCGAGCCCCTGGAAGCATGAAAATCACTTTAAACATGCTAATTTTAGCTCTAACACTGATGATCCACCTACAAATGTGAACTGACGTTCAAAAAAAAAAAAATTTGAAAACGGACCATTTTCCACATTTCTGAAGCATGACGTAATGGGGGGGTGTTATCTCTTTTGTCGAAAATCAGCCGTTTTTGCTCGAACATTAAATGCCTCCAAATGGTATTTATTTCACTTCCCGGGGTGAAGAAACCCTTTTTGAGAACTCAGAGTGAGTAAATTGGCCATTTTCATGCACTTTTAACCATTCCATTAATCTTGTGTTTTGGGCCCCTGGAAGCATGAAAATCACTTTAAACATGCTAATTTTAGCTCTAACACTGATGATCCACCTACAAATGTGAACTGACGTTCAAAAATAAAACATTTGAAAACGGACCATTTTCCACATTTCTGAAGCATGACGTAATGGGGGGGTGTTATCTCTTTTGTCGAAAATCAGCCGTTTTTGCTCGAACATTAAATGCCTCCAAATGGTATTTATTTCACTTCCCGGGGTGAAGAAACCCTTTTTGAGAACTCAGAGTGAGTAAATTGGCCATTTTCATGCACTTTTAACCATTCCATAAATCTTGTGTTTTGGGCCCCTGGAAGCATGAAAATCACTTTAAACATGCTAATTTTAGCTCTAACACTGATGATCCACCTACAAATGTGAACTGACGTTCAAAAATAAAACATTTGAAAACGGACCATTTTCCACATTTCTGAAGCATGACGTAATGGGGGGGTGTTATCTCTTTTGTCGAAAATCAGCCGTTTTTGCTCGAACATTAAATGCCTCCAAATGGTATTTAATTAACTTCCCGAGCCCCTGGAAGCATGAAAATCACTTTAAACATGCTAATTTTAGCTCTAACACTGATGATCCACCTACAAATGTGAACTGACGTTCAAAAATAAAACATTTGAAAACGGACCATTTTCCACATTTCTGAAGCATGACGTAATGGGGGGGTGTTATCTCTTTTGTCGAAAATCAGCCGTTTTTGCTCGAACATTAAATGCCTCCAAATGGTATTTAATTAACTTCCCGAGCCCCTGGAAGCATGAAAATCACTTTAAACATGCTAATTTTAGCTCTAACACTGATGATCCACCTACAAATGTGAACTGACGTTCAAAAATAAAACATTTGAAAACTGACCATTTTCCACATTTCTGAAGCATGACGTAATGGGGGGGTGTTATCTCTTTTGTCGAAAATCAGCCGTTTTTGCTCGAACATTAAATGCCTCCAAATGGTATTTAATGAACTTCCCGAGCCCCTGGAAGCATGAAAATCACTTTAAACATGCTAATTTTAGTTCTAACACTGATGATCCACCTACAAATGTGAACTGACGTTCAAAAATAAAACATTTGAAAACGGACCATTTTCCACATTTCTGAAGCATGACGTAATGGGGGGGTGTTATCTCTTTTGTCGAAAATCAGCCGTTTTTGCTCGAACATTAAATGCCTCCAAATGGTATTTAATTAACTTCCCGGGGTGAAGAAACCCTTTTTGAGAACTCAGAGTGAGTAAATTGGCCATTTTCATGCACTTTTAACCATTCCATAAATCTTGTGTTTTGGGCCCCTGGAAGCATGAAAATCACTTTAAACATGCTAATTTTAGCTCTAACACTGATGATCCACCTACAAATGTGAACTGACGTTCAAAAATAAAACATTTGAAAACGGACCATTTTCCACATTTCTGAAGCATGACGTAATGGGGGGGTGTTATCTCTTTTGTCGAAAATCAGCCGTTTTTGCTCGAACATTACATGCCTCCAAATGGTATTTAATTAACTTCCCGAGCCCCTGGAAGCATGAAAATCACTTTAAACATGCTAATTTTAGCTCTAACACTGATGATCCACCTACAAATGTGAACTGACGTTCAAAAATAAAACATTTGAAAACGGACCATTTTCCACATTTCTGAAGCATGACGTAATGGGGGGGTGTTATCTCTTTTGTCGAAAATCAGCCGTTTTTGCTCGAACATTAAATGCCTCCAAATGGTATTTAATTAACTTCCCGAGCCCCTGGAAGCATGAAAATCACTTTAAACATGCTAATTTTAGCTCTAACACTGATGATCCACCTACAAATGTGAACTGATGTTCAAAAATAAAACATTTGAAAACGGACCATTTTCCACATTTCTGAAGCATGACGTAATGGGGGGGTGTTATCTCTTTTGTCGAAAATCAGCCGTTTTTGCTCGAACATTAAATGCCTCCAAATGGTATTTAATTAACTTCCCGAGCCCCTGGAAGCATGAAAATCACTTTAAACATGCTAATTTTAGCTCTAACACTGATGATCCACCTACAAATGTGAACTGACGTTCAAAAATAAAACATTTGAAAACGGACCATTTTCCACATTTCTGAAGCATGACGTAATGGGGGGGTGTTATCTCTTTTGTCGAAAATCAGCCGTTTTTGCTCGAACATTAAATGCCTCCAAATGGTATTTAATTAACTTCCCGAGCCCCTGGAAGCATGAAAATCACTTTAAACATGCTAATTTTAGCTCTAACACTGATGATCCACCTACAAATGTGAACTGACGTTCAAAAATAAAACATTTGAAAACGGACCATTTTCCACATTTCTGAAGCATGACGTAATGGGGGGGTGTTATCTCTTTTGTCGAAAATCAGCCGTTTTTGCTCGAACATTAAATGCCTCCAAATGGTATTTAATTAACTTCCCGAGCCCCTGGAAGCATGAAAATCACTTTAAACATGCTAATTTTAGCTCTAACACTGATGATCCACCTACAAATGTGAACTGATGTTCAAAAATAAAACATTTGAAAACGGACCATTTTCCACATTTCTGAAGCATGGCGTAATGGGGGGGTGTTATCTCTTTTGTCGAAAATCATCCGTTTTTGCTCGAACATTAAATGCCTCCAAATGGTATTTATTTCACTTCCCGAGCCCCTGGAAGCATGAAAATCACTTTAAACATGCTAATTTTAGCTCTAACACTGATGATCCACCTACAAATGTGAACTGACGTTCAAAAATAAAACATTTGAAAACGGACCCTTTTCCACATTTCTGAAGCATGACGTAATGGGGGGGTGTTATCTCTTTTGTCGAAAATCAGCCGTTTTTGCGCGAACATTAAGTGCCTCCAAATGGTATTTAATTAACTTCCCGAGCCCCTGGAAGCATGAAAATCACTTTAAACATGCTAATTTTAGCTCTAACACTGATGATCCACCTACAACTGTGAACTGACGTTCAAAAATAAAACATTTGAAAACAGACCATTTTCCACATTTCTGAAGCATGACGTAATGGGGGGGTGTTATCTCTTTTGTCGAAAATCAGCCATTTTTGCTCGAACATTAAATGCCTCCAAATGGTATTTAATTAACTTCCCGAGCCCCTGGAAGCATGAAAATCACTTTAAACATGCTAATTTTAGCTCTAACACTGATGATCCACCTACAAATGTGAACTGACGTTCAAAAATAAAACATTTGAAAACGGACCATTTTCCACATTTCTGAAGCATGACGTAATGGGGGGGTGTTATCTCTTTTGTCGAAAATCAGCCGTTTTTGCTCGAACATTAAATGCCTCCAAATGGTATTTATTTCACTTCCCGAGCCCCTGGAAGCATGAAAATCACTTTAAACATGCTAATTTTAGCTCTAACACTGATGATCCACCTACAAATGTGAACTGACGTTCAAAAATAAAACATTTGAAAACGGACCATTTTCCACATTTCTGAAGCATGACGTAATGGGGGGGGTGTTATCTCTTTTGTCGAAAATCAGCCGTTTTTGCTCGAACATTAAATGCCTCCAAATGGTATTTAATTAACTTCCCGAGCCCCTGGAAGCATGAAAATCACTTTAAACATGCTAATTTTAGCTCTAACACTGATGATCCACCTACAAATGTGAACTGACGTTCAAAAATAAAACATTTGAAAACGGACCATTTTCCACATTTCTGAAGCATGACGTAATGGGGGGGTGTTATCTCTTTTGTCGAAAATCAGCCGTTTTTGCTCGAACATTAAATGCCTCCAAATGGTATTTAATTAACTTCCCGGGGTGAAGAAACCCTTTTTGAGAACTCAGAGTGAGTAATGTGCCATTTTCATGCACTTTTAACCATTCCATAAATCTTGTGTTTTGGGCCCCTGGAAGCATGAAAATCACTTTAAACATGCTAATTTTAGCTCTAACACTGATGATCCACCTACAAATGTGAACTGACATTCAAAAATAAAACATTTGAAAACGGACCATTTTCCACATTTCTGAAGCATGACGTAATGGGGGGGTGTTATCTCTTTTGTCGAAAATCAGCTGTTTTTGCTCGAACATTTAATGCCTCCAAATGGTATTTAATTAACTTCCCGAGCCCCTGGAAGCATGAAAATCACTTTAAACATGCTAATTTTAGCTCTAACACTGATGATCCACCTACAAATGTGAACTGACGTTCAAAAATAAAACATTTGAAAACGGACCATTTTCCACATTTCTGAAGCATGACGTAATGGGGGGGTGTTATCTCTTTTGTCGAAAATCAGCCGTTTTTGCTCGAACATTAAATGCCTCCAAATGGTATTTATTTCACTTCCCGGGGTGAAGAAACCCTTTTTGAGAACTCAGAGTGAGTAAATTGGCCATTTTCATGCACTTTTAACCATTCCATTAATCTTGTGTTTTGGGCCCCTGGAAGCATGAAAATGACTTTAAACATGCTAATTTTAGCTCTAACACTGATGATCCACCTACAAATGTGAACTGACGTTCAAAAATAAAACATTTGAAAACGGACCATTTTCCACATTTCTGAAGCATGACGTAATGGGGGGGTGTTATCTCTTTTGTCGAAAATCAGCCGTTTTTGCTCGAACATTAAATGCCTCCAAATGGTATTTATTTCACTTCCCGGGGTGAAGAAACCCTTTTTGAGAACTCAGAGTGAGTAAATTGGCCATTTTCATGCACTTTTAACCATTCCATAAATCTTGTGTTTTGGGCCCCTGGAAGCATGAAAATCACTTTAAACATGCTAATTTTAGCTCTAACACTGATGATCCACCTACAAATGTGAACTGACGTTCAAAAATAAAACATTTGAAAACGGACCATTTTCCACATTTCTGAAGCATGACGTAATGGGGGGGTGTTATCTCTTTTGTCGAAAATCAGCCGTTTTTGCTCGAACATTAAATGCCTCCAAATGGTATTTAATTAACTTCCCGAGCCCCTGGAAGCATGAAAATCACTTTAAACATTCTAATTTTAGCTCTAACACTGATGATCCACCTACAAATGTGAACTGACGTTCAAAAATAAAACATTTGAAAACGGACCATTTTCCACATTTCTGAATCATGACGTAATGGGGGGGTGTTATCTCTTTTGTCGAAAATCAGCCGTTTTTGCTCGAACATTAAATGCCTCCAAATGGTATTTAATGAACTTCCCGAGCCCCTGGAAGCATGAAAATCACTTTAAACATGCTAATTTTAGCTCTAACACTGATGATCCACCTACAAATGTGAACTGACGTTCAAAAATAAAACATTTGAAAACGGACCATTTTCCACATTTCTGAAGCATGAAGTAATGGGGGGGTGTTATCTCTTTTGTCGAAAATCAGCCGTTTTTGCTCGAACATTAAATGCCTCCAAATGGTATTTAATTAACTTCCCGGGGTGAAGAAACCCTTTTTGAGAACTCAGAGTGAGTAAATTGGCCATTTTCATGCACTTTTAACCATTCCATAAATCTTGTGTTTTGGGCCCCTGGAAGCATGAAAATCACTTTAAACATGCTAATTTTAGCTCTAACACTGATGATCCACCTACAAATGTGAACTGACGTTCAAAAATAAAACATTTGAAAACGGACCATTTTCCACATTTCTGAAGCATGACGTAATGGGGGGGTGTTATCTCTTTTGTCGAAAATCAGCCGTTTTTGCTCGAACATTACATGCCTCCAAATGGTATTTAATTAACTTCCCGAGCCCCTGGAAGCATGAAAATCACTTTAAACATGCTAATTTTAGCTCTAACACTGATGATCCACCTACAAATGTGAACTGACGTTCAAAAATAAAACATTTGAAAACGGACCATTTTCCACATTTCTGAAGCATGACGTAATGGGGGGGTGTTATCTCTTTTGTCGAAAATCAGCCGTTTTTGCTCGAACATTAAATGCCTCCAAATGGTATTTAATTAACTTCCCGAGCCCCTGGAAGCATGAAAATCACTTTAAACATGCTAATTTTAGCTCTAACACTGATGATCCACCTACAAATGTGAACTGACGTTCAAAAATAAAACATTTGAAAACGGACCATTTTCCACATTTCTGAAGCATGACGTAATGGGGGGGTGTTATCTCTTTTGTCGAAAATCAGCCGTTTTTGCTCGAACATTAAATGCCTCCAAATGGTATTTAATTAACTTCCCGAGCCCCTGGAAGCATGAAAATCACTTTAAACATGCTAATTTTAGCTCTAACACTGATGATCCACCTACAAATGTGAACTGACGTTCAAAAATAAAACATTTGAAAACGGACCATTTTCCACATTTCTGAAGCATGACGTAATGGGGGGGTGTTATCTCTTTTGTCGAAAATCAGCCGTTTTTGCTCGAACATTAAATGCCTCCAAATGGTATTTAATTAACTTCCCGAGCCCCTGGAAGCATGAAAATCACTTTAAACATGCTAATTTTAGCTCTAACACTGATGATCCACCTACAAATGTGAACTGACGTTCAAAAATAAAACATTTGAAAACGGACCATTTTCCACATTTCTGAAGCATGACGTAATGGGGGGGTGTTATCTCTTTTGTCGAAAATCAGCCGTTTTTGCTCGAACATTAAATGCCTCCAAATGGTATTTAATTAACTTCCCGGGGTGAAGAAACCCTTTTTGAGAACTCAGAGTGAGTAAATTGGCCATTTTCATGCACTTTTAACCATTCCATAAATCTTGTGTTTTGGGCCCCTGGAAGCATGAAAATCACTTTAAACATGCTAATTTTAGCTCTAACACTGATGATCCACCTACAAATGTGAACTGACGTTCAAAAATAAAACATTTGAAAACGGACCATTTTCCACATTTCTGAAGCATGACGTAATGGGGGGGTGTTATCTCTTTTGTCGAAAATCAGCCGTTTTTGCTCGAACATTAAATGCCTCCAAATGGTATTTAATTAACTTCCCGAGCCCCTGGAAGCATGAAAATCACTTTAAACATGCTAATTTTAGCTCTAACACTGATGATCCACCTACAAATGTGAACTGACGTTCAAAAATAAAACACTTGAAAACGGACCATTTTCCACATTTCTGAAGCATGACGTAATGGGGGGGTGTTATCTCTTTTGTCGAAAATCAGCCGTTTTTGCTCGAACATTAAATGCCTCCAAATGGTATTTAATTAACTTCCCGGGGTGAAGAAACCCTTTTTGAGAACTCAGAGTGAGTAAATTGGCCATTTTCATGCACTTTTAACCATTCCATAAATCTTGTGTTTTGGGCCCCTGGAAGCATGAAAATCACTTTAAACATGCTAATTTTAGCTCTAACACTGATGATCCACCTACAAATGTGAACTGACGTTCAAAAATAAAACATTTGACAACGGACCATTTTCCACATTTCTGAAGCATGACGTAATGGGGGGGGTGTTATCTCTTTTGTCGAAAATCAGCCGTTTTTGCTCGAACATTAAATGCCTCCAAATGGTATTTAATTAACTTCCCGAGCCCCTGGAAGCATGAAAATCACTTTAAACATGCTAATTTTAGCTCTAACACTGATGATCCACCTACAAATGTGAACTGACGTTCAAAAATAAAACATTTGAAAACGGACCATTTTCCACATTTCTGAAGCATGACGTAATGGGGGGGTGTTATCTCTTTTGTCGAAAATCAGCCGTTTTTGCTCGAACATTAAATGCCTCCAAATGGTATTTAATTAACTTCCCGGGGTGAAGAAACCCTTTTTGAGAACTCAGAGTGAGTAAATTGGCCATTTTCATGCACTTTTAACCATTCCATAAATCTTGTGTTTTGGGCCCCTGGAAGCATGAAAATCACTTTAAACATGCTAATTTTAGCTCTAACACTGATGATCCACCTACAAATGTGAACTGACGTTCAAAAATAAAACATTTGAAAACGGACCATTTTCCACATTTCTGAAGCATGACGTAATGGGGGGGTGTTATCTCTTTTGTCGAAAATCAGCCGTTTTTGCTCGAACATTAAATGCCTCCAAATGGTATTTAACTAACTTCCCGAGCCCCTGGAAGCATGAAAATCACTTTAAACATGCTAATTTTAGCTCTAACACTGATGATCCACCTACAAATGTGAACTGACGTTCAAAAATAGAACATTTGAAAACGGACCATTTTCCACATTTCTGAAGCATGACGTAATGGGGGGGTGTTATCTCTTTTGTCGAAAATCAGCCGTTTTTGCTCGAACATTAAATGCCTCCAAATGGTATTTAATTAACTTCCCGAGCCCCTGGAAGCATGAAAATCACTTTAAACATGCTAATTTTAGCTCTAACACTGATGATCCACCTACAAATGTGAACTGACGTTCAAAAATAAAACATTTGAAAACGGACCATTTTCCACATTTCTGAAGCATGACGTAATGGGGGGGTGTTATCTCTTTTGTCGAAAATCAGCCGTTTTTGCTCGAAAATTAAATGCCTCCAAATGGTATTTAATTAACTTCCCGAGCCCCTGGAAGCATGAAAATCACTTTAAACATGCTAATTTTAGCTCTAACACTGATGATCCACCTACAAATGTGAACTGACGTTCAAAAATAAAACATTTGAAAACGGACCATTTTCCACATTTCTGAAGCATGACGTAATGGGGGGGTGTTATCTCTTTTGTCGAAAATCAGCCGTTTTTGCTCGAACATTAAATGCCTCCAAATGGTATTTAATTAACTTCCCGAGCCCCTGGAAGCATGAAAATCACTTTAAACATGCTAATTTTAGCTCTAACACTGATGATCCACCTACAAATGTGAACTGACGTTCAAAAATAAAACATTTGAAAACGGACCATTTTCCACATTTCTGAAGCATGACGTAATGGGGGGGTGTTATCTCTTTTGTCGAAAATCAGCCGTTTTTGCTCGAACATTAAATGCCTCCAAATGGTATTTAATTAACTTCCCGGGGTGAAGAAACCCTTTTTGAGAACTCAGAGTGAGTAAATTGGCCATTTTCATGCACTTTTAACCATTCCATAAATCTTGTGTTTTGGGCCCCTGGAAGCATGAAAATCACTTTAAACATGCTAATTTTAGCTCTAACACTGATGATCCACCTACAAATGTGAACTGACGTTCAAAAATAAAACATTTGAAAACGGACCATTTTCCACATTTCTGAAGCATGACGTAATGGGGGGGTGTTATCTCTTTTGTCGAAAATCAGCCGTTTTTGCTCGAACATTAAATGCCTCCAAATGGTATTTAATTAACTTCCCGAGCCCCTGGAAGCATGAAAATCACTTTAAACATGCTAATTTTAGCTCTAACACTGATGATCCACCTACAAATGTGAACTGACGTTCAAAAATAAAACATTTGAAAACTGACCATTTTCCACATTTCTGAAGCATGACGTAATGGGGGGGTGTTATCTCTTTTGTCGAAAATCAGCCGTTTTTGCTCGAACATTAAATGCCTCCAAATGGTATTTAATTAACTTCCCGGGGTGAAGAAACCCTTTTTGAGAACTCAGAATGAGTAAATTGGCCATTTTCATGCACTTTTAACCATTCCATAAATCTTGTGTTTTGGGCCCCTGGAAGCATGAAAATCACTTTAAACATGCTAATTTTAGCTCTAACACTGATGATCCACCTACAAATGTGAACTGACGTTCAAAAATAAAACATTTGAAAACAGACCATTTTCCACATTTCTGAAGCATGACGTAATGGGGGGGTGTTATCTCTTTTGTCGAAAATCAGCCGTTTTTGCTCGAACATTAAATGCCTCCAAATGGTATTTAATTAACTTCCCGAGCCCCTGGAAGCATGAAAATCACTTTAAACATGCTAATTTTAGCTCTAACACTGATGATCCACCTACAAATGTGAACTGACGTTCAAAAATAAAACATTTGAAAACGGACCATTTTCCACATTTCTGAAGCATGACGTAATGGGGGGGTGTTATCTCTTTTGTCGAAAATCAGCCGTTTTTGCTCGAACATTAAATGCCTCCAAATGGTATTTAATTAACTTCCCGGGGTGAAGAAACCCTTTTTGAGAACTCAGAGTGAGTAAATTGGCCATTTTCATGCACTTTTAACAATTCCATAAATCTTGTGTTTTGGGCCCCTGGAAGCATGAAAATCACTTTAAACATGCTAATTTTAGCTCTAACACTGATGATCCACCTACAAATGTGAACTGATGTTCAAAAATAAAACATTTGAAAACGGACCATTTTCCACATTTCTGAAGCATGACGTAATGGGGGGGTGTTATCTCTTTTGTCGAAAATCAGCCGTTTTTGCTCGAACATTAAATGCCTCCAAATGGTATTTAATTAACTTCCCGGGGTGAAGAAACCCTTTTTGAGAACTCAGAGTGAGTAAATTGGCCATTTTCATGCACTTTTAACAATTCCATAAATCTTGTGTTTTGGGCCCCTGGAAGCATGAAAATCACTTTAAACATGCTAATTTTAGCTCTAACACTGATGATCCACCTACAAATGTGAACTGACGTTCAAAAATAAAACATTTGAAAACGGACCATTTTCCACATTTCTGAAGCATGACGTAATGGGGGGGTGTTATCTCTTTTGTCGAAAATCAGCCGTTTTTGCTCGAACATTAAATGCCTCCAAATGGTATTTAATTAACTTCCCGAGCCCCTGGAAGCATGAAAATCACTTTAAACATGCTAATTTTAGCTCTAACACTGATGATCCACCTACAAATGTGAACTGACGTTCAAAAATAAAACATTTGAAAACGGACCATTTTCCACATTTCTGAAGCATGACGTAATGGGGGGGTGTTATCTCTTTTGTCGAAAATCAGCCGTTTTTGCTCGAACATTAAATGCCTCCAAATGGTATTTAATTAACTTCCCGAGCCCCTGGAAGCATGAAAATCACTTTAAACATGCTAATTTTAGCTCTAACACTGATGATCCACCTACAAATGTGAACTGACGTTCAAAAATAAAACATTTGAAAACGGACCATTTTCCACATTTCTGAAGCATGACGTAATGGGGGGGTGTTATCTCTTTTGTCGAAAATCAGCCGTTTTTGCTCGAACATTAAATGCCTCCAAATGGTATTTAATGAACTTCCCGAGCCCCTGGAAGCATGAAAATCACTTTAAACATGCTAATTTTAGCTCTAACACTGATGATCCACCTACAAATGTGAACTGACGTTCAAAAATAAAACATTTGAAAACGGACCATTTTCCACATTTCTGAAGCATGACGTAATGGGGGGGTGTTATCTCTTTTGTCGAAAATCAGCCGTTTTTGCTCGAACATTAAATGCCTCCAAATGGTATTTAATTAACTTCCTGGGGTGAAGAAACCCTTTTTGAGAACTCAGAGTGAGTAAATTGGCCATTTTCATGCACTTTTAACCATTCCATAAATCTTGTGTTTTGGGCCCCTGGAAGCATGAAAATCACTTTAAACATGCTAATTTTAGCTCTAACACTGATGATCCACCTACAAATGTGAACTGACGTTCAAAAATAAAACATTTGAAAACGGACCATTTTCCACATTTCTGAAGCATGACGTAATAGGGGGGTGTTATCTCTTTTGTCGAAAATCAGCCGTTTTTGCTCGAACATTAAATGCCTCCAAATGGTATTTAATTAACTTCCCGAGCCCCTGGAAGCATGAAAATCACTTTAAACATGCTAATTTTAGCTCTAACACTGATGATCCACCTACAAATGTGAACTGACGTTCAAAAATAGAACATTTGAAAACGGACCATTTTCCACATTTCTGAAGCATGACGTAATGGGGGGGTGTTATCTCTTTTGTCGAAAATCAGCCGTTTTTGCTCGAACATTAAATGCCTCCAAATGGTATTTAATTAACTTCCCGAGCCCCTGGAAGCATGAAAATCACTTTAAACATGCTAATTTTAGCTCTAACACTGATGATCCACCTACAAATGTGAACTGACGTTCAAAAATAAAACATTTGAAAACGGACCATTTTCCACATTTCTGAAGCATGACGTAATGGGGGGGTGTTATCTCTTTTGTCGAAAATCAGCCGTTTTTGCTCGAAAATTAAATGCCTCCAAATGGTATTTAATTAACTTCCCGAGCCCCTGGAAGCATGAAAATCACTTTAAACATGCTAATTTTAGCTCTAACACTGATGATCCACCTACAAATGTGAACTGACGTTCAAAAATAAAACATTTGAAAACGGACCATTTTCCACATTTCTGAAGCATGACGTAATGGGGGGGTGTTATCTCTTTTGTCGAAAATCAGCCGTTTTTGCTCGAACATTAAATGCCTCCAAATGGTATTTAATTAACTTCCCGAGCCCCTGGAAGCATGAAAATCACTTTAAACATGCTAATTTTAGCTCTAACACTGATGATCCACCTACAAATGTGAACTGACGTTCAAAAATAAAACATTTGAAAACGGACCATTTTCCACATTTCTGAAGCATGACGTAATGGGGGGGTGTTATCTCTTTTGTCGAAAATCAGCCGTTTTTGCTCGAACATTAAATGCCTCCAAATGGTATTTAATTAACTTCCCGGGGTGAAGAAACCCTTTTTGAGAACTCAGAGTGAGTAAATTGGCCATTTTCATGCACTTTTAACCATTCCATAAATCTTGTGTTTTGGGCCCCTGGAAGCATGAAAATCACGTTAAACATGCTAATTTTAGCTCTAACACTGATGATCCACCTACAAATGTGAACTGACGTTCAAAAATAAAACATTTGAAAACGGACCATTTTCCACATTTCTGAAGCATGACGTAATGGGGGGGTGTTATCTCTTTTGTCGAAAATCAGCCGTTTTTGCTCGAACATTAAATGCCTCCAAATGGTATTTAATTAACTTCCCGAGCCCCTGGAAGCATGAAAATCACTTTAAACATGCTAATTTTAGCTCTAACACTGATGATCCACCTACAAATGTGAACTGACGTTCAAAAATAAAACATTTGAAAACTGACCATTTTCCACATTTCTGAAGCATGACGTAATGGGGGGGTGTTATCTCTTTTGTCGAAAATCAGCCGTTTTTGCTCGAACATTAAATGACTCCAAATGGTATTTAATTAACTTCCCGGGGTGAAGAAACCCTTTTTGAGAACTCAGAATGAGTAAATTGGCCATTTTCATGCACTTTTAACCATTCCATAAATCTTGTGTTTTGGGCCCCTGGAAGCATGAAAATCACTTTAAACATGCTAATTTTAGCTCTAACACTGATGATCCACCTACAAATGTGAACTGACGTTCAAAAATAAAACATTTGAAAACAGACCATTTTCCACATTTCTGAAGCATGACGTAATGGGGGGGTGTTATCTCTTTTGTCGAAAATCAGCCGTTTTTGCTCGAACATTAAATGCCTCCAAATGGTATTTAATTAACTTCCCGAGCCCCTGGAAGCATGAAAATCACTTTAAACATGCTAATTTTAGCTCTAACACTGATGATCCACCTACAAATGTGAACTGACGTTCAAAAATAAAACATTTGAAAACGGACCATTTTCCACATTTCTGAAGCATGACGTAATGGGGGGGTGTTATCTCTTTTGTCGAAAATCAGCCGTTTTTGCTCGAACATTAAATGCCTCCAAATGGTATTTAATTAACTTCCCGGGGTGAAGAAACCCTTTTTGAGAACTCTGAGTGAGTAAATTGGCCATTTTCATGCACTTTTAACAATTCCATAAATCTTGTGTTTTGGGCCCCTGGAAGCATGAAAATCACTTTAAACATGCTAATTTTAGCTCTAACACTGATGATCCACCTACAAATGTGAACTGACGTTCAAAAATAAAACATTTGAAAACGGACCATTTTCCACATTTCTGAAGCATGACGTAATGGGGGGGTGTTATCTCTTTTGTCGAAAATCAGCCGTTTTTGCTCGAACATTAAATGCCTCCAAATGGTATTTAATTAACTTCCCGGGGTGAAGAAACCCTTTTTGAGAACTCAGAGTGAGTAAATTGGCCATTTTCATGCACTTTTAACAATTCCATAAATCTTGTGTTTTGGGCCCCTGGAAGCATGAAAATCACTTTAAACATGCTAATTTTAGCTCTAACACTGATGATCCACCTACAAATGTGAACTGACGTTCAAAAATAAAACATTTGAAAACGGACCATTTTCCACATTTCTGAAGCATGACGTAATGGGGGGGTGTTATCTCTTTTGTCGAAAATCAGCCGTTTTTGCTCGAACATTAAATGCCTCCAAATGGTATTTAATTAACTTCCCGAGCCCCTGGAAGCATGAAAATCACTTTAAACATGCTAATTTTAGCTCTAACACTGATGATCCACCTACAAATGTGAACTGACGTTCAAAAATAAAACATTTGAAAACGGACCATTTTCCACATTTCTGAAGCATGACGTAATGGGGGGGTGTTATCTCTTTTGTCGAAAATCAGCCGTTTTTGCTCGAACATTAAATGCCTCCAAATGGTATTTAATTAACTTCCCGAGCCCCTGGAAGCATGAAAATCACTTTAAACATGCTAATTTTAGCTCTAACACTGATGATCCACCTACAAATGTGAACTGACGTTCAAAAATAAAACATTTGAAAACGGACCATTTTCCACATTTCTGAAGCATGACGTAATGGGGGGGTGTTATCTCTTTTGTCGAAAATCAGCCGTTTTTGCTCGAACATTAAATGCCTCCAAATGGTATTTAATGAACTTCCCGAGCCCCTGGAAGCATGAAAATCACTTTAAACATGCTAATTTTAGCTCTAACACTGATGATCCACCTACAAATGTGAACTGACGTTCAAAAATAAAACATTTGAAAACGGACCATTTTCCACATTTCTGAAGCATGACGTAATGGGGGGGTGTTATCTCTTTTGTCGAAAATCAGCCGTTTTTGCTCGAACATTAAATGCCTCCAAATGGTATTTAATTAACTTCCCGGGGTGAAGAAACCCTTCTTGAGAACTCAGAGTGAGTAAATTGGCCATTTTCATGCACTTTTAACCATTCCATAAATCTTGTGTTTTGGGCCCCTGGAAGCATGAAAATCACTTTAAACATGCTAATTTTAGCTCTAACACTGATGATCCACCTACAAATGTGAACTGACGTTCAAAAATAAAACATTTGAAAACGGACCATTTTCCACATTTCTGAAGCATGACGTAATGGGGGGGTGTTATCTCTTTTGTCGAAAATCAGCCGTTTTTGCTCGAACATTACATGCCTCCAAATGGTATTTAATTAACTTCCCGAGCCCCTGGAAGCATGAAAATCACTTTAAACATGCTAATTTTAGCTCTAACACTGATGATCCACCTACAAATGTGAACTGACGTTCAAAAATAAAACATTTGAAAACGGACCATTTTCCACATTTCTGAAGCATGACGTAATGGGGGGGTGTTATCTCTTTTGTCGAAAATCAGCCGTTTTTGCTCGAACATTAAATGCCTCCAAATGGTATTTAATTAACTTCCCGAGCCCCTGGAAGCATGAAAATCACTTTAAACATACTAATTTTAGCTCTAACACTGATGATCCACCTACAAATGTGAACTGACGTTCAAAAATAAAACATTTGAAAACGGACCATTTTCCACATTTCTGAAGCATGACGTAATGGGGGGGTGTTATCTCTTTTGTCGAAAATCAGCCGTTTTTGCTCGAACATTAAATGCCTTCAAATGGTATTTAATTAACTTCCCGAGCCCCTGGAAGCATGAAAATCACTTTAAACATGCTAATTTTAGCTCTAACACTGATGATCCACCTACAAATGTGAACTGACGTTCAAAAATAAAACATTTGAAAACGGACCATTTTCCACATTTCTGAAGCATGACGTAATGGGGGGTGTTATCTCTTTTGTCGAAAATCAGCCGTTTTTGCTCGAACATTAAATGCCTCCAAATGGTATTTAATTAACTTCCCGAGCCCCTGGAAGCATGAAAATCACTTTAAACATGCTAATTTTAGCTCTAACACTGATGATCCACCTACAAATGTGAACTGACGTTCAAAAATAAAACATTTGAAAACGGACCATTTTCCACATTTCTGAAGCATGACGTAATGGGGGGGTGTTATCTCTTTTGTCGAAAATCAGCCGTTTTTGCTCGAACATTAAATGCCTCCAAATGGTATTTAATTAACTTCCCGAGCCCCTGGAAGCATGAAAATCACTTTAAACATGCTAATTTTAGCTCTAACACTGATGATCCACCTACAAATGTGAACTGACGTTCAAAAATAAAACACTTGAAAACGGACCATTTTCCACATTTCTGAAGCATGACGTAATGGGGGGGTGTTATCTCTTTTGTCGAAAATCAGCCGTTTTTGCTCGAACATTAAATGCCTCCAAATGGTATTTAATTAACTTCCCGGGGTGAAGAAACCCTTTTTGAGAACTCAGAGTGAGTAAATTGGCCATTTTCATGCACTTTTAACCATTCCATAAATCTTGTGTTTTGGGCCCCTGGAAGCATGAAAATCACTTTAAACATGCTAATTTTAGCTCTAACACTGATGATCCACCTACAAATGTGAACTGACGTTCAAAAATAAAACATTTGACAACGGACCATTTTCCACATTTCTGAAGCATGACGTAATGGGGGGGTGTTATCTCTTTTGTCGAAAATCAGCCGTTTTTGCTCGAACATTAAATGCCTCCAAATGGTATTTAATTAACTTCCCGAGCCCCTGGAAGCATGAAAATCACTTTAAACATGCTAATTTTAGCTCTAACACTGATGATCCACCTACAAATGTGAACTGACGTTCAAAAATAAAACATTTGAAAACGGACCATTTTCCACATTTCTGAAGCATGACGTAATGGGGGGGTGTTATCTCTTTTGTCGAAAATCAGCCGTTTTTGCTCGAACATTAAATGCCTCCAAATGGTATTTAATTAACTTCCCGGGGTGAAGAAACCCTTTTTGAGAACTCAGAGTGAGTAAATTGGCCATTTTCATGCACTTTTAACCATTCCATAAATCTTGTGTTTTGGGCCCCTGGAAGCATGAAAATCACTTTAAACATGCTAATTTTAGCTCTAACACTGATGATCCACCTACAAATGTGAACTGACGTTCAAAAATAAAACATTTGAAAACGGACCATTTTCCACATTTCTGAAGCATGACGTAATGGGGGGGTGTTATCTCTTTTGTCGAAAATCAGCCGTTTTTGCTCGAACATTAAATGCCTCCAAATGGTATTTAATTAACTTCCCGAGCCCCTGGAAGCATGAAAATCACTTTAAACATGCTAATTTTAGCTCTAACACTGATGATCCACCTACAAATGTGAACTGACGTTCAAAAATAGAACATTTGAAAACGGACCATTTTCCACATTTCTGAAGCATGACGTAATGGGGGGGTGTTATCTCTTTTGTCGAAAATCAGCCGTTTTTGCTCGAACATTAAATGCCTCCAAATGGTATTTAATTAACTTCCCGAGCCCCTGGAAGCATGAAAATCACTTTAAACATGCTAATTTTAGCTCTAACACTGATGATCCACCTACAAATGTGAACTGACGTTCAAAAATAAAACATTTGAAAACGGACCATTTTCCACATTTCTGAAGCATGACGTAATGGGGGGGTGTTATCTCTTTTGTCGAAAATCAGCCGTTTTTGCTCGAAAATTAAATGCCTCCAAATGGTATTTAATTAACTTCCCGAGCCCCTGGAAGCATGAAAATCACTTTAAACATGCTAATTTTAGCTCTAACACTGATGATCCACCTACAAATGTGAACTGACGTTCAAAAATAAAACATTTGAAAACGGACCATTTTCCACATTTCTGAAGCATGACGTAATGGGGGGGTGTTATCTCTTTTGTCGAAAATCAGCCGTTTTTGCTCGAACATTAAATGCCTCCAAATGGTATTTAATTAACTTCCCGAGCCCCTGGAAGCATGAAAATCACTTTAAACATGCTAATTTTAGCTCTAACACTGATGATCCACCTACAAATGTGAACTGACGTTCAAAAATAAAACATTTGAAAACGGACCATTTTCCACATTTCTGAAGCATGACGTAATGGGGGGGTGTTATCTCTTTTGTCGAAAATCAGCCGTTTTTGCTCGAACATTAAATGCCTCCAAATGGTATTTAATTAACTTCCCGGGGTGAAGAAACCCTTTTTGAGAACTCAGAGTGAGTAAATTGGCCATTTTCATGCACTTTTAACCATTCCATAAATCTTGTGTTTTGGGCCCCTGGAAGCATGAAAATCACTTTAAACATGCTAATTTTAGCTCTAACACTGATGATCCACCTACAAATGTGAACTGACGTTCAAAAATAAAACATTTGAAAACGGACCATTTTCCACATTTCTGAAGCATGACGTAATGGGGGGGTGTTATCTCTTTTGTCGAAAATCAGCCGTTTTTGCTCGAACATTAAATGCCTCCAAATGGTATTTAATTAACTTCCCGAGCCCCTGGAAGCATGAAAATCACTTTAAACATGCTAATTTTAGCTCTAACACTGATGATCCACCTACAAATGTGAACTGACGTTCAAAAATAAAACATTTGAAAACTGACCATTTTCCACATTTCTGAAGCATGACGTAATGGGGGGGTGTTATCTCTTTTGTCGAAAATCAGCCGTTTTTGCTCGAACATTAAATGCCTCCAAATGGTATTTAATTAACTTCCCGGGGTGAAGAAACCCTTTTTGAGAACTCAGAATGAGTAAATTGGCCATTTTCATGCACTTTTAACCATTCCATAAATCTTGTGTTTTGGGCCCCTGGAAGCATGAAAATCACTTTAAACATGCTAATTTTAGCTCTAACACTGATGATCCACCTACAAATGTGAACTGACGTTCAAAAATAAAACATTTGAAAACAGACCATTTTCCACATTTCTGAAGCATGACGTAATGGGGGGGTGTTATCTCTTTTGTCGAAAATCAGCCGTTTTTGCTCGAACATTAAATGCCTCCAAATGGTATTTAATTAACTTCCCGAGCCCCTGGAAGCATGAAAATCACTTTAAACATGCTAATTTTAGCTCTAACACTGATGATCCACCTACAAATGTGAACTGACGTTCAAAAATAAAACATTTGAAAACGGACCATTTTCCACATTTCTGAAGCATGACGTAATGGGGGGGTGTTATCTCTTTTGTCGAAAATCAGCCGTTTTTGCTCGAACATTAAATGCCTCCAAATGGTATTTAATTAACTTCCCGGGGTGAAGAAACCCTTTTTGAGAACTCAGAGTGAGTAAATTGGCCATTTTCATGCACTTTTAACAATTCCATAAATCTTGTGTTTTGGGCCCCTGGAAGCATGAAAATCACTTTAAACATGCTAATTTTAGCTCTAACACTGATGATCCACCTACAAATGTGAACTGACGTTCAAAAATAAAACATTTTAAAACGGACCATTTTCCACATTTCTGAAGCATGACGTAATGGGGGGGGTGTTATCTCTTTTGTCGAAAATCAGCCGTTTTTGCTCGAACATTAAATGCCTCCAAATGGTATTTAATTAACTTCCCGAGCCCCTGGAAGCATGAAAATCACTTTAAACATGCTAATTTTAGCTCTAACACTGATGATCCACCTACAAATGTGAACTGACGTTCAAAAATAAAACATTTGAAAACGGACCATTTTCCACATTTCTGAAGCATGACGTAATGGGGGGGTGTTATCTCTTTTGTCGAAAATCAGCCGTTTTTGCTCGAACATTAAATGCCTCCAAATGGTATTTAATTAACTTCCCGGGGTGAAGAAACCCTTTTTGAGAACTCAGAGTGAGTAAATTGGCCATTTTCATGCACTTTTAACCATTCCATAAATCTTGTGTTTTGGGCCCCTGGAAGCATGAAAATCACTTTAAACATGCTAATTTTAGCTCTAACACTGATGATCCACCTACAAATGTGAACTGACGTTCAAAAATAAAACATTTGAAAACGGACCATTTTCCACATTTCTGAAGCATGACGTAATGGGGGGGTGTTATCTGTTTTGTCGAAAATCAGCCGTTTTTGCTCGAACATTAAATGCCTCCAAATGGTATTTAATTAACTTCCCGGGGTGAAGAAACCCTTTTTGAGAACTCAGAGTGAGTAAATTGGCCATTTTCATGCACATTTAACCATTCCATAAATCTTGTGTTTTGGGCCCCTGGAAGCATGAAAATCACTTTAAACATGCTAATTTTAGCTCTAACACTGATGATCCACCTACAAATGTGAACTGACGTTCAAAAATAAAACATTTGAAAACGGACCATTTTCCACATTTCTGAAGCATGACGTAATCGGGGGGTGTTATCTCTTTTGTCGAAAATCAGCCGTTTTTTCTCGAACATTAAATGCCTCCAAATGGTATTTAATTAACTTCCCGGGGTGAAGAAACCCTTTTTGAGAACTCAGAGTGAGTAAATTGGCCATTTTCATGCACTTTTAACCATTCCATAAATCTTGTGTTTTGGGCCCCTGGAAGCATGAAAATCACTTTAAACATGCTAATTTTAGCTCTAACACTGATGATCCACCTACAAATGTGAACTGACGTTCAAAAATAAAACATTTGAAAACGGACCATTTTCCACATTTCTGAAGCATGACGTAATGGGGGGGTGTTATCTCTTTTGTCGAAAATCAGCCGTTTTTGCTCGAACATTAAATGCCTCCAAATGGTATTTAATTAACTTCCCGAGCCCCTGGAAGCATGAAAATCACTTTAAACACGCTAATTTTAGCTCTAACACTGATGATCCACCTACAAATGTGAACTGACGTTCAAAAATAAAACATTTGAAAACGGACCATTTTCCACATTTCTGAAGCATGACGTAATGGGGGGGGTGTTATCTCTTTTGTCGAAAATCAGCCGTTTTTGCTCGAACATTAAATGCCTCCAAATGGTATTTAATTAACTTCCCGGGGTGAAGAAACCCTTTTTGAGAACTCAGAGTGAGTAAATTGGCCATTTTCATGCACTTTTAACCATTCCATAAATCTTGTGTTTTGGGCCCCTGGAAGCATGAAAATCACTTTAAACATGCTAATTTTAGCTCTAACACTGATGATCCACCTACAAATGTGAACTGACGTTCAAAAATAAAACATTTGAAAACGGACCATTTTCCACATTTCTGAAGCATGACGTAATGGGGGGGTGTTATCTCTTTTGTCGAAAATCAGCCGTTTTTGCTCGAACATTAAATGCCTCCAAATGGTATTTAATTAACTTCCCGGGGTGAAGAAACCCTTTTTGAGAACTCAGAGTGAGTAAATTGGCCATTTTCATGCACTTTTAACCATTCCATAAATCTTGTGTTTTGGGCCCCTGGAAGCATGAAAATCACTTTAAATATGCTAATTTTAGCTCTAACACTGATGATCCACCTACAAATGTGAACTGACGTTCAAAAATAAAACATTTGAAAACGGACCATTTTCCACATTTCTGAAGCATGACGTAATGGGGGGGTGTTATCTCTTTTGTCGAAAATCAGCCGTTTTTGCTCGAACATTAAATGCCTCCAAATGGTATTTAATTAACTTCCCGAGCCCCTGGAAGCATGAAAATCACTTTAAACATGCTAATTTTAGCTCTAACACTGATGATCCACCTACAAATGTGAACTGACGTTCAAAAATAAAACATTTGAAAACGGACCATTTTCCACATTTCTGAAGCATGACGTAATGGGGGGGTGTTATCTCTTTTGTCGAAAATCAGCCGTTTTTGCTCGAACATTAAATGCCTCCAAATGGTATTTAATTAACTTCCCGGGGTGAAGAAACCCTTTTTGAGAACTCAGAGTGAGTAAATTGGCCATTTTCATGCACTTTTAACCATTCCATAAATCTTGTGTTTTGGGCCCCTGGAAGCATGAAAATCACTTTAAACATGCTAATTTTAGCTCTAACACTGATGATCCACCTACAAATGTGAACTGACGTTCAAAAATAAAACATTTGAAAACGGACCATTTTCCACATTTCTGAAGCATGACGTAATGGGGGGGTGTTATCTCTTTTGTCAAAAATCTGCCGTTTTTGCTCGAACATTAAATGCCTCCAAATGGTATTTAATTAACTTCCCGAGCCCCTGGAAGCATGAAAATCACTTTAAACATGCTAATTTTAGCTCTAACACTGATGATCCACCTACAAATGTGAACTGACGTTCAAAAAAAAAACATTTGAAAACAGACCATTTTCCACATTTCTGAAGCATGACGTAATGGGGGGGGTGTTATCTCTTTTGTCGAAAATCAGCCGTTTTTGCTCGAACATTAAATGCCTCCAAATGGTATTTAATTAACTTCCCGGGGTGAAGAAACCCTTTTTGAGAACTCAGAGTGAGTAAATTGGCCATTTTCATGCACTTTTAACCATTCCATAAATCTTGTGTTTTGGGCCCCTGGAAGCATGAAAATCACTTTAAACATGCTAATTTTAGCTCTAACACTGATGATCCACCTACAAATGTGAACTGACGTTCAAAAATAAAACATTTGAAAACGGACCATTTTCCACATTTCTGAAGCATGACGTAATGGGGGGGTGTTATCTCTTTTGTCGAAAATCAGCCGTTTTTGCTCGAACATTAAATGCCTCCAAATGGTATTTAATTAACTTCCCGGGGTGAAGAAACCCTTTTTGAGAACTCAGAGTGAGTAAATTGGCCATTTTCATGCACTTTTAACCATTCCATAAATCTTGTGTTTTGGGCCCCTGGAAGCATGAAAATCACTTTAAATATGCTAATTTTAGCTCTAACACTGATGATCCACCTACAAATGTGAACTGACGTTCAAAAATAAAACATTTGAAAACGGACCATTTCCCACATTTCTGAAGCATGACGTAATGGGGGGGTGTTATCTCTTTTGTCGAAAATCAGCCGTTTTTGCTCGAACATTAAATGCCTCCAAATGGTATTTAATTAACTTCCCGAGCCCCTGGAAGCATGAAAATCACTTTAAACATGCTAATTTTAGCTCTAACACTGATGATCCACCTACAAATGTGAACTGACGTTCAAAAATAAAACATTTGAAAACGGACCATTTTCCACATTTCTGAAGCATGACGTAATGGGGGGGTGTTATCTCTTTTGTCGAAAATCAGCCGTTTTTGCTCGAACATTAAATGCCTCCAAATGGTATTTAATTAACTTCCCGGGGTGAAGAAACCCTTTTTGAGAACTCAGAGTGAGTAAATTGGCCATTTTCATGCACTTTTAACCATTCCATAAATCTTGTGTTTTGGGCCCCTGGAAGCATGAAAATCACTTTAAACATGCTAATTTTAGCTCTAACACTGATGATCCACCTACAAATGTGAACTGACGTTCAAAAATAAAACATTTGAAAACGGACCATTTTCCACATTTCTGAAGCATGACGTAATGGGGGGGTGTTATCTGTTTTGTCGAAAATCAGCCGTTTTTGCTCGAACATTAAATGCCTCCAAATGGTATTTAATTAACTTCCCGGGGTGAAGAAACCCTTTTTGAGAACTCAGAGTGAGTAAATTGGCCATTTTCATGCACATTTAACCATTCCATAAATCTTGTGTTTTGGGCCCCTGGAAGCATGAAAATCACTTTAAACATGCTAATTTTAGCTCTAACACTGATGATCCACCTACAAATGTGAACTGACGTTCAAAAATAAAACATTTGAAAACGGACCATTTTCCACATTTCTGAAGCATGACGTAATCGGGGGGTGTTATCTCTTTTGTCGAAAATCAGCCGTTTTTTCTCGAACATTAAATGCCTCCAAATGGTATTTAATTAACTTCCCGGGGTGAAGAAACCCTTTTTGAGAACTCAGAGTGAGTAAATTGGCCATTTTCATGCACTTTTAACCATTCCATAAATCTTGTGTTTTGGGCCCCTGGAAGCATGAAAATCACTTTAAACATGCTAATTTTAGCTCTAACACTGATGATCCACCTACAAATGTGAACTGACGTTCAAAAATAAAACATTTGAAAACGGACCATTTTCCACATTTCTGAAGCATGACGTAATGGGGGGGTGTTATCTCTTTTGTCGAAAATCAGCCGTTTTTGCTCGAACATTAAATGCCTCCAAATGGTATTTAATTAACTTCCCGAGCCCCTGGAAGCATGAAAATCACTTTAAACATGCTAATTTTAGCTCTAACACTGATGATCCACCTACAAATGTGAACTGACGTTCAAAAATAAAACATTTGAAAACGGACCATTTTCCACATTTCTGAAGCATGACGTAATGGGGGGGGTGTTATCTCTTTTGTCGAAAATCAGCCGTTTTTGCTCGAACATTAAATGCCTCCAAATGGTATTTAATTAACTTCCCGGGGTGAAGAAACCCTTTTTGAGAACTCAGAGTGAGTAAATTGGCCATTTTCATGCACTTTTAACCATTCCATAAATCTTGTGTTTTGGGCCCCTGGAAGCATGAAAATCACTTTAAACATGCTAATTTTAGCTCTAACACTGATGATCCACCTACAAATGTGAACTGACGTTCAAAAATAAAACATTTGAAAACGGACCATTTTCCACATTTCTGAAGCATGACGTAATGGGGGGGTGTTATCTCTTTTGTCGAAAATCAGCCGTTTTTGCTCGAACATTAAATGCCTCCAAATGGTATTTAATTAACTTCCCGGGGTGAAGAAACCCTTTTTGAGAACTCAGAGTGAGTAAATTGGCCATTTTCATGCACTTTTAACCATTCCATAAATCTTGTGTTTTGGGCCCCTGGAAGCATGAAAATCACTTTAAATATGCTAATTTTAGCTCTAACACTGATGATCCACCTACAAATGTGAACTGACGTTCAAAAATAAAACATTTGAAAACGGACCATTTTCCACATTTCTGAAGCATGACGTAATGGGGGGGTGTTATCTCTTTTGTCGAAAATCAGCCGTTTTTGCTCGAACATTAAATGCCTCCAAATGGTATTTAATTAACTTCCCGAGCCCCTGGAAGCATGAAAATCACTTTAAACATGCTAATTTTAGCTCTAACACTGATGATCCACCTACAAATGTGAACTGACGTTCAAAAATAAAACATTTGAAAACGGACCATTTTCCACATTTCTGAAGCATGACGTAATGGGGGGGTGTTATCTCTTTTGTCGAAAATCAGCCGTTTTTGCTCGAACATTAAATGCCTCCAAATGGTATTTAATTAACTTCCCGGGGTGAAGAAACCCTTTTTGAGAACTCAGAGTGAGTAAATTGGCCATTTTCATGCACTTTTAACCATTCCATAAATCTTGTGTTTTGGGCCCCTGGAAGCATGAAAATCACTTTAAACATGCTAATTTTAGCTCTAACACTGATGATCCACCTACAAATGTGAACTGACGTTCAAAAATAAAACATTTGAAAACGGACCATTTTCCACATTTCTGAAGCATGACGTAATGGGGGGGTGTTATCTCTTTTGTCGAAAATCTGCCGTTTTTGCTCGAACATTAAATGCCTCCAAATGGTATTTAATTAACTTCCCGAGCCCCTGGAAGCATGAAAATCACTTTAAACATGCTAATTTTAGCTCTAACACTGATGATCCACCTACAAATGTGAACTGACGTTCAAAAAAAAAACATTTGAAAACAGACCATTTTCCACATTTCTGAAGCATGACGTAATGGGGGGGGTGTTATCTCTTTTGTCGAAAATCAGCCGTTTTTGCTCGAACATTAAATGCCTCCAAATGGTATTTAATTAACTTCCCGGGGTGAAGAAACCCTTTTTGAGAACTCAGAGTGAGTAAATTGGCCATTTTCATGCACTTTTAACCATTCCATAAATCTTGTGTTTTGGGCCCCTGGAAGCATGAAAATCACTTTAAACATGCTAATTTTAGCTCTAACACTGATGATCCACCTACAAATGTGAACTGACGTTCAAAAATAAAACATTTGAAAACGGACCATTTTCCACATTTCTGAAGCATGACGTAATGGGGGGGTGTTATCTCTTTTGTCGAAAATCAGCCGTTTTTGCTCGAACATTAAATGCCTCCAAATGGTATTTAATTAACTTCCCGGGGTGAAGAAACCCTTTTTGAGAACTCAGAGTGAGTAAATTGGCCATTTTCATGCACTTTTAACCATTCCATAAATCTTGTGTTTTGGGCCCCTGGAAGCATGAAAATCACTTTAAATATGCTAATTTTAGCTCTAACACTGATGATCCACCTACAAATGTGAACTGACGTTCAAAAATAAAACATTTGAAAACGGACCATTTCCCACATTTCTGAAGCATGACGTAATGGGGGGGTGTTATCTCTTTTGTCGAAAATCAGCCGTTTTTGCTCGAACATTAAATGCCTCCAAATGGTATTTAATTAACTTCCCGAGCCCCTGGAAGCATGAAAATCACTTTAAACATGCTAATTTTAGCTCTAACACTGATGATCCACCTACAAATGTGAACTGACGTTCAAAAATAAAACATTTGAAAACGGACCATTTTCCACATTTCTGAAGCATGACGTAATGGGGGGGTGTTATCTCTTTTGTCGAAAATCAGCCGTTTTTGCTCGAACATTAAATGCCTCCAAATGGTATTTAATTAACTTCCCGGGGTGAAGAAACCCTTTTTGAGAACTCAGAGTGAGTAAATTGGCCATTTTCATGCACTTTTAACCATTCCATAAATCTTGTGTTTTGGGCCCCTGGAAGCATGAAAATCACTTTAAACATGCTAATTTTAGCTCTAACACTGATGATCCACCTACAAATGTGAACTGACGTTCAAAAATAAAACATTTGAAAACGGACCATTTTCCACATTTCTGAAGCATGACGTAATGGGGGGGTGTTATCTCTTTTGTCGAAAATCTGCCGTTTTTGCTCGAACATTAAATGCCTCCAAATGGTATTTAATTAACTTCCCGAGCCCCCGGAAGCATGAAAATCACTTTAAACATGCTAATTTTAGCTCTAACACTGATGATCCACCTACAAATGTGAACTGACGTTCAAAAATAAAACATTTGAAAACAGACCATTTTCCACATTTCTGAAGCATGACGTAATGGGGGGGTGTTATCTCTTTTGTCGAAAATCAGCCGTTTTTGCTCGAACATTAAATGCCTCCAAATGGTATTTAATTAACTTCCCGGGGTGAAGAAACCCTTTTTGAGAACTCAGAGTGAGTAAATTGGCCATTTTCATGCACTTTTAACCATTCCATAAATCTTGTGTTTTGGGCCCCTGGAAGCATGAAAATCACTTTAAACATGCTAATTTTAGCTCTAACACTGATGATCCACCTACAAATGTGAACTGACGTTCAAAAATAAAACATTTGAAAACGGACCATTTTCCACATTTCTGAAGCATGACGTAATGGGGGGGTGTTATCTCTTTTGTCGAAAATCAGCCATTTTTGCTCGAACATTAAATGCCTCCAAATGGTATTTAATTAACTTCCCGAGCCCCTGGAAGCATGAAAATCACTTTAAACATGCTAATTTTAGCTCTAACACTGATGATCCACCTACAAATGTGAACTGACGTTCAAAAATAAAACATTTGAAAACTGACCATTTTCCACATTTCTGAAGCATGACGTAATGGGGGGGTGTTATCTCTTTTGTCGAAAATCAGCCGTTTTTGCTCGAACATTAAATGCCTCCAAATGGTATTTAATTAACTTCCCGGGGTGAAGAAACCCTTTTTGAGAACTCAGAATGAGTAAATTGGCCATTTTCATGCACTTTTAACCATTCCATAAATCTTGTGTTTTGGGCCCCTGGAAGCATGAAAATCACTTTAAACATGCTAATTTTAGCTCTAACACTGATGATCCACCTACAAATGTGAACTGACGTTCAAAAATAAAACATTTGAAAACAGACCATTTTCCACATTTCTGAAGCATGACGTAATGGGGGGGTGTTATCTCTTTTGTCGAAAATCAGCCGTTTTTGCTCGAACATTAAATGCCTCCAAATGGTATTTAATTAACTTCCCGAGCCCCTGGAAGCATGAAAATCACTTTAAACATGCTAATTTTAGCTCTAACACTGATGATCCACCTACAAATGTGAACTGACGTTCAAAAATAAAACATTTGAAAACGGACCATTTTCCACATTTCTGAAGCATGACGTAATGGGGGGGTGTTATCTCTTTTGTCGAAAATCAGCCGTTTTTGCTCGAACATTAAATGCCTCCAAATGGTATTTAATTAACTTCCCGGGGTGAAGAAACCCTTTTTGAGAACTCAGAGTGAGTAAATTGGCCATTTTCATGCACTTTTAACAATTCCATAAATCTTGTGTTTTGGGCCCCTGGAAGCATGAAAATCACTTTAAACATGCTAATTTTAGCTCTAACACTGATGATCCACCTACAAATGTGAACTGACGTTCAAAAATAAAACATTTTAAAACGGACCATTTTCCACATTTCTGAAGCATGACGTAATGGGGGGGGTGTTATCTCTTTTGTCGAAAATCAGCCGTTTTTGCTCGAACATTAAATGCCTCCAAATGGTATTTAATTAACTTCCCGAGCCCCTGGAAGCATGAAAATCACTTTAAACATGCTAATTTTAGCTCTAACACTGATGATCCACCTACAAATGTGAACTGACGTTCAAAAATAAAACATTTGAAAACGGACCATTTTCCACATTTCTGAAGCATGACGTAATGGGGGGGTGTTATCTCTTTTGTCGAAAATCAGCCGTTTTTGCTCGAACATTAAATGCCTCCAAATGGTATTTAATTAACTTCCCGGGGTGAAGAAACCCTTTTTGAGAACTCAGAGTGAGTAAATTGGCCATTTTCATGCACTTTTAACCATTCCATAAATCTTGTGTTTTGGGCCCCTGGAAGCATGAAAATCACTTTAAACATGCTAATTTTAGCTCTAACACTGATGATCCACCTACAAATGTGAACTGACGTTCAAAAATAAAACATTTGAAAACGGACCATTTTCCACATTTCTGAAGCATGACGTAATGGGGGGGTGTTATCTGTTTTGTCGAAAATCAGCCGTTTTTGCTCGAACATTAAATGCCTCCAAATGGTATTTAATTAACTTCCCGGGGTGAAGAAACCCTTTTTGAGAACTCAGAGTGAGTAAATTGGCCATTTTCATGCACATTTAACCATTCCATAAATCTTGTGTTTTGGGCCCCTGGAAGCATGAAAATCACTTTAAACATGCTAATTTTAGCTCTAACACTGATGATCCACCTACAAATGTGAACTGACGTTCAAAAATAAAACATTTGAAAACGGACCATTTTCCACATTTCTGAAGCATGACGTAATCGGGGGGTGTTATCTCTTTTGTCGAAAATCAGCCGTTTTTTCTCGAACATTAAATGCCTCCAAATGGTATTTAATTAACTTCCCGGGGTGAAGAAACCCTTTTTGAGAACTCAGAGTGAGTAAATTGGCCATTTTCATGCACTTTTAACCATTCCATAAATCTTGTGTTTTGGGCCCCTGGAAGCATGAAAATCACTTTAAACATGCTAATTTTAGCTCTAACACTGATGATCCACCTACAAATGTGAACTGACGTTCAAAAATAAAACATTTGAAAACGGACCATTTTCCACATTTCTGAAGCATGACGTAATGGGGGGGTGTTATCTCTTTTGTCGAAAATCAGCCGTTTTTGCTCGAACATTAAATGCCTCCAAATGGTATTTAATTAACTTCCCGAGCCCCTGGAAGCATGAAAATCACTTTAAACATGCTAATTTTAGCTCTAACACTGATGATCCACCTACAAATGTGAACTGACGTTCAAAAATAAAACATTTGAAAACGGACCATTTTCCACATTTCTGAAGCATGACGTAATGGGGGGGGTGTTATCTCTTTTGTCGAAAATCAGCCGTTTTTGCTCGAACATTAAATGCCTCCAAATGGTATTTAATTAACTTCCCGGGGTGAAGAAACCCTTTTTGAGAACTCAGAGTGAGTAAATTGGCCATTTTCATGCACTTTTAACCATTCCATAAATCTTGTGTTTTGGGCCCCTGGAAGCATGAAAATCACTTTAAACATGCTAATTTTAGCTCTAACACTGATGATCCACCTACAAATGTGAACTGACGTTCAAAAATAAAACATTTGAAAACGGACCATTTTCCACATTTCTGAAGCATGACGTAATGGGGGGGTGTTATCTCTTTTGTCGAAAATCAGCCGTTTTTGCTCGAACATTAAATGCCTCCAAATGGTATTTAATTAACTTCCCGGGGTGAAGAAACCCTTTTTGAGAACTCAGAGTGAGTAAATTGGCCATTTTCATGCACTTTTAACCATTCCATAAATCTTGTGTTTTGGGCCCCTGGAAGCATGAAAATCACTTTAAATATGCTAATTTTAGCTCTAACACTGATGATCCACCTACAAATGTGAACTGACGTTCAAAAATAAAACATTTGAAAACGGACCATTTTCCACATTTCTGAAGCATGACGTAATGGGGGGGTGTTATCTCTTTTGTCGAAAATCAGCCGTTTTTGCTCGAACATTAAATGCCTCCAAATGGTATTTAATTAACTTCCCGAGCCCCTGGAAGCATGAAAATCACTTTAAACATGCTAATTTTAGCTCTAACACTGATGATCCACCTACAAATGTGAACTGACGTTCAAAAATAAAACATTTGAAAACGGACCATTTTCCACATTTCTGAAGCATGACGTAATGGGGGGGTGTTATCTCTTTTGTCGAAAATCAGCCGTTTTTGCTCGAACATTAAATGCCTCCAAATGGTATTTAATTAACTTCCCGGGGTGAAGAAACCCTTTTTGAGAACTCAGAGTGAGTAAATTGGCCATTTTCATGCACTTTTAACCATTCCATAAATCTTGTGTTTTGGGCCCCTGGAAGCATGAAAATCACTTTAAACATGCTAATTTTAGCTCTAACACTGATGATCCACCTACAAATGTGAACTGACGTTCAAAAATAAAACATTTGAAAACGGACCATTTTCCACATTTCTGAAGCATGACGTAATGGGGGGGTGTTATCTCTTTTGTCGAAAATCTGCCGTTTTTGCTCGAACATTAAATGCCTCCAAATGGTATTTAATTAACTTCCCGAGCCCCTGGAAGCATGAAAATCACTTTAAACATGCTAATTTTAGCTCTAACACTGATGATCCACCTACAAATGTGAACTGACGTTCAAAAAAAAAACATTTGAAAACAGACCATTTTCCACATTTCTGAAGCATGACGTAATGGGGGGGGTGTTATCTCTTTTGTCGAAAATCAGCCGTTTTTGCTCGAACATTAAATGCCTCCAAATGGTATTTAATTAACTTCCCGGGGTGAAGAAACCCTTTTTGAGAACTCAGAGTGAGTAAATTGGCCATTTTCATGCACTTTTAACCATTCCATAAATCTTGTGTTTTGGGCCCCTGGAAGCATGAAAATCACTTTAAACATGCTAATTTTAGCTCTAACACTGATGATCCACCTACAAATGTGAACTGACGTTCAAAAATAAAACATTTGAAAACGGACCATTTTCCACATTTCTGAAGCATGACGTAATGGGGGGGTGTTATCTCTTTTGTCGAAAATCAGCCGTTTTTGCTCGAACATTAAATGCCTCCAAATGGTATTTAATTAACTTCCCGGGGTGAAGAAACCCTTTTTGAGAACTCAGAGTGAGTAAATTGGCCATTTTCATGCACTTTTAACCATTCCATAAATCTTGTGTTTTGGGCCCCTGGAAGCATGAAAATCACTTTAAATATGCTAATTTTAGCTCTAACACTGATGATCCACCTACAAATGTGAACTGACGTTCAAAAATAAAACATTTGAAAACGGACCATTTCCCACATTTCTGAAGCATGACGTAATGGGGGGGTGTTATCTCTTTTGTCGAAAATCAGCCGTTTTTGCTCGAACATTAAATGCCTCCAAATGGTATTTAATTAACTTCCCGAGCCCCTGGAAGCATGAAAATCACTTTAAACATGCTAATTTTAGCTCTAACACTGATGATCCACCTACAAATGTGAACTGACGTTCAAAAATAAAACATTTGAAAACGGACCATTTTCCACATTTCTGAAGCATGACGTAATGGGGGGGTGTTATCTCTTTTGTCGAAAATCAGCCGTTTTTGCTCGAACATTAAATGCCTCCAAATGGTATTTAATTAACTTCCCGGGGTGAAGAAACCCTTTTTGAGAACTCAGAGTGAGTAAATTGGCCATTTTCATGCACTTTTAACCATTCCATAAATCTTGTGTTTTGGGCCCCTGGAAGCATGAAAATCACTTTAAACATGCTAATTTTAGCTCTAACACTGATGATCCACCTACAAATGTGAACTGACGTTCAAAAATAAAACATTTGAAAACGGACCATTTTCCACATTTCTGAAGCATGACGTAATGGGGGGGTGTTATCTCTTTTGTCGAAAATCTGCCGTTTTTGCTCGAACATTAAATGCCTCCAAATGGTATTTAATTAACTTCCCGAGCCCCCGGAAGCATGAAAATCACTTTAAACATGCTAATTTTAGCTCTAACACTGATGATCCACCTACAAATGTGAACTGACGTTCAAAAATAAAACATTTGAAAACAGACCATTTTCCACATTTCTGAAGCATGACGTAATGGGGGGGGTGTTATCTCTTTTGTCGAAAATCAGCCGTTTTTGCTCGAACATTAAATGCCTCCAAATGGTATTTAATTAACTTCCCGAGCCCCTGGAAGCATGAAAATCACTTTAAACATGCTAATTTTAGCTCTAACACTGATGATCCACCTACAAATGTGAACTGACTTTCAAAAATAAAACATTTGAAAACGGACCATTTTCCACATTTCTGAAGCATGACGTAATGGGGGGGTGTTATCTCTTTTGTCGAAAATCAGCCGTTTTTGCTCGAACATTAAATGCCTCCAAATGGTATTTAATTAACTTCCCGAGCCCCTGGAAGCATGAAAATCACTTTAAACATGCTAATTTTAGCTCTAACACTGATGATCCACCTACAAATGTGAACTGACGTTCAAAAATAAAACATTTGAAAACGGACCATTTTCCACATTTCTGAAGCATGACGTAATGGGGGGGTGTTATCTCTTTTGTCGAAAATCAGCCGTTTTTGCTCGAACATTAAATGCCTCCAAATGGTATTTATTTCACTTCCCGAGCCCCTGGAAGCATGAAAATCACTTTAAACATGCTAATTTTAGCTCTAACACTGATGATCCACCTACAAATGTGAACTGACGTTCAAAAATAAAACATTTGAAAACGGACCATTTTCCACATTTCTGAGGCATGACGTAATGGGGGGGTGTTATCTCTTTTGTCGAAAATCAGCCGTTTTTGCTCGAACATTAAATGCCTCCAAATGGTATTTAATTAACTTCCAGAGCCCCTGGAAGCATGAAAATCACTTTAAACATGCTAATTTTAGCTCTAACACTGATGATCCACCTACAAATGTGAACTGACGTTCAAAAATAAAACATTTGAAAACGGACCATTTTCCACATTTCTGAAGCATGACGTAATGGGGGGGTGTTATCTCTTTTGTCGAAAATCAGCCGTTTTTGCTCGAACATTAAATGCCTCCAAATGGTATTTAATTAACTTCCCGAGCCCCTGGAAGCATGAAAATCACTTTAAACATGCTAATTTTAGCTCTAACACTGATGATCCACCTACAAATGTGAACTGACGTTCAAAAATAAAACATTTGAAAACAGACCATTTTCCACATTTCTGAAGCATGACGTAATGGGGGGGTGTTATCTCTTTTGTCGAAAATCAGCCGTTTTTGCTCGAACATTAAATGCCTCCAAATGGTATTTATTTCACTTCCCGAGCCCCTGGAAGCATGAAAATCACTTTAAACATGCTAATTTTAGCTCTAACACTGATGATCCACCTACAAATGTGAACTGACGTTCAAAAATAAAACATTTGAAAACGGACCATTTTCCACATTTCTGAAGCATGACGTAATGGGGGGGGTGTTATCTCTTTTGTCGAAAATCAGCCGTTTTTGCTCGAACATTAAATGCCTCCAAATGGTATTTAATTAACTTCCCGAGCCCCTGGAAGCATGAAAATCACTTTAAACATGCTAATTTTAGCTCTAACACTGATGATCCACCTACAAATGTGAACTGACGTTCAAAATTAAAACATTTGAAAACGGACCATTTTCCACATTTCTGAAGCATGACGTAATGGGGGGGTGTTATCTCTTTTGTCGAAAATCAGCCGTTTTTGCTCGAACATTAAATGCCTCCAAATGGTATTTATTTCACTTCCCGGGGTGAAGAAACCCTTTTTGAGAACTCAGAGTGAGTAAATTGGCCATTTTCATGCACTTTTAACCATTCCATAAATCTTGTGTTTTGGGCCCCTGGAAGCATGAAAATCACTTTAAACATGCTAATTTTAGCTCTAACACTGATGATCCACCTACAAATGTGAACTGACGTTCAAAAATAAAACATTTGAAAGCGGACCATTTTCCACATTTCTGAAGCATGACGTAATGGGGGGGTGTTATCTTTTTTGTCGAAAATCAGCCGTTTTTGCTCGAACATTAAATGCCTCCAAATGGTATTTATTTCACTTCCCGAGCCCCTGGAAGCATGAAAATCACTTTAAACATGCTAATTTTAGCTCTAACACTGATGATCCACCTACAAATGTGAACTGACGTTCAAAAATAAAACATTTGAAAACGGACCATTTTCCACATTTCTGAAGCATGACGTAATGGGGGGGTGTTATCTCTTTTGTCGAAAATCAGCCGTTTTTGCTCGAACATTAAATGCCTCCAAATGGTATTTAATTAACTTCCCGAGCCCCTGGAAGCATGAAAATCACTTTAAACATGCTAATTTTAGCTCTAACACTGATGATCCACCTACAAATGTGAACTGACGTTCAAAAATAAAACATTTGAAAACGGACCATTTTCCACATTTCTGAAGCATGACGTAATGGGGGGGTGTTATCTCTTTTGTCGAAAATCAGCCGTTTTTGCTCGAACATTAAATGCCTCCAAATGGTATTTAATTAACTTCCCGGGGTGAAGAAACCTTTTTTGAGAGTAAATTGGCCATTTTCATGCACTTTTAACCATTCCATAAATCTTGTGTTTTGGGCCCCTGGAAGCATGAAAATCACTTTAAACATGCTAATTTTAGCTCTAACACTGATGATCCACCTACAAATGTGAACTGACGTTCAAAAATAAAACATTTGAAAACGGACCATTTTCCACATTTCTGAAGCATGACGTAATGGGGGGGGTGTTATCTCTTTTGTCGAAAATCAGCCGTTTTTGCTCGAACATTAAATGCCTCCAAATGGTATTTAATTAACTTCCCGAGCCCCTGGAAGCATGAAAATCACTTTAAACATGCTAATTTTAGCTCTAACACTGATGATCCACCTACAAATGTGAACTGACGTTCAAAAATAAAACATTTGAAAACGGACCATTTTCCACATTTCTGAAGCATGACGTAATGGGGGGGTGTTATCTCTTTTGTCGAAAATCAGCCGTTTTTGCTCGAACATTAAATGCCTCCAAATGGTATTTAATTAACTTCCCGAGCCCCTGGAAGCATGAAAATCACTTTAAACATGCTAATTTTAGCTCTAACACTGATGATCCACCTACAAATGTGAACTGACGTTCAAAAATAAAACATTTGAAAACGGACCATTTTCCACATTTCTGAAGCATGACGTAATGGGGGGGTGTTATCTCTTTTGTCGAAAATCAGCCGTTTTTGCTCGAACATTAAATGCCTCCAAATGGTATTTATTTCACTTCCCGAGCCCCTGGAAGCATGAAAATCACTTTAAACATGCTAATTTTAGCTCTAACACTGATGATCCACCTACAAATGTGAACTGACGTTCAAAAATAAAACATTTGAAAACGGACCATTTTCCACATTTCTGAAGCATGACGTAATGGGGGGGTGTTATCTCTTTTGTCGAAAATCAGCCGTTTTTGCTCGAACATTAAATGCCTCCAAATGGTATTTAATTAACTTCCCGAGCCCCTGGAAGCATGAAAATCACTTTAAACATGCTAATTTTAGCTCTAACACTGATGATCCACCTACAAATGTGAACTGACGTTCAAAAATAAAACATTTGAAAACGGACCATTTTCCACATTTCTGAAGCATGACGTAATGGGGGGGGGGGTTATCTCTTTTGTCGAAAATCAGCCGTTTTTGCTCGAACATTAAATGCCTCCAAATGGTATTTATTTCACTTCCCGGGGTGAAGAAACCCTTTTTGAGAACTCAGAGTGAGTAAATTGGCCATTTTCATGCACTTTTAACCATTCCATAAATCTTGTGTTTTGGGCCCCTGGAAGCATGAAAATCACTTTAAACATGCTAATTTTAGCTCTAACACTGATGATCCACCTACAAATGTGAACTGACGTTCAAAAATAAAACATTTGAAAGCGGACCATTTTCCACATTTCTGAAGCATGACGTAATGGGGGGGTGTTATCTTTTTTGTCGAAAATCAGCCGTTTTTGCTCGAACATTAAATGCCTCCAAATGGTATTTATTTCACTTCCCGAGCCCCTGGAAGCATGAAAATCACTTTAAACATGCTAATTTTAGCTCTAACACTGATGATCCACCTACAAATGTGAACTGACGTTCAAAAATAAAACATTTGAAAACGGACCATTTTCCACATTTCTGAAGCATGACGTAATGGGGGGGTGTTATCTCTTTTGTCGAAAATCAGCCGTTTTTGCTCGAACATTAAATGCCTCCAAATGGTATTTAATTAACTTCCCGAGCCCCTGGAAGCATGAAAATCACTTTAAACATGCTAATTTTAGCTCTAACACTGATGATCCACCTACAAATGTGAACTGACGTTCAAAAATAAAACATTTGAAAACGGACCATTTTCCACATTTCTGAAGCATGACGTAATGGGGGGGTGTTATCTCTTTTGTCGAAAATCAGCCGTTTTTGCTCGAACATTAAATGCCTCCAAATGGTATTTAATTAACTTCCCGGGGTGAAGAAACCCTTTTTGAGAGTAAATTGGCCATTTTCATGCACTTTTAACCATTCCATAAATCTTGTGTTTTGGGCCCCTGGAAGCATGAAAATCACTTTAAACATGCTAATTTTAGCTCTAACACTGATGATCCACCTACAAATGTGAACTGACGTTCAAAAATAAAACATTTGAAAACGGACCATTTTCCACATTTCTGAAGCATGACGTAATGGGGGGGTGTTATCTCTTTTGTCGAAAATCAGCCGTTTTTGCTCGAACATTAAATGCCTCCAAATGGTATTTAATTAACTTCCCGAGCCCCTGGAAGCATGAAAATCACTTTAAACATGCTAATTTTAGCTCTAACACTGATGATCCACCTACAAATGTGAACTGACGTTCAAAAATAAAACATTTGAAAACGGACCATTTTCCACATTTCTGAAGCATGACGTAATGGGGGGGTGTTATCTCTTTTGTCGAAAATCAGCCGTTTTTGCTCGAACATTAAATGCCTCCAAATGGTATTTAATTAACTTCCCGGGGTGAAGAAACCCTTTTTGAGAACTCAGAGTGAGTAAATTGGCCATTTTCATGCACTTTTAACCATTCCATAAATCTTGTGTTTTGGGCCCCTGGAAGCATGAAAATCACTTTAAACATGCTAATTTTAGCTCTAACACTGATGATCCACCTACAAATGTGAACTGACGTTCAAAAATAAAACATTTGAAAGCGGACCATTTTCCACATTTCTGAAGCATGACGTAATGGGGGGGTGTTATCTTTTTTGTCGAAAATCAGCCGTTTTTGCTCGAACATTAAATGCCTCCAAATGGTATTTATTTCACTTCCCGAGCCCCTGGAAGCATGAAAATCACTTTAAACATGCTAATTTTAGCTCTAACACTGATGATCCACCTACAAATGTGAACTGACGTTCAAAAATAAAACATTTGAAAACGGACCATTTTCCACATTTCTGAAGCATGACGTAATGGGGGGGTGTTATCTCTTTTGTCGAAAATCAGCCGTTTTTGCTCGAACATTAAATGCCTCCAAATGGTATTTAATTAACTTCCCGAGCCCCTGGAAGCATGAAAATCACTTTAAACATGCTAATTTTAGCTCTAACACTGATGATCCACCTACAAATGTGAACTGACGTTCAAAAATAAAACATTTGAAAACGGACCATTTTCCACATTTCTGAAGCATGACGTAATGGGGGGGTGTTATCTCTTTTGTCGAAAATCAGCCGTTTTTGCTTGAACATTAAATGCCTCCAAATGGTATTTAATTAACTTCCCGGGGTGAAGAAACCCTTTTTGAGAGTAAATTGGCCATTTTCATGCACTTTTAACCATTCCATAAATCTTGTGTTTTGGGCCCCTGGAAGCATGAAAATCACTTTAAACATGCTAATTTTAGCTCTAACACTGATGATCCACCTACAAATGTGAACTGACGTTCAAAAATAAAACATTTGAAAACGGACCATTTTCCACATTTCTGAAGCATGACGTAATGGGGGGGTGTTATCTCTTTTGTCGAAAATCAGCCGTTTTTGCTCGAACATTAAATGCCTCCAAATGGTATTTATTTCACTTCCCGAGCCCCTGGAAGCATGAAAATCACTTTAAACATGCTAATTTTAGCTCTAACACTGATGATCCACCTACAAATGTGAACTGACGTTCAAAAATAAAACATTTGAAAACGGACCATTTTCCACATTTCTGAAGCATGACGTAATGGGGGGGTGTTATCTCTTTTGTCGAAAATCAGCCGTTTTTGCTCGAACATTAAATGCCTCCAAATGGTATTTAATTAACTTCCCGAGCCCCTGGAAGCATGAAAATCACTTTAAACATGCTAATTTTAGCTCTAACACTGATGATCCACCTACAAATGTGAACTGACGTTCAAAAATAAAACATTTGAAAACGGACCATTTTCCACATTTCTGAAGCATGACGTAATGGGGGGGTGTTATCTCTTTTGTCGAAAATCAGCCGTTTTTGCTCGAACATTAAATGCCTCCAAATGGTATTTATTTCACTTCCCGGGGTGAAGAAACCCTTTTTGAGAACTCAGAGTGAGTAAATTGGCCATTTTCATGCACTTTTAACCATTCCATAAATCTTGTGTTTTGGGCCCCTGGAAGCATGAAAATCACTTTAAACATGCTAATTTTAGCTCTAACACTGATGATCCACCTACAAATGTGAACTGACGTTCAAAAATAAAACATTTGAAAGCGGACCATTTTCCACATTTCTGAAGCATGACGTAATGGGGGGGTGTTATCTTTTTTGTCGAAAATCAGCCGTTTTTGCTCGAACATTAAATGCCTCCAAATGGTATTTATTTCACTTCCCGAGCCCCTGGAAGCATGAAAATCACTTTAAACATGCTAATTTTAGCTCTAACACTGATGATCCACCTACAAATGTGAACTGACGTTCAAAAATAAAACATTTGAAAACGGACCATTTTCCACATTTCTGAAGCATGACGTAATGGGGGGGTGTTATCTCTTTTGTCGAAAATCAGCCGTTTTTGCTCGAACATTAAATGCCTCCAAATGGTATTTAATTAACTTCCCGAGCCCCTGGAAGCATGAAAATCACTTTAAACATGCTAATTTTAGCTCTAACACTGATGATCCACCTACAAATGTGAACTGACGTTCAAAAATAAAACATTTGAAAACGGACCATTTTCCACATTTCTGAAGCATGACGTAATGGGGGGGTGTTATCTCTTTTGTCGAAAATCAGCCGTTTTTGCTCGAACATTAAATGCCTCCAAATGGTATTTAATTAACTTCCCGGGGTGAAGAAACCCTTTTTGAGAGTAAATTGGCCATTTTCATGCACTTTTAACCATTCCATAAATCTTGTGTTTTGGGCCCCTGGAAGCATGAAAATCACTTTAAACATGCTAATTTTAGCTCTAACACTGATGATCCACCTACAAATGTGAACTGACGTTCAAAAATAAAACATTTGAAAACGGACCATTTTCCACATTTCTGAAGCATGACGTAATGGGGGGGGTGTTATCTCTTTTGTCGAAAATCAGCCGTTTTTGCTCGAACATTAAATGCCTCCAAATGGTATTTAATTAACTTCCCGAGCCCCTGGAAGCATGAAAATCACTTTAAACATGCTCATTTTAGCTCTAACACTGATGATCCACCTACAAATGTGAACTGACGTTCAAAAATAAAACATTTGAAAACGGACCATTTTCCACATTTCTGAAGCATGACGTAATGGGGGGGTGTTATCTCTTTTGTCGAAAATCAGCCGTTTTTGCTCGAACATTAAATGCCTCCAAATGGTATTTAATTAACTTCCCGGGGTGAAGAAACCCTTTTTGAGAACTCAGAGTGAGTAAATTGGCCATTTTCATGCACTTTTAACCATTCCATAAATCTTGTGTTTTGGGCCCCTGGAAGCATGAAAATCACTTTAAACATGCTAATTTTAGCTCTAACACTGATGATCCACCTACAAATGTGAACTGACGTTCAAAAATAAAACATTTGAAAGCGGACCATTTTCCACATTTCTGAAGCATGACGTAATGGGGGGGTGTTATCTTTTTTGTCGAAAATCAGCCGTTTTTGCTCGAACATTAAATGCCTCCAAATGGTATTTATTTCACTTCCCGAGCCCCTGGAAGCATGAAAATCACTTTAAACATGCTAATTTTAGCTCTAACACTGATTATCCACCTACAAATGTGAACTGACGTTCAAAAATAAAACATTTGAAAACGGACCATTTTCCACATTTCTGAAGCATGACGTAATGGGGGGGTGTTATCTCTTTTGTCGAAAATCAGCCGTTTTTGCTCGAACATTAAATGCCTCCAAATGGTATTTAATTAACTTCCCGAGCCCCTGGAAGCATGAAAATCACTTTAAACATGCTAATTTTAGCTCTAACACTGATGATCCACCTACAAATGTGAACTGACGTTCAAAAATAAAACATTTGAAAATGGACCATTTTCCACATTTCTGAAGCATGACGTAATGGGGGGGTGTTATCTCTTTTGTCGAAAATCAGCCGTTTTTGCTCGAACATTAAATGCCTCCAAATGGTATTTAATTAACTTCCCGGGGTGAAGAAACCCTTTTTGAGAGTAAATTGGCCATTTTCATGCACTTTTAACCATTCCATAAATCTTGTGTTTTGGGCCCCTGGAAGCATGAAAATCACTTTAAACATGCTAATTTTAGCTCTAACACTGATGATCCACCTACAAATGTGAACTGACGTTCAAAAATAAAACATTTGAAAACGGACCATTTTCCACATTTCTGAAGCATGACGTAATGGGGGGGTGTTATCTCTTTTGTCGAAAATCAGCCGTTTTTGCTCGAACATTAAATGCCTCCAAATGGTATTTAATTAACTTCCCGAGCCCCTGGAAGCATGAAAATCACTTTAAACATGCTAATTTTAGCTCTAACACTGATGATCCACCTACAAATGTGAACTGACGTTCAAAAATAAAACATTTGAAAACGGACCATTTTCCACATTTCTGAAGCATGACGTAATGGGGGGGTGTTATCTCTTTTGTCGAAAATCAGCCGTTTTTGCTCGAACATTAAATGCCTCCAAATGGTATTTAATTAACTTCCCGAGCCCCTGGAAGCATGAAAATCACTTTAAACATGCTAATTTTAGCTCTAACACTGATGATCCACCTACAAATGTGAACTGACGTTCAAAAATAAAACATTTGAAAACGGACCATTTTCCACATTTCTGAAGCATGACGTAATGGGGGGGTGTTATCTCTTTTGTCGAAAATCAGCCGTTTTTGCTCGAACATTAAATGCCTCCAAATGGTATTTATTTCACTTCCCGAGCCCCTGGAAGCATGAAAATCACTTTAAACATGCTAATTTTAGCTCTAACACTGATGATCCACCTACAAATGTGAACTGACGTTCAAAAATAAAACATTTGAAAACGGACCATTTTCCACATTTCTGAAGCATGACGTAATGGGGGGGTGTTATCTCTTTTGTCGAAAATCAGCCGTTTTTGCTCGAACATTAAATGCCTCCAAATGGTATTTAATTAACTTCCCGAGCCCCTGGAAGCATGAAAATCACTTTAAACATGCTAATTTTAGCTCTAACACTGATGATCCACCTACAAATGTGAACTGACGTTCAAAAATAAAACATTTGAAAACAGACCATTTTCCACATTTCTGAAGCATGACGTAATGGGGGGGTGTTATCTCTTTTGTCGAAAATCAGCCGTTTTTGCTCGAACATTAAATGCCTCCAAATGGTATTTATTTCACTTCCCGGGGTGAAGAAACCCTTTTTGAGAACTCAGAGTGAGTAAATTGGCCATTTTCATGCACTTTTAACCATTCCATAAATCTTGTGTTTTGGGCCCCTGGAAGCATGAAAATCACTTTAAACATGCTAATTTTAGCTCTAACACTGATGATCCACCTACAAATGTGAACTGACGTTCAAAAATAAAACATTTGAAAGCGGACCATTTTCCACATTTCTGAAGCATGACGTAATGGGGGGGTGTTATCTTTTTTGTCGAAAATCAGCCGTTTTTGCTCGAACATTAAATGCCTCCAAATGGTATTTATTTCACTTCCCGAGCCCCTGGAAGCATGAAAATCACTTTAAACATGCTAATTTTAGCTCTAACACTGATGATCCACCTACAAATGTGAACTGACGTTCAAAAATAAAACATTTGAAAACGGACCATTTTCCACATTTCTGAAGCATGACGTAATGGGGGGGTGTTATCTCTTTTGTCGAAAATCAGCCGTTTTTGCTCGAACATTAAATGCCTCCAAATGGTATTTAATTAACTTCCCGAGCCCCTGGAAGCATGAAAATCACTTTAAACATGCTAATTTTAGCTCTAACACTGATGATCCACCTACAAATGTGAACTGACGTTCAAAAATAAAACATTTGAAAACGGACCATTTTCCACATTTCTGAATCATGACGTAATGGGGGGGTGTTATCTCTTTTGTCGAAAATCAGCCGTTTTTGCTCGAACATTAAATGCCTCCAAATGGTATTTAATTAACTTCCCGGGGTGAAGAAACCCTTTTTGAGAGTAAATTGGCCATTTTCATGCACTTTTAACCATTCCATAAATCTTGTGTTTTGGGCCCCTGGAAGCATGAAAATCACTTTAAACATGCTAATTTTAGCTCTAACACTGATGATCCACCTACAAATGTGAACTGACGTTCAAAAATAAAACATTTGAAAACGGACCATTTTCCACATTTCTGAAGCATGACGTAATGGGGGGGTGTTATCTCTTTTGTCGAAAATCAGCCGTTTTTGCTCGAACATTAAATGCCTCCAAATGGTATTTAATTAACTTCCCGAGCCCCTGGAAGCATGAAAATCACTTTAAACATGCTAATTTTAGCTCTAACACTGATGATCCACCTACAAATGTGAACTGACGTTCAAAAATAAAACATTTGAAAACGGACCATTTTCCACATTTCTGAAGCATGACGTAATGGGGGGGTGTTATCTCTTTTGTCGAAAATCAGCCGTTTTTGCTCGAACATTAAATGCCTCCAAATGGTATTTAATTAACTTCCCGGGGTGAAGAAACCCTTTTTGAGAACTCAGAGTGAGTAAATTGGCCATTTTCATGCACTTTTAACCATTCCATAAATCTTGTGTTTTGGGCCCCTGGAAGCATGAAAATCACTTTAAACATGCTAATTTTAGCTCTAACACTGATGATCCACCTACAAATGTGAACTGACGTTCAAAAATAAAACATTTGAAACGGACCATTTTCCACATTTCTGAAGCATGACGTAATGGGGGGGTGTTATCTCTTTTGTCGAAAATCAGCCGTTTTTGCTCGAACATTAAATGCCTCCAAATGGTATTTATTTCACTTCCCGAGCCCCTGGAAGCATGAAAATCACTTTAAACATGCTAATTTTAGCTCTAACACTGATGATCCACCTACAAATGTGAACTGACGTTCAAAAATAAAACATTTGAAAACGGACCATTTTCCACATTTCTGAAGCATGACGTAATGGGGGGTGTTATCTCTTTTGTCGAAAATCAGCCGTTTTTGCTCGAACATTAAATGCCTCCAAATGGTATTTAATTAACTTCCCGAGCCCCTGGAAGCATGAAAATCACTTTAAACCTGCTAATTTTAGCTCTAACACTGATGATCCACCTACAAATGTGAACTGACGTTCAAAAATAAAACATTTGAAAACGGACCATTTTCCACATTTCTGAAGCATGACGTAATGGGGGGGTGTTATCTCTTTTGTCGAAAATCAGCCGTTTTTGCTCGAACATTAAATGCCTCCAAATGGTATTTATTTCACTTCCCGGGGTGAAGAAACCCTTTTTGAGAACTCAGAGTGAGTAAATTGGCCATTTTCATGCACTTTTAACCATTCCATAAATCTTGTGTTTTGGGCCCCTGGAAGCATGAAAATCACTTTAAACATGCTAATTTTAGCTCTAACACTGATGATCCACCTACAAATGTGAACTGACGTTCAAAAATAAAACATTTGAAAGCGGACCATTTTCCACATTTCTGAAGCATGACGTAATGGGGGGGTGTTATCTTTTTTGTCGAAAATCAGCCGTTTTTGCTCGAACATTAAATGCCTCCAAATGGTATTTATTTCACTTCCCGAGCCCCTGGAAGCATGAAAATCACTTTAAACATGCTAATTTTAGCTCTAACACTGATGATCCACCTACAAATGTGAACTGACGTTCAAAAATAAAACATTTGAAAACGGACCATTTTCCACATTTCTGAAGCATGACGTAATGGGGGGGTGTTATCTCTTTTGTCGAAAATCAGCCGTTTTTGCTCGAACATTAAATGCCTCCAAATGGTATTTAATTAACTTCCCGAGCCCCTGGAAGCATGAAAATCACTTTAAACATGCTAATTTTAGCTCTAACACTGATGATCCACCTACAAATGTGAACTGACGTTCAAAAATAAAACATTTGAAAACGGACCATTTTCCACATTTCTGAAGCATGACGTAATGGGGGGGTGTTATCTCTTTTGTCGAAAATCAGCCGTTTTTGCTCGAACATTAAATGCCTCCAAATGGTATTTAATTAACTTCCCGGGGTGAAGAAACCCTTTTTGAGAGTAAATTGGCCATTTTCATGCACTTTTAACCATTCCATAAATCTTGTGTTTTGGGCCCCTGGAAGCATGAAAATCACTTTAAACATGCTAATTTTAGCTCTAACACTGATGATCCACCTACAAATGTGAACTGACGTTCAAAAATAAAACATTTGAAAACGGACCATTTTCCACATTTCTGAAGCATGACGTAATGGGGGGGTGTTATCTCTTTTGTCGAAAATCAGCCGTTTTTGCTCGAACATTAAATGCCTCCAAATGGTATTTAATTAACTTCCCGAGCCCCTGGAAGCATGAAAATCACTTTAAACATGCTAATTTTAGCTCTAACACTGATGATCCACCTACAAATGTGAACTGACGTTCAAAAATAAAACATTTGAAAACGGACCATTTTCCACATTTCTGAAGCATGACGTAATGGGGGGGGTGTTATCTCTTTTGTCGAAAATCAGCCGTTTTTGCTCGAACATTAAATGCCTCCAAATGGTATTTAATTAACTTCCCGGGGTGAAGAAACCCTTTTTGAGAACTCAGAGTGAGTAAATTGGCCATTTTCATGCACTTTTAACCATTCCATAAATCTTGTGTTTTGGGCCCCTGGAAGCATGAAAATCACTTTAAACATGCTAATTTTAGCTCTAACACTGATGATCCACCTACAAATGTGAACTGACGTTCAAAAATAAAACATTTGAAAACGGACCATTTTCCACATTTCTGAAGCATGACGTAATGGGGGGGTGTTATCTCTTTTGTCGAAAATCAGCCGTTGTTGCTCGAACATTAAATGCCTCCAAATGGTATTTAATTAACTTCCCGAGCCCCTGGAAGCATGAAAATCACTTTAAACATGCTAATTTTAGCTCTAACACTGATGATCCACCTACAAATGTGAACTGACGTTCAAAAATAAAACATTTGAAAACGGACCATTTTCCACATTTCTGAAGCATGACGTAATGGGGGGGTGTTATCTCTTTTGTCGAAAATCAGCCGTTTTTGCTCGAACATTAAATGCCTCCAAATGGTATTTATTTCACTTCCCGGGGTGAAGAAACCCTTTTTGAGAACTCAGAGTGAGTAAATTGGCCATTTTCATGCACTTTTAACCATTCCATAAATCTTGTGTTTTGGGCCCCTGGAAGCATGAAAATCACTTTAAACATGCTAATTTTAGCTCTAACACTGATGATCCACCTACAAATGTGAACTGACGTTCAAAAATAAAACATTTGAAAGCGGACCATTTTCCACATTTCTGAAGCATGACGTAATGGGGGGGTGTTATCTTTTTTGTCGAAAATCAGCCGTTTTTGCTCGAACATTAAATGCCTCCAAATGGTATTTATTTCACTTCCCGAGCCCCTGGAAGCATGAAAATCACTTTAAACATGCTAATTTTAGCTCTAACACTGATGATCCACCTACAAATGTGAACTGACGTTCAAAAATAAAACATTTGAAAACGGACCATTTTCCACATTTCTGAAGCATGACGTAATGGGGGGGTGTTATCTCTTTTGTCGAAAATCAGCCGTTTTTGCTCGAACATTAAATGCCTCCAAATGGTATTTAATTAACTTCCCGAGCCCCTGGAAGCATGAAAATCACTTTAAACATGCTAATTTTAGCTCTAACACTGATGATCCACCTACAAATGTGAACTGACGTTCAAAAATAAAACATTTGAAAACGGACCATTTTCCACATTTCTGAAGCATGACGTAATGGGGGGGTGTTATCTCTTTTGTCGAAAATCAGCCGTTTTTGCTCGAACATTAAATGCCTCCAAATGGTATTTAATTAACTTCCCGGGGTGAAGAAACCCTTTTTGAGAGTAAATTGGCCATTTTCATGCACTTTTAACCATTCCATAAATCTTGTGTTTTGGGCCCCTGGAAGCATGAAAATCACTTTAAACATGCTAATTTTAGCTCTAACACTGATGATCCACCTACAAATGTGAACTGACGTTCAAAAATAAAACATTTGAAAACGGACCATTTTCCACATTTCTGAAGCATGACGTAATGGGGGGGTGTTATCTCTTTTGTCGAAAATCAGCCGTTTTTGCTCGAACATTAAATGCCTCCAAATGGTATTTAATTAACTTCCCGAGCCCCTGGAAGCATGAAAATCACTTTAAACATGCTCATTTTAGCTCTAACACTGATGATCCACCTACAAATGTGAACTGACGTTCAAAAATAAAACATTTGAAAACGGACCATTTTCCACATTTCTGAAGCATGACGTAATGGGGGGGTGTTATCTCTTTTGTCGAAAATCAGCCGTTTTTGCTCGAACATTAAATGCCTCCAAATGGTATTTAATTAACTTCCCGGGGTGAAGAAACCCTTTTTGAGAACTCAGAGTGAGTAAATTGGCCATTTTCATGCACTTTTAACCATTCCATAAATCTTGTGTTTTGGGCCCCTGGAAGCATGAAAATCACTTTAAACATGCTAATTTTAGCTCTAACACTGATGATCCACCTACAAATGTGAACTGACGTTCAAAAATAAAACATTTGAAAGCGGACCATTTTCCACATTTCTGAAGCATGACGTAATGGGGGGGTGTTATCTTTTTTGTCGAAAATCAGCCGTTTTTGCTCGAACATTAAATGCCTCCAAATGGTATTTATTTCACTTCCCGAGCCCCTGGAAGCATGAAAATCACTTTAAACATGCTAATTTTAGCTCTAACACCGATTATCCACCTACAAATGTGAACTGACGTTCAAAAATAAAACATTTGAAAACGGACCATTTTCCACATTTCTGAAGCATGACGTAATGGGGGGGTGTTATCTCTTTTGTCGAAAATCAGCCGTTTTTGCTCGAACATTAAATGCCTCCAAATGGTATTTAATTAACTTCCCGAGCCCCTGGAAGCATGAAAATCACTTTAAACATGCTAATTTTAGCTCTAACACTGATGATCCACCTACAAATGTGAACTGACGTTCAAAAATAAAACATTTGAAAACGGACCATTTTCCACATTTCTGAAGCATGACGTAATGGGGGGGTGTTATCTCTTTTGTCGAAAATCAGCCGTTTTTGCTCGAACATTAAATGCCTCCAAATGGTATTTAATTAACTTCCCGGGGTGAAGAAACCCTTTTTGAGAGTAAAGTGGCCATTTTCATGCACTTTTAACCATTCCATAAATCTTGTGTTTTGGGCCCCTGGAAGCATGAAAATCACTTTAAACATGCTAATTTTAGCTCTAACACTGATGATCCACCTACAAATGTGAACTGACGTTCAAAAATAAAACATTTGAAAACGGACCATTTTCCACATTTCTGAAGCATGACGTAATGGGGGGGTGTTATCTCTTTTGTCGAAAATCAGCCGTTTTTGCTCGAACATTAAATGCCTCCAAATGGTATTTAATTAACTTCCCGAGCCCCTGGAAGCATGAAAATCACTTTAAACATGCTAATTTTAGCTCTAACACTGATGATCCACCTACAAATGTGAACTGACGTTCAAAAATAAAACATTTGAAAACGGACCATTTTCCACATTTCTGAAGCATGACGTAATGGGGGGGTGTTATCTCTTTTGTCGAAAATCAGCCGTTTTTGCTCGAACATTAAATGCCTCCAAATGGTATTTAATTAACTTCCCGAGCCCCTGGAAGCATGAAAATCACTTTAAACATGCTAATTTTAGCTCTAACACTGATGATCCACCTACAAATGTGAACTGACGTTCAAAAATAAAACATTTGAAAACGGACCATTTTCCACATTTCTGAAGCATGACGTAATGGGGGGGTGTTATCTCTTTTGTCGAAAATCAGCCGTTTTTGCTCGAACATTAAATGCCTCCAAATGGTATTTATTTCACTTCCCGAGCCCCTGGAAGCATGAAAATCACTTTAAACATGCTAATTTTAGCTCTAACACTGATGATCCACCTACAAATGTGAACTGACGTTCAAAAATAAAACATTTGAAAACGGACCATTTTCCACATTTCTGAAGCATGACGTAATGGGGGGGTGTTATCTCTTTTGTCGAAAATCAGCCGTTTTTGCTCGAACATTAAATGCCTCCAAATGGTATTTAATTAACTTCCCGAGCCCCTGGAAGCATGAAAATCACTTTAAACATGCTAATTTTAGCTCTAACACTGATGATCCACCTACAAATGTGAACTGACGTTCAAAAATAAAACATTTGAAAACAGACCATTTTCCACATTTCTGAAGCATGACGTAATGGGGGGGTGTTATCTCTTTTGTCGAAAATCAGCCGTTTTTGCTCGAACATTAAATGCCTCCAAATGGTATTTATTTCACTTCCCGGGGTGAAGAAACCCTTTTTGAGAACTCAGAGTGAGTAAATTGGCCATTTTCATGCACTTTTAACCATTCCATAAATCTTGTGTTTTGGGCCCCTGGAAGCATGAAAATCACTTTAAACATGCTAATTTTAGCTCTAACACTGATGATCCACCTACAAATGTGAACTGACGTTCAAAAATAAAACATTTGAAAGCGGACCATTTTCCACATTTCTGAAGCATGACGTAATGGGGGGGTGTTATCTTTTTTGTCGAAAATCAGCCGTTTTTGCTCGAACATTAAATGCCTCCAAATGGTATTTATTTCACTTCCCGAGCCCCTGGAAGCATGAAAATCACTTTAAACATGCTAATTTTAGCTCTAACACTGATGATCCACCTACAAATGTGAACTGACGTTCAAAAATAAAACATTTGAAAACGGACCATTTTCCACATTTCTGAAGCATGACGTAATGGGGGGGTGTTATCTCTTTTGTCGAAAATCAGCCGTTTTTGCTCGAACATTAAATGCCTCCAAATGGTATTTAATTAACTTCCCGAGCCCCTGGAAGCATGAAAATCACTTTAAACATGCTAATTTTAGCTCTAACACTGATGATCCACCTACAAATGTGAACTGACGTTCAAAAATAAAACATTTGAAAACGGACCATTTTCCACATTTCTGAATCATGACGTAATGGGGGGGTGTTATCTCTTTTGTCGAAAATCAGCCGTTTTTGCTCGAACATTAAATGCCTCCAAATGGTATTTAATTAACTTCCCGGGGTGAAGAAACCCTTTTTGAGAGTAAATTGGCCATTTTCATGCACTTTTAACCATTCCATAAATCTTGTGTTTTGGGCCCCTGGAAGCATGAAAATCACTTTAAACATGCTAATTTTAGCTCTAACACTGATGATCCACCTACAAATGTGAACTGACGTTCAAAAATAAAACATTTGAAAACGGACCATTTTCCACATTTCTGAAGCATGACGTAATGGGGGGGTGTTATCTCTTTTGTCGAAAATCAGCCGTTTTTGCTCGAACATTAAATGCCTCCAAATGGTATTTAATTAACTTCCCGAGCCCCTGGAAGCATGAAAATCACTTTAAACATGCTAATTTTAGCTCTAACACTGATGATCCACCTACAAATGTGAACTGACGTTCAAAAATAAAACATTTGAAAACGGACCATTTTCCACATTTCTGAAGCATGACGTAATGGGGGGGTGTTATCTCTTTTGTCGAAAATCAGCCGTTTTTGCTCGAACATTAAATGCCTCCAAATGGTATTTAATTAACTTCCCGGGGTGAAGAAACCCTTTTTGAGAACTCAGAGTGAGTAAATTGGCCATTTTCATGCACTTTTAACCATTCCATAAATCTTGTGTTTTGGGCCCCTGGAAGCATGAAAATCACTTTAAACATGCTAATTTTAGCTCTAACACTGATGATCCACCTACAAATGTGAACTGACGTTCAAAAATAAAACATTTGAAACGGACCATTTTCCACATTTCTGAAGCATGACGTAATGGGGGGGTGTTATCTCTTTTGTCGAAAATCAGCCGTTTTTGCTCGAACATTAAATGCCTCCAAATGGTATTTATTTCACTTCCCGAGCCCCTGGAAGCATGAAAATCACTTTAAACATGCTAATTTTAGCTCTAACACTGATGATCCACCTACAAATGTGAACTGACGTTCAAAAATAAAACATTTGAAAACGGACCATTTTCCACATTTCTGAAGCATGACGTAATGGGGGGTGTTATCTCTTTTGTCGAAAATCAGCCGTTTTTGCTCGAACATTAAATGCCTCCAAATGGTATTTAATTAACTTCCCGAGCCCCTGGAAGCATGAAAATCACTTTAAACATGCTAATTTTAGCTCTAACACTGATGATCCACCTACAAATGTGAACTGACGTTCAAAAATAAAACATTTGAAAACGGACCATTTTCCACATTTCTGAAGCATGACGTAATGGGGGGGTGTTATCTCTTTTGTCGAAAATCAGCCGTTTTTGCTCGAACATTAAATGCCTCCAAATGGTATTTATTTCACTTCCCGGGGTGAAGAAACCCTTTTTGAGAACTCAGAGTGAGTAAATTGGCCATTTTCATGCACTTTTAACCATTCCATAAATCTTGTGTTTTGGGCCCCTGGAAGCATGAAAATCACTTTAAACATGCTAATTTTAGCTCTAACACTGATGATCCACCTACAAATGTGAACTGACGTTCAAAAATAAAACATTTGAAAGCGGACCATTTTCCACATTTCTGAAGCATGACGTAATGGGGGGGTGTTATCTTTTTTGTCGAAAATCAGCCGTTTTTGCTCGAACATTAAATGCCTCCAAATGGTATTTATTTCACTTCCCGAGCCCCTGGAAGCATGAAAATCACTTTAAACATGCTAATTTTAGCTCTAACACTGATGATCCACCTACAAATGTGAACTGACGTTCAAAAATAAAACATTTGAAAACGGACCATTTTCCACATTTCTGAAGCATGACGTAATGGGGGGGTGTTATCTCTTTTGTCGAAAATCAGCCGTTTTTGCTCGAACATTAAATGCCTCCAAATGGTATTTAATTAACTTCCCGAGCCCCTGGAAGCATGAAAATCACTTTAAACATGCTAATTTTAGCTCTAACACTGATGATCCACCTACAAATGTGAACTGACGTTCAAAAATAAAACATTTGAAAACGGACCATTTTCCACATTTCTGAAGCATGACGTAATGGGGGGGTGTTATCTCTTTTGTCGAAAATCAGCCGTTTTTGCTCGAACATTAAATGCCTCCAAATGGTATTTAATTAACTTCCCGGGGTGAAGAAACCCTTTTTGAGAGTAAATTGGCCATTTTCATGCACTTTTAACCATTCCATAAATCTTGTGTTTTGGGCCCCTGGAAGCATGAAAATCACTTTAAACATGCTAATTTTAGCTCTAACACTGATGATCCACCTACAAATGTGAACTGACGTTCAAAAATAAAACATTTGAAAACGGACCATTTTCCACATTTCTGAAGCATGACGTAATGGGGGGGTGTTATCTCTTTTGTCGAAAATCAGCCGTTTTTGCTCGAACATTAAATGCCTCCAAATGGTATTTAATTAACTTCCCGAGCCCCTGGAAGCATGAAAATCACTTTAAACATGCTAATTTTAGCTCTAACACTGATGATCCACCTACAAATGTGAACTGACGTTCAAAAATAAAACATTTGAAAACGGACCATTTTCCACATTTCTGAAGCATGACGTAATGGGGGGGGTGTTATCTCTTTTGTCGAAAATCAGCCGTTTTTGCTCGAACATTAAATGCCTCCAAATGGTATTTAATTAACTTCCCGGGGTGAAGAAACCCTTTTTGAGAACTCAGAGTGAGTAAATTGGCCATTTTCATGCACTTTTAACCATTCCATAAATCTTGTGTTTTGGGCCCCTGGAAGCATGAAAATCACTTTAAACATGCTAATTTTAGCTCTAACACTGATGATCCACCTACAAATGTGAACTGACGTTCAAAAATAAAACATTTGAAAACGGACCATTTTCCACATTTCTGAAGCATGACGTAATGGGGGGGTGTTATCTCTTTTGTCGAAAATCAGCCGTTGTTGCTCGAACATTAAATGCCTCCAAATGGTATTTAATTAACTTCCCGAGCCCCTGGAAGCATGAAAATCACTTTAAACATGCTAATTTTAGCTCTAACACTGATGATCCACCTACAAATGTGAACTGACGTTCAAAAATAAAACATTTGAAAACGGACCATTTTCCACATTTCTGAAGCATGACGTAATGGGGGGGTGTTATCTCTTTTGTCGAAAATCAGCCGTTTTTGCTCGAACATTAAATGCCTCCAAATGGTATTTATTTCACTTCCCGGGGTGAAGAAACCCTTTTTGAGAACTCAGAGTGAGTAAATTGGCCATTTTCATGCACTTTTAACCATTCCATAAATCTTGTGTTTTGGGCCCCTGGAAGCATGAAAATCACTTTAAACATGCTAATTTTAGCTCTAACACTGATGATCCACCTACAAATGTGAACTGACGTTCAAAAATAAAACATTTGAAAACGGACCATTTTCCACATTTCTGAAGCATGACGTAATGGGGGGGTGTTATCTCTTTTGTCGAAAATCAGCCGTTGTTGCTCGAACATTAAATGCCTCCAAATGGTATTTAATTAACTTCCCGAGCCCCTGGAAGCATGAAAATCACTTTAAACATGCTAATTTTAGCTCTAACACTGATGATCCACCTACAAATGTGAACTGACGTTCAAAAATAAAACATTTGAAAACGGACCATTTTCCACATTTCTGAAGCATGACGTAATGGGGGGGTGTTATCTCTTTTGTCGAAAATCAGCCGTTTTTGCTCGAACATTAAATGCCTCCAAATGGTATTTATTTCACTTCCCGGGGTGAAGAAACCCTTTTTGAGAACTCAGAGTGAGTAAATTGGCCATTTTCATGCACTTTTAACCATTCCATAAATCTTGTGTTTTGGGCCCCTGGAAGCATGAAAATCACTTTAAACATGCTAATTTTAGCTCTAACACTGATGATCCACCTACAAATGTGAACTGACGTTCAAAAATAAAACATTTGAAAGCGGACCATTTTCCACATTTCTGAAGCATGACGTAAAGGGGGGGTGTTATCTTTTTTGTCGAAAATCAGCCGTTTTTGCTCGAACATTAAATGCCTCCAAATGGTATTTATTTCACTTCCCAAGCCCCTGGAAGCATGAAAATCACTTTAAACATGCTAATTTTAGCTCTAACACTGATGATCCACCTACAAATGTGAACTGACGTTCAAAAATAAAACATTTGAAAACGGACCATTTTCCACGTTTCTGAAGCATGACGTAATGGGGGGGTGTTATCTCTTTTGTCGAAAATCAGCCGTTTTTGCTCGAACATTAAATGCCTCCAAATGGTATTTAATTAACTTCCCGAGCCCCTGGAAGCATGAAAATCACTTTAAACATGCTAATTTTAGCTCTAACACTGATGATCCACCTACAAATGTGAACTGACGTTCAAAAATAAAACATTTGAAAACGGACCATTTTCCACATTTCTGAAGCATGACGTAATGGGGGGGTGTTATCTCTTTTGTCGAAAATCAGCCGTTTTTGCTCGAATATTAAATGCCTCCAAATGGTATTTAATTAACTTCCTGAGCCCCTGGAAGCATGAAAATCACTTTAAACATGCTAATTTTAGCTCTAACACTGATGATCCACCTACAAATGTGAACTGACGTTCAAAAATAAAACATTTGAAAACGGACCATTTTCCACATTTCTGAAGCATGACGTAATGGGGGGGTGTTATCTCTTTTGTCGAAAATCAGCCGTTTTTGCTCGAACATTAAATGCCTCCAAATGGTATTTAATTAACTTCCCGGGGTGAAGAAACCCTTTTTGAGAACTCCGAGTGAGTAAATTGGCCATTTTCATGCACTTTTAACCATTCCATAAATCTTGTGTTTTGGGCCCCTGGAAGCATGAAAATCACTTTAAACATGCTAATTTTAGCTCTAACACTGATGATCCACCTACAAATGTGAACTGACGTTCAAAAATAAAACATTTGAAAACGGACCATTTTCCACATTTCTGAAGCATGACGTAATGGGGGGGTGTTATCTCTTTTGTCGAAAATCAGCCGTTTTTGCTCGAACATTAAATGCCTCCAAATGGTATTTAATTAACTTCCCGGGGTGAAGAAACCCTTTTTGAGAACTCAGAGTGAGTAAATTGGCCATTTTCATGCACTTTTAAAAATTCCATAAATCTTGTGTTTTGGGCCCCTGGAAGCATGAAAATCACTTTAAACATGCTAATTTTAGCTCTAACACTGATGATCCACCTACAAATGTGAACTGACGTTCAAAAATAAAACATTTGAAAACGGACCATTTTCCACATTTCTGAAGCATGACGTAATGGGGGGGTGTTATCTCTTTTGTCGAAAATCAGCCGTTTTTGCTCGAACATTAAATGCCTCCAAATGGTATTTAATTAACTTCCCGAGCCCCTGGAAGCATGAAAATCACTTTAAACATGCTAATTTTAGCTCTAACACTGATGATCCACCTACAAATGTGAACTGACGTTCAAAAATAAAACATTTGAAAACGGACCATTTTCCACATTTCTGAAGCATGACGTAATGGGGGGGTGTTATCTCTTTTGTCGAAAATCAGCCGTTTTTGCTCGAACATTAAATGCCTCCAAATGGTATTTAATTAACTTCCCGGGGTGAAGAAACCCTTTTTGAGAACTCAGAGTGAGTAAATTGGCCATTTTCATGCACTTTTAACCATTCCATAAATCTTGTGTTTTGGGCCCCTGGAAGCATGAAAATCACTTTAAACATGCTAATTTTAGCTCTAACACTGATGATCCACCTACAAATGTGAACTGAAGTTCAAAAATAAAACATTTGAAAACGGACCATTTTCCACATTTCTGAAGCATGACGTAATGGGGGGGTGTTATCTCTTTTGTCGAAAATCAGCCATTTTTGCTCGAACATTAAATGCCTCCAAATGGTATTTATTTCACTTCCCGAGCCCCTGGAAGCATGAAAATCACTTTAAACATGCTAATTTTAGCTCTAACACTGATGATCCACCTACAAATGTGAACTGACGTTCAAAAATAAAACATTTGAAAACGGACCATTTTCCACATTTCTGAAGCATGACGTAATGGGGGGGTGTTATCTCTTTTGTCGAAAATCAGCCGTTTTTGCTCGAACATTAAATGCCTCCAAATGGTATTTATTTCACTTCCCGAGCCCCTGGAAGCATGAAAATCACTTTAAACATGCTAATTTTAGCTCTAACACTGATGATCCACCTACAAATGTGAACTGACGTTCAAAAATAAAACATTTGAAAACGGACCATTTTCCACATTTCTGAAGCATGACGTAATGGGGGGGTGTTATCTCTTTTGTCGAAAATCTGCCGTTTTTGCTCGAACTTTAAATGCCTCCAAATGGTATTTAATTAACTTCCTGAGCCCCTGGAAGCATGAAAATCACTTTAAACATGCTAATTTTAGCTCTAACACTGATGATCCACCTACAAATGTGAACTGACGTTCAAAAATAAAACATTTGAAAACAGACCATTTTCCACATTTCTGAAGCATGACGTAATGGGGGGGGTGTTATCTCTTTTGTCGAAAATCAGCCGTTTTTGCTCGAACATTAAATGCCTCCAAATGGTATTTAATTAACTTCCCGGGGTGAAGAAACCCTTTTTGAGAACTCAGAGTGAGTAAATTGGCCATTTTCATGCACTTTTAACCATTCCATAAATCTTGTGTTTTGGGCCCCTGGAAGCATGAAAATCACTTTAAACATGCTAATTTTAGCTCTAACACTGATGATCCACCTACAAATGTGAACTGACGTTCAAAAATAAAACATTTGAAAACGGACCATTTTCCACATTTCTGAAGCATGACGTAATGGGGGGGTGTTATCTCTTTTGTCGAAAATCAGCCATTTTTGCTCGAACATTAAATGCCTCCAAATGGTATTTATTTCACTTCCCGAGCCCCTGGAAGCATGAAAATCACTTTAAACATGCTAATTTTAGCTCTAACACTGATGATCCACCTACAAATGTGAACTGACGTTCAAAAATAAAACATTTGAAAACGGACCATTTTCCACATTTCTGAAGCATGACGTAATGGGGGGGTGTTATCTCTTTTGTCGAAAATCAGCCGTTTTTTCTCGAACATTAAATGCCTCCAAATGGTATTTATTTCACTTCCCGAGCCCCTGGAAGCATGAAAATCACTTTAAACATGCTAATTTTAGCTCTAACACTGATGATCCACCTACAAATGTGAACTGACGTTCAAACATAAAACATTTGAAAACGGACCATTTTCCACATTTCTGAAGCATGACGTAATGGGGGGGTGTTATCTCTTTTGTCGAAAATCAGCCATTTTTGCTTGAACATTAAATGCCTCCAAATGGTATTTATTTCACTTCCCGGGGTGAAGAAACCCTTTTTGAGAACTCAGAGTGAGTAAATTGGCCATTTTCATGCACTTTTAACCATTCCATAAATCTTGTGTTTTGGGCCCCTGGAAGCATGAAAATCACTTTAAACATGCTAAATTTCGCTCTAACAATGATGATCCACCTACAAATGTGAACTGACGTTCAAAAATAAAACATTTGAAAACGGACCATTTTCCACATTTCTGAAGCATGACGTAATGGGGGGGTGTTATCTCTTTTGTCGAAAATCAGCCGTTTTTGCTCGAACATTAAATGCCTCCAAATGGTATTTAATTAACTTCCCGAGCCCCTGGAAGCATGAAAATCACTTTAAACATGCTAATTTTAGCTCTAACACTGATGATCCACCTACAAATGTGAACTGACGTTCAAAAATAAAACATTTGAAAACGGACCATTTTCCACATTTCTGAAGCATGACGTAATGGGGGGGTGTTATCTCTTTTGTCGAAAATCAGCCGTTTTTGCGCGAACATTAAATGCCTCCAAATGGTACTTAATTCACTTCCCGAGCCCCTGGAAGCATGAAAATCACTTTAAACATGCTAATTTTAGCTCTAACACTGATGATCCACCTACAAATGTGAACTGACGTTCAAAAATAAAACATTTGAAAATGGACCATTTTCCACATTTCTGAAGCATGACGTAATGGGGGGGTGTTATCACTTTTGTCGAAAATCAGCCGTTTTTGCTCGAACATTAAATGCCTCCAAATGGTATTTAATTAACTTCCCGAGCCCCTGGAAGCATGAAAATCACTTTAAACATGCTAATTTTAGCTCTAACACTGATGATCCACCTACAAATGTGAACTGACGTTCAAAAATAAAACATTTGAAAACGGACCATTTTCCACATTTCTTAAGCATGACGTAATGGGGGGGTGTTATCTCTTTTGTCGAAAATCAGCGGTTTTTGCTCGAACATTAAATGCCTCCAAATGGTATTTAATTAACTTCCCGGGGTGAAGAAACCCTTTTTGAGAACTCAGAGTGAGTAAATTGGCCATTTTCATGCACTTTTAACCATTCCATAAATCTTGTGTTTTGGGCCCCTGGAAGCATGAAAATCACTTTAAACATGCTAATTTTAGCTCTAACACTGATGATCCACCTACAAATGTGAACTGACGTTCAAAAATAAAACATTTGAAAACGGACCATTTTCCACATTTCTGAAGCATGACGTAATGGGGGGGTGTTATCTCTTTTGTCGAAAATCAGCCGTTTTTGCTCGAACATTAAATGCCTCCAAATGGTATTTAATTAACTTCCCGAGCCCCTGGAAGCATGAAAATCACTTTAAACATGCTCATTTTAGCTCTAACACTGATGATCCACCTACAAATGTGAACTGACGTTCAAAAATAAAACATTTGAAAACGGACCATTTTCCACATTTCTGAAGCATGACGTAATGGGGGGGTGTTATCTCTTTTGTCGAAAATCAGCCGTTTTTGCTCGAACATTAAATGCCTCCAAATGGTATTTAATTAACTTCCCGAGCCCCTGGAAGCATGAAAATCACTTTAAACATGCTAATTTTAGCTCTAACACTGATGATCCACCTACAAATGTGAACTGACGTTCAAAAATAAAACATTTGAAAACGGACCATTTTCCACATTTCTGAAGCATGACGTAATGGGGGGGTGTTATCTCTTTTGTCGAAAATCAGCCGTTTTTGCTCGAACATTAAATGCCTCCAAATGGTATTTAATTAACTTCCCGGGGTGAAGAAACCCTTTTTGAGAACTCAGAGTGAGTAAATTGGCCATTTTCATGCACTTTTAACCATTCCATAAATCTTGTGTTTTGGGCCCCTGGAAGCATGAAAATCACTTTAAACATGCTAATTTTAGCTCTAACACTGATGATCCACCTACAAATGTGAACTGACGTTCAAAAATAAAACATTTGAAAACGGACCATTTTCCACATTTCTGAAGCATGACGTAATGGGGGGGTGTTATCTCTTTTGTCGAAAATCAGCCGTTTTTGCTTGAACATTAAATGCCTCCAAATGGTATTTAATTAACTTCCCGAGCCCCTGGAAGCATGAAAATCACTTTAAACATGCTAATTTTAGCTCTAACACTGATGATCCACCTACAAATGTGAACTGACGTTCAAAAATAAAACATTTGAAAACGGACCATTTTCCACATTTCTGAAGCATGAGGTAATGGGGGGGTGTTATCTCTTTTGTCGAAAATCAGCCGTTTTTGCTCGAACATTAAATGCCTCCAAATGGTATTTAATTAACTTCCCGAGCCCCTGGAAGCATGAAAATCACTTTAAACATGCTAATTTTAGCTCTAACACTGATGATCCACCTACAAATGTGAACTGACGTTCAAAAATAAAACATTTGAAAACGGACCATTTTCCACATTTCTGAAGCATGACGTAATGGGGGGGGTGTTATCTCTTTTGTCGAAAATCAGCCGTTTTTGCTCGAACATTAAATGCCTCCAAATGGTATTTAATTAACTTCCCGAGCCCCTGGAAGCATGAAAATCACTTTAAACATGCTAACTTTAGCTCTAACACTGATGATCCACCTACAAATGTGAACTGACGTTCAAAAATAAAACATTTGAAAACGGACCATTTTCCACATTTCTGAAGCATGACGTAATGGGGGGGTGTTATCTCTTTTGTCGAAAATCAGCCGTTTTTGCTCGAACATTAAATGCCTCCAAATGGTATTTAATTAACTTCCCGGGGTGAAGAAACCCTTTTTGAGAACTCAGAGTGAGTAAATTGGCCATTTTCATGCACTTTTAAAAATTCCATAAATCTTGTGTTTTGGGCCCCTGGAAGCATGAAAATCACTTTAAACATGCTAATTTTAGCTCTAACACTGATGATCCACCTACAAATGTGAACTGACGTTCAAAAATAAAACATTTGAAAACGGACCATTTTCCACATTTCTGAAGCATGACGTAATGGGGGGGTGTTATCTCTTTTGTCGAAAATCAGCCGTTTTTGCTCGAACATTAAATGCCTCCAAATGGTATTTAATTAACTTCCCGAGCCCCTGGAAGCATGAAAATCACTTTAAACATGCTAATTTTAGCTCTAACACTGATGATCCACCTACAAATGTGAACTGACGTTCAAAAATAAAACATTTGAAAACGGACCATTTTCCACATTTCTGAAGCATGACGTAATGGGGGGGTGTTATCTCTTTTGTCGAAAATCAGCCGTTTTTGCTCGAACATTAAATGCCTCCAAATGGTATTTTATTAACTTCCCGGGGTGAAGAAACCCTTTTTGAGAACTCAGAGTGAGTAAATTGGCCATTTTCATGCACTTTTAACCATTCCATAAATCTTGTGTTTTGGGCCCCTGGAAGCATGAAAATCACTTTAAACATGCTAATTTTAGCTCTAACACTGATGATCCACCTACAAATGTGAACTGACGTTCAAAAATAAAACATTTGAAAACGGACCATTTTCCACATTTCTGAAGCATGACGTAATGGGGGGGTGTTATCTCTTTTGTCGAAAATCAGCCATTTTTGCTCGAACATTAAATGCCTCCAAATGGTATTTATTTCACTTCCCGAGCCCCTGGAAGCATGAAAATCACTTTAAACATGCTAATTTTAGCTCTAACACTGATGATCCACCTACAAATGTGAACTGACGTTCAAAAATAAAACATTTGAAAACGGACCATTTTCCACATTTCTGAAGCATGACGTAATGGGGGGGTGTTATCTCTTTTGTCGAAAATCAGCCGTTTTTGCTCGAACATTAAATGCCTCCAAATGGTATTTATTTCACTTCCCGAGCCCCTGGAAGCATGAAAATCACTTTAAACATGCTAATTTTAGCTCTAACACTGATGATCCACCTACAAATGTGAACTGACGTTCAAAAATAAAACATTTGAAAACGGACCATTTTCCACATTTCTGAAGCATGACGTAATGGGGGGGTGTTATCTCTTTTGTCGAAAATCAGCCATTTTTGCTCGAACATTAAATGCCTCCAAATGGTATTTATTTCACTTCCTGGGGTGAAGAAACCCTTTTTGAGAACTCAGAGTGAGTAAATTGGCCATTTTCATGCACTTTTAACCATTCCATAAATCTTGTGTTTTGGGCCCCTGGAAGCATGAAAATCACTTTAAACATGCTAAATTTCGCTCTAACACTGATGATCCACCTACAAATGTGAACTGACGTTCAAAAATAAAACATTTGAAAACGGACCATTTTCCACATTTCTGAAGCATGACGTAATGGGGGGGTGTTATCTCTTTTGTCGAAAATCAGCCGTTTTTGCTCGAACATTAAATGCCTCCAAATGGTATTTAATTAACTTCCCGAGCCCCTGGAAGCATGAAAATCACTTTAAACATGCTAATTTTAGCTCTAACACTGATGATCCACCTACAAATGTGAACTGACGTTCAAAAATAAAACATTTGAAAACGGACCATTTTCCACATTTCTGAAGCATGACGTAATGGGGGGGTGTTATCTCTTTTGTCGAAAATCAGCCGTTTTTGCGCGAACATTAAATGCCTCCAAATGGTACTTAATTCACTTCCCGAGCCCCTGGAAGCATGAAAATCACTTTAAACATGCTAATTTTAGCTCTAACACTGATGATCCACCTACAAATGTGAACTGACGTTCAAAAATAAAACATTTGAAAACGGACCATTTTCCACATTTCTGAAGCATGACGTAATGGGGGGGTGTTATCACTTTTGTCGAAAATCAGCCGTTTTTGCTCGAACATTAAATGCCTCCAAATGGTATTTAATTAACTTCCCGAGCCCCTGGAAGCATGAAAATCACTTTAAACATGCTAATTTTAGCTCTAACACTGATGATCCACCTACAAATGTGAACTGACGTTCAAAAATAAAACATTTGAAAACGGACCATTTTCCACATTTCTTAAGCATGACGTAATGGGGGGGTGTTATCTCTTTTGTCGAAAATCAGCGGTTTTTGCTCGAACATTAAATGCCTCCAAATGGTATTTAATTAACTTCCCGGGGTGAAGAAACCCTTTTTGAGAACTCAGAGTGAGTAAATTGGCCATTTTCATGCACTTTTAACCATTCCATAAATCTTGTGTTTTGGGCCCCTGGAAGCATGAAAATCACTTTAAACATGCTAATTTTAGCTCTAACACTGATGATCCACCTACAAATGTGAACTGACGTTCAAAAATAAAACATTTGAAAACGGACCATTTTCCACATTTCTGAAGCATGACGTAATGGGGGGGTGTTATCTCTTTTGTCGAAAATCAGCCGTTTTTGCTCGAACATTAAATGCCTCCAAATGGTATTTAATTAACTTCCCGAGCCCCTGGAAGCATGAAAATCACTTTAAACATGCTCATTTTAGCTCTAACACTGATGATCCACCTACAAATGTGAACTGACGTTCAAAAATAAAACATTTGAAAACGGACCATTTTCCACATTTCTGAAGCATGACGTAATGGGGGGTGTTATCTCTTTTGTCGAAAATCAGCCGTTTTTGCTCGAACATTAAATGCCTCCAAATGGTATTTAATTAACTTCCCGAGCCCCTGGAAGCATGAAAATCACTTTAAACATGCTAATTTTAGCTCTAACACTGATGATCCACCTACAAATGTGAACTGACGTTCAAAAATAAAACATTTGAAAACGGACCATTTTCCACATTTCTGAAGCATGACGTAATGGGGGGGTGTTATCTCTTTTGTCGAAAATCAGCCGTTTTTGCTCGAACATTAAATGCCTCCAAATGGTATTTAATTAACTTCCCGGGGTGAAGAAACCCTTTTTGAGAACTCAGAGTGAGTAAATTGGCCATTTTCATGCACTTTTAACCATTCCATAAATCTTATGTTTTGGGCCCCTGGAAGCATGAAAATCACTTTAAACATGCTAATTTTAGCTCTAACACTGATGATCCACCTACAAATGTGAACTGACGTTCAAAAATAAAACATTTGAAAACGGACCATTTTCCACATTTCTGAAGCATGACGTAATGGGGGGGTGTTATCTCTTTTGTCGAAAATCAGCCGTTTTTGCTTGAACATTAAATGCCTCCAAATGGTATTTAATTAACTTCCCGAGCCCCTGGAAGCATGAAAATCACTTTAAACATGCTAATTTTAGCTCTAACACTGATGATCCACCTACAAATGTGAACTGACGTTCAAAAATAAAACATTTGAAAACGGACCATTTTCCACATTTCTGAAGCATGAGGTAATGGGGGGGTGTTATCTCTTTTGTCGAAAATCAGCCGTTTTTGCTCGAACATTAAATGCCTCCAAATGGTATTTAATTAACTTCCCGAGCCCCTGGAAGCATGAAAATCACTTTAAACATGCTAATTTTAGCTCTAACACTGATGATCCACCTACAAATGTGAACTGACGTTCAAAAATAAAACATTTGAAAACGGACCATTTTCCACATTTCTGAAGCATGACGTAATGGGGGGGGTGTTATCTCTTTTGTCGAAAATCAGCCGTTTTTGCTCGAACATTAAATGCCTCCAAATGGTATTTAATTAACTTCCCGAGCCCCTGGAAGCATGAAAATCACTTTAAACATGCTAACTTTAGCTCTAACACTGATGATCCACCTACAAATGTGAACTGACGTTCAAAAATAAAACATTTGAAAACGGACCATTTTCCACATTTCTGAAGCATGACGTAATGGGGGGGTGTTATCTCTTTTGTCGAAAATCAGCCGTTTTTGCTCGAACATTAAATGCCTCCAAATGGTATTTAATTAACTTCCCGGGGTGAAGAAACCCTTTTTGAGAACTCAGAGTGAGTAAATTGGCCATTTTCATGCACTTTTAACCATTCCATAAATCTTGTGTTTTGGGCCCCTGGAAGCATGAAAATCACTTTAAACATGCTAATTTTAGCTCTAACACTGATGATCCACCTACAAATGTGAACTGATGTTCAAAAATAAAACATTTGAAAACGGACCATTTTCCACATTTCTGAAGCATGACGTAATGGGGGGGTGTTATCTCTTTTGTCGAAAATCAGCCGTTTTTGCTCGAACATTAAATGCCTCCAAATGGTATTTAATTAACTTCCCGGGGTGAAGAAACCCTTTTTGAGAACTCAGAGTGAGTAAATTGGCCATTTTCATGCACTTTTAAAAATTCCATAAATCTTGTGTTTTGGGCCCCTGGAAGCATGAACATCACTTTAAACATGCTAATTTTAGCTCTAACACTGATGATCCACCTACAAATGTGAACTGACTTTCAAAAATAAAACATTTGAAAACGGACCATTTTCCACATTTCTGAAGCATGACGTAATGGGGGGGTGTTATCTCTTTTGTCGAAAATCAGCCGTTTTTGCTCGAACATTAAATGCCTCCAAATGGTATTTAATTAACTTCCCGAGCCCCTGGAAGCATGAAAATCACTTTAAACATGCTAATTTTAGCTCTAACACTGATGATCCACCTACAAATGTGAACTGACGTTCAAAAATAAAACATTTGAAAACGGACCATTTTCCACATTTCTGAAGCATGACGTAATGGGGGGGGGTGTTATCTCTTTTGTCGAAAATCAGCCGTTTTTGCTCGAACATTAAATGCCTCCAAATGGTATTTAATTAACTTCCCGGGGTGAAGAAACCCTTTTTGAGAACTCAGAGTGAGTAAATTGGCCATTTTCATGCACTTTTAACCATTCCATAAATCTTGTGTTTTGGGCCCCTGGAAGCATGAAAATCACTTTAAACATGCTAATTTTAGCTCTAACACTGATGATCCACCTACAAATGTGAACTGACGTTCAAAAATAAAACATTTGAAAACGGACCATTTTCCACATTTCTGAAGCATGACGTAATGGGGGGGTGTTATCTCTTTTGTCGAAAATCAGCCATTTTTGCTCGAACATTAAATGCCTCCAAATGGTATTTAATTAACTTCCCGAGCCCCTGGAAGCATGAAAATCACTTTAAACATGCTAATTTTAGCTCTAACACTGATGATCCACCTACAAATGTGAACTGACGTTCAAAAATAAAACATTTGAAAACGGACCATTTTCCACATTTCTGAAGCATGACGTAATGGGGGGGGTGTTATCTCTTTTGTCGAAAATCAGCCGTTTTTGCTCGAACATTAAATGCCTCCAAATGGTATTTAATTAACTTCCCGAGCCCCTGGAAGCATGAAAATCACTTTAAACATGCTAATTTTAGCTCTAACACTGATGATCCACCTACAAATGTGAACTGACGTTCAAAAATAAAACATTTGAAAACGGACCATTTTCCACATTTCTGAAGCATGACGTAATGGGGGGGTGTTATCTCTTTTGTCGAAAATCAGCCGTTTTTGCTCGAACATTAAATGCCTCCAAATGGTATTTAATTAACTTCCCGGGGTGAAGAAACCCTTTTTGAGAACTCAGAGTGAGTAAATTGGCCATTTTCATGCACTTTTAAAAATTCCATAAATCTTGTGTTTTGGGCCCCTGGAAGCATGAAAATCACTTTAAACATGCTAATTTTAGCTCTAACACTGATGATCCACCTACAAATGTGAACTGACGTTCGAAAATAAAACATTTGAAAACGGACCATTTTCCACATTTCTGAAGCATGACGTAATGGGGGGGTGTTATCTCTTTTTTCGAAAATCAGCCGTTTTTGCTCGAACATTAAATGCCTCCAAATGGTATTTAATTAACTTCCCGAGCCCCTAGAAGCATGAAAATCACTTTAAACATGCTAATTTTAGCTCTAACACTGATGATCCACCTACAAATGTGAACTGACGTTCAAAAATAAAACCTTTGAAAACTGACCATTTTCCACATTTCTGAAGCATGACGTAATGGGGGGGTGTTATCTCTTTTGTCGAAAATCAGCCGTTTTTGCTCGAACATTAAATGCCTCCAAATGGTATTTAATTAACTACCCGAGCCCCTGGAAGCATGAAAATCACTTTAAACATGTTAATTTTAGCTCTAACACTGATGATCCACCTACAAATGTGAACTGACGTTCAAAAATAAAACATATGAAAACGGACCATTTTCCACATTTCTGAAGCATGACGTAATGGGGGGGTGTTATCTCTTTTGTCGAAAATCAGCCGTTTTTGCTCGAACATTAAATGCCTCCAAATGGTATTTAATTAACTTCCCGAGCCCCTGGAAGCATGAAAATCACTTTAAACATGCTAATTTTAGCTCTAACACTGATGATCCACCTACAAATGTGAACTGACGTTCAAAAATAAAACATTTGAAAACGGACCATTTTCCACATTTCTGAAGCATGACGTAATGGGGGGGTGTTATCTCTTTTGTCGAAAATCAGCCGTTTTTGCTCGAACATTAAATGCCTCCAAATGGTATTTAATTAACTTCCCGAGCCCCTGGAAGCATGAAAATCACTTTAAACATGCTAATTTTAGCTCTAACACTGATGATCCACCTACAAATGTGAACTGACGTTCAAAAATAAAACATTTGAAAACTGACCATTTTCCACATTTCTGAAGCATGACGTAATGGGGGGGTGTTACCTCTTTTGTCGAAAATCAGCCGTTTTTGCTCGAACATTAAATGCCTCCAAATGGTATTTAATTAACTTCCCGAGCCCCTGGAAGCATGAAAATCACTTTAAACATGCTAATTTTAGCTCTAACACTGATGATCCACCTACAAATGTGAACTGACGTTCAAAAATAAAACATTTGAAAACAGACCATTTTCCACATTTCTGAAGCATGACGTAATGGGGGGGTGTTATCTCTTTTGTCGAAAATCAGCCGTTTTTGCTCGAACATTAAATGCCTCCAAATGGTATTTAATTAACTTCCCGGGGTGAAGAAACCCTTTTTGAGAACTCAGAGTGAGTAAATTGGCCATTTTCATGCACTTTTAACCATTCCATAAATCTTGTGTTTTGGGCCCCTGGAAGCATGAAAATCACTTTAAACATGCTAATTTTAGCTCTAACACTGATGATCCACCTACAAATGTGAACTGACGTTCAAAAATAAAACATTTGAAAACGGACCATTTTCCACATTTCTGAAGCATGACGTAATGGGGGGGTGTTATCTCTTTTGTCGAAAATCAGCCGTTTTTGCTCGAACATTAAATGCCTCCAAATGGTATTTAATTAACTTCCCGGGGTGAAGAAACCCTTTTTGAGAACTCAGAGAACTCAGAAAATTGGCCATTTTCATGCACTTTTAACCATTCCATAAATCTTGTGTTTTGGGCCCCTGGAAGCATGAAAATCACTTTAAACATGCTAATTTTAGCTCTAACACTGATGATCCACCTACAAATGTGAACTGACGTTCAAAAATAAAACATTTGAAAACGGACCATTTTCCACATTTCTGAAGCATGACGTAATGGGGGGGTGTTATCTCTTTTGTCGAAAATCAGCCGTTTTTGCTCGAACATTAAATGCCTCCAAATGGTATTTAATTAACTTCCCGAGCCCCTGGAAGCATGAAAATCACTTTAAACATGCTAATTTTAGCTCTAACACTGATGATCCACCTACAAATGTGAACTGACGTTCAAAAATAAAACATTTGAAAATGGACCATTTTCCACATTTCTGAAGCATGACGTAATGGGGGGGTGTTATCTCTTTTGTCGAAAATCAGCCGTTTTTGCTCGAACATTAAATGCCTCCAAATGGTATTTAATTAACTTCCCGGGGTGAAGAAACCCTTTTTGAGAACTCAGAGTGAGTAAATTGGCCATTTTCATGCACTTTTAACCATTCCATAAATCTTGTGTTTTGGGCCCCTGGAAGCATGAAAATCACTTTAAACATGCTAATTTTAGCTCTAACACTGATGATCCACCTACAAATGTGAACTGACGTTCAAAAATAAAACATTTGAAAACGGACCATTTTCCACATTTCTGAAGCATGACGTAATGGGGGGGTGTTATCTCTTTTGTCGAAAATCAGCCGTTTTTGCTCGAACATTAAATGCCTCCAAATTGTATTTAATTAACTTCCCGAGCCTCTGGAAGCATGAAAATCACTTTAAACATGCTAATTTTAGCTCTAACACTGATGATCCACCTACAAATGTGAACTGACGTTCAAAAATAAAACATTTGAAAACGGACCATTTTCCACATTTCTGAAGCATGACGTAATGGGGGGGTGTTATCTCTTTTGTCGAAAATAAGCCGTTTTTGCTCGAACATTAAATGCCTCCAAATGGTATTTATTTCACTTCCCGAGCCCCTGGAAGCATGAAAATCACTTTAAACATGCTAATTTTAGCTCTAACACTGATGATCCACCTACAAATGTGAACTGACGTTCAAAAATAAAACATTTGAAAACGGACCATTTTCCACATTTCTGAAGCATGACGTAATGGGGGGGTGTTATCTCTTTTGTCGAAAATCAGCCGTTTTTGCTCGAACATTAAATGCCTCCAAATGGTATTTAATTAACTTCCCGAGCCCCTGGAAGCATGAAAATCACTTTAAACATGCTAATTTTAGCTCCAACACTGATGATCCACCTACAAATGTGAACTGACGTTCAAAAATAAAACATTTGAAAACGGACCATTTTCCACATTTCTGAAGCATGACGTAATGGGGGGGGTGTTATCTCTTTTGTCGAAAATCAGCCGTTTTTGCTCGAACATTAAATGCCTCCAAATGGTATTTAATTAACTTCCCGGGGTGAAGAAACCCTTTTTGAGAACTCAGAGTGAGTAAATTGGCCATTTTCATGCACTTTTAACCATTCAATAAATCTTGTGTTTTGGGCCCCTGGAAGCATGAAAATCACTTTAAACATGCTAATTTTAGCTCTAACACTGATGATCCACCTACAAATGTGAACTGACGTTCAAAAATAAAACATTTGAAAACGGACCATTTTCCACATTTCTGAAGCATGACGTAATGGGGGGGTGTTATCTCTTTTGTCGAAAACCAGCCGTTTTTGCTCGAACATTAAATGCCTCCAAATGGTATTTAATTAACTTCCCGAGCCCCTGGAAGCATGAAAATCACTTTAAACATGCTAATTTTAGCTCTAACACTGATGATCCACCTACAAATGTGAACTGACGTTCAAAAATAAAACATTTGAAAACGGACCATTTTCCACATTTCTGAAGCATGACGTAATGGGGGGGTGTTATCTCTTTTGTCGAAAATCAGCCGTTTTTGCTCGAACATTAAATGCCTCCAAATGGTATTTATTTCACTTCCTGGGGTGAAGAAACCCTTTTTGAGAACTCAGAGTGAGTAAATTGGCCATTTTCATGCACTTTTAACCATTCCATAAATCTTGTGTTTTGGGCCCCTGGAAGCATGAAAATCACTTTAAACATGCTAAATTTCGCTCTAACACTGATGATCCACCTACAAATGTGAACTGACGTTCAAAAATAAAACATTTGAAAACGGACCATTTTCCACATTTCTGAAGCATGACGTAATGGGGGGGTGTTATCTCTTTTGTCGAAAATCAGCCGTTTTTGCTCGAACATTAAATGCCTCCAAATGGTATTTAATTAACTTCCCGAGCCCCTGGAAGCATGAAAATCACTTTAAACATGCTAATTTTAGCTCTAACACTGATGATCCACCTACAAATGTGAACTGACGTTCAAAAATAAAACATTTGAAAACGGACCATTTTCCACATTTCTGAAGCATGACGTAATGGGGGGGTGTTATCTCTTTTGTCGAAAATCAGCCGTTTTTGCGCGAACATTAAATGCCTCCAAATGGTACTTAATTCACTTCCCGAGCCCCTGGAAGCATGAAAATCACTTTAAACATGCTAATTTTAGCTCTAACACTGATGATCCACCTACAAATGTGAACTGACGTTCAAAAATAAAACATTTGAAAACGGACCATTTTCCACATTTCTGAAGCATGACGTAATGGGGGGGTGTTATCTCTTTTGTCGAAAATCAGCCGTTTTTGCTCGAACATTAAATGCCTCCAAATGGTATTTAATTAACTTCCCGAGCCCCTGGAAGCATGAAAATCACTTTAAACATGCTCATTTTAGCTCTAACACTGATGATCCACCTACAAATGTGAACTGACGTTCAAAAATAAAACATTTGAAAACGGACCATTTTCCACATTTCTGAAGCATGACGTAATGGGGGGTGTTATCTCTTTTGTCGAAAATCAGCCGTTTTTGCTCGAACATTAAATGCCTCCAAATGGTATTTAATTAACTTCCCGAGCCCCTGGAAGCATGAAAATCACTTTAAACATGCTAATTTTAGCTCTAACACTGATGATCCACCTACAAATGTGAACTGACGTTCAAAAATAAAACATTTGAAAACGGACCATTTTCCACATTTCTGAAGCATGACGTAATGGGGGGGTGTTATCTCTTTTGTCGAAAATCAGCCGTTTTTGCTCGAACATTAAATGCCTCCAAATGGTATTTAATTAACTTCCCGGGGTGAAGAAACCCTTTTTGAGAACTCAGAGTGAGTAAATTGGCCATTTTCATGCACTTTTAACCATTCCATAAATCTTATGTTTTGGGCCCCTGGAAGCATGAAAATCACTTTAAACATGCTAATTTTAGCTCTAACAGTGATGATCCACCTACAAATGTGAACTGACGTTCAAAAATAAAACATTTGAAAACGGACCATTTTCCACATTTCTGAAGCATGACGTAATGGGGGGGTGTTATCTCTTTTGTCGAAAATCAGCCGTTTTTGCTTGAACATTAAATGCCTCCAAATGGTATTTAATTAACTTCCCGAGCCCCTGGAAGCATGAAAATCACTTTAAACATGCTAATTTTAGCTCTAACACTGATGATCCACCTACAAATGTGAACTGACGTTCAAAAATAAAACATTTGAAAACGGACCATTTTCCACATTTCTGAAGCATGAGGTAATGGGGGGGTGTTATCTCTTTTGTCGAAAATCAGCCGTTTTTGCTCGAACATTAAATGCCTCCAAATGGTATTTAATTAACTTCCCGAGCCCCTGGAAGCATGAAAATCACTTTAAACATGCTAATTTTAGCTCTAACACTGATGATCCACCTACAAATGTGAACTGACGTTCAAAAATAAAACATTTGAAAACGGACCATTTTCCACATTTCTGAAGCATGACGTAATGGGGGGGGTGTTATCTCTTTTGTCGAAAATCAGCCGTTTTTGCTCGAACATTAAATGCCTCCAAATGGTATTTAATTAACTTCCCGAGCCCCTGGAAGCATGAAAATCACTTTAAACATGCTAACTTTAGCTCTAACACTGATGATCCACCTACAAATGTGAACTGACGTTCAAAAATAAAACATTTGAAAACGGACCATTTTCCACATTTCTGAAGCATGACGTAATGGGGGGGTGTTATCTCTTTTGTCGAAAATCAGCCGTTTTTGCTCGAACATTAAATGCCTCCAAATGGTATTTAATTAACTTCCCGGGGTGAAGAAACCCTTTTTGAGAACTCAGAGTGAGTAAATTGGCCATTTTCATGCACTTTTAACCATTCCATAAATCTTGTGTTTTGGGCCCCTGGAAGCATGAAAATCACTTTAAACATGCTAATTTTAGCTCTAACACTGATGATCCACCTACAAATGTGAACTGATGTTCAAAAATAAAACATTTGAAAACGGACCATTTTCCACATTTCTGAAGCATGACGTAATGGGGGGGTGTTATCTCTTTTGTCGAAAATCAGCCGTTTTTGCTCGAACATTAAATGCCTCCAAATGGTATTTAATTAACTTCCCGGGGTGAAGAAACCCTTTTTGAGAACTCAGAGTGAGTAAATTGGCCATTTTCATGCACTTTTAAAAATTCCATAAATCTTGTGTTTTGGGCCCCTGGAAGCATGAACATCACTTTAAACATGCTAATTTTAGCTCTAACACTGATGATCCACCTACAAATGTGAACTGACTTTCAAAAATAAAACATTTGAAAACGGACCATTTTCCACATTTCTGAAGCATGACGTAATGGGGGGGTGTTATCTCTTTTGTCGAAAATCAGCCGTTTTTGCTCGAACATTAAATGCCTCCAAATGGTATTTAATTAACTTCCCGAGCCCCTGGAAGCATGAAAATCACTTTAAACATGCTAATTTTAGCTCTAACACTGATGATCCACCTACAAATGTGAACTGACGTTCAAAAATAAAACATTTGAAAACGGACCATTTTCCACATTTCTGAAGCATGACGTAATGGGGGGGGGTGTTATCTCTTTTGTCGAAAATCAGCCGTTTTTGCTCGAACATTAAATGCCTCCAAATGGTATTTAATTAACTTCCCGGGGTGAAGAAACCCTTTTTGAGAACTCAGAGTGAGTAAATTGGCCATTTTCATGCACTTTTAACCATTCCATAAATCTTGTGTTTTGGGCCCCTGGAAGCATGAAAATCACTTTAAACATGCTAATTTTAGCTCTAACACTGATGATCCACCTACAAATGTGAACTGACGTTCAAAAATAAAACATTTGAAAACGGACCATTTTCCACATTTCTGAAGCATGACGTAATGGGGGGGTGTTATCTCTTTTGTCGAAAATCAGCCATTTTTGCTCGAACATTAAATGCCTCCAAATGGTATTTAATTAACTTCCCGAGCCCCTGGAAGCATGAAAATCACTTTAAACATGCTAATTTTAGCTCTAACACTGATGATCCACCTACAAATGTGAACTGACGTTCAAAAATAAAACATTTGAAAACGGACCATTTTCCACATTTCTGAAGCATGACGTAATGGGGGGGGGTGTTATCTCTTTTGTCGAAAATCAGCCGTTTTTGCTCGAACATTAAATGCCTCCAAATGGTATTTAATTAACTTCCCGAGCCCCTGGAAGCATGAAAATCACTTTAAACATGCTAATTTTAGCTCTAACACTGATGATCCACCTACAAATGTGAACTGACGTTCAAAAATAAAACATTTGAAAACGGACCATTTTCCACATTTCTGAAGCATGACGTAATGGGGGGGTGTTATCTCTTTTGTCGAAAATCAGCCGTTTTTGCTCGAACATTAAATGCCTCCAAATGGTATTTAATTAACTTCCCGGGGTGAAGAAACCCTTTTTGAGAACTCAGAGTGAGTAAATTGGCCATTTTCATGCACTTTTAAAAATTCCATAAATCTTGTGTTTTGGGCCCCTGGAAGCATGAAAATCACTTTAAACATGCTAATTTTAGCTCTAACACTGATGATCCACCTACAAATGTGAACTGACGTTCGAAAATAAAACATTTGAAAACGGACCATTTTCCACATTTCTGAAGCATGACGTAATGGGGGGGTGTTATCTCTTTTTTCGAAAATCAGCCGTTTTTGCTCGAACATTAAATGCCTCCAAATGGTATTTAATTAACTTCCCGAGCCCCTAGAAGCATGAAAATCACTTTAAACATGCTAATTTTAGCTCTAACACTGATGATCCACCTACAAATGTGAACTGACGTTCAAAAATAAAACCTTTGAAAACTGACCATTTTCCACATTTCTGAAGCATGACGTAATGGGGGGGTGTTATCTCTTTTGTCGAAAATCAGCCGTTTTTGCTCGAACATTAAATGCCTCCAAATGGTATTTAATTAACTACCCGAGCCCCTGGAAGCATGAAAATCACTTTAAACATGTTAATTTTAGCTCTAACACTGATGATCCACCTACAAATGTGAACTGACGTTCAAAAATAAAACATATGAAAACGGACCATTTTCCACATTTCTGAAGCATGACGTAATGGGGGGGTGTTATCTCTTTTGTCGAAAATCAGCCGTTTTTGCTCGAACATTAAATGCCTCCAAATGGTATTTAATTAACTTCCCGAGCCCCTGGAAGCATGAAAATCACTTTAAACATGCTAATTTTAGCTCTAACACTGATGATCCACCTACAAATGTGAACTGACGTTCAAAAATAAAACATTTGAAAACGGACCATTTTCCACATTTCTGAAGCATGACGTAATGGGGGGGTGTTATCTCTTTTGTCGAAAATCAGCCGTTTTTGCTCGAACATTAAATGCCTCCAAATGGTATTTAATTAACTTCCCGAGCCCCTGGAAGCATGAAAATCACTTTAAACATGCTAATTTTAGCTCTAACACTGATGATCCACCTACAAATGTGAACTGACGTTCAAAAATAAAACATTTGAAAACGGACCATTTTCCACATTTCTGAAGCATGACGTAATGGGGGGGTGTTATCTCTTTTGTCGAAAATCAGCCGTTTTTGCTCGAACATTAAATGCCTCCAAATGGTATTTAATTAACTTCCCGGGGTGAAGAAACCCTTTTTGAGAACTCAGAGTGAGTAAATTGGCCATTTTCATGCACTTTTAACCATTCCATAAATCTTGTGTTTTGGGCCCCTGGAAGCATGAAAATCACTTTAAACATGCTAATTTTAGCTCTAACACTGATGATCCACCTACAAATGTGAACTGACGTTCAAAAATAAAACATTTGAAAACGGACCATTTTCCACATTTCTGAAGCATGACGTAATGGGGGGGTGTTATCTCTTTTGTCGAAAATCAGCCGTTTTTGCTCGAACATTAAATGCCTCCAAATGGTATTTAATTAACTTCCCGAGCCCCTGGAAGCATGAAAATCACTTTAAACATGCTAATTTTAGCTCTAACACTGATGATCCACCTACAAATGTGAACTGACGTTCAAAAATAAAACATTTGAAAACTGACCATTTTCCACATTTCTGAAGCATGACGTAATGGGGGGGTGTTACCTCTTTTGTCGAAAATCAGCCGTTTTTGCTCGAACATTAAATGCCTCCAAATGGTATTTAATTAACTTCCCGAGCCCCTGGAAGCATGAAAATCACTTTAAACATGCTAATTTTAGCTCTAACACTGATGATCCACCTACAAATGTGAACTGACGTTCAAAAATAAAACATTTGAAAACAGACCATTTTCCACATTTCTGAAGCATGACGTAATGGGGGGGTGTTATCTCTTTTGTCGAAAATCAGCCGTTTTTGCTCGAACATTAAATGCCTCCAAATGGTATTTAATTAACTTCCCGGGGTGAAGAAACCCTTTTTGAGAACTCAGAGTGAGTAAATTGGCCATTTTCATGCACTTTTAACCATTCCATAAATCTTGTGTTTTGGGCCCCTGGAAGCATGAAAATCACTTTAAACATGCTAATTTTAGCTCTAACACTGATGATCCACCTACAAATGTGAACTGACGTTCAAAAATAAAACATTTGAAAACGGACCATTTTCCACATTTCTGAAGCATGACGTAATGGGGGGGTGTTATCTCTTTTGTCGAAAATCAGCCGTTTTTGCTCGAACATTAAATGCCTCCAAATGGTATTTAATTAACTTCCCGGGGTGAAGAAACCCTTTTTGAGAACTCAGAGAACTCAGAAAATTGGCCATTTTCATGCACTTTTAACCATTCCATAAATCTTGTGTTTTGGGCCCCTGGAAGCATGAAAATCACTTTAAACATGCTAATTTTAGCTCTAACACTGATGATCCACCTACAAATGTGAACTGACGTTCAAAAATAAAACATTTGAAAACGGACCATTTTCCACATTTCTGAAGCATGACGTAATGGGGGGGTGTTATCTCTTTTGTCGAAAATCAGCCGTTTTTGCTCGAACATTAAATGCCTCCAAATGGTATTTAATTAACTTCCCGAGCCCCTGGAAGCATGAAAATCACTTTAAACATGCTAATTTTAGCTCTAACACTGATGATCCACCTACAAATGTGAACTGACGTTCAAAAATAAAACATTTGAAAATGGACCATTTTCCACATTTCTGAAGCATGACGTAATGGGGGGGTGTTATCTCTTTTGTCGAAAATCAGCCGTTTTTGCTCGAACATTAAATGCCTCCAAATGGTATTTAATTAACTTCCCGGGGTGAAGAAACCCTTTTTGAGAACTCAGAGTGAGTAAATTGGCCATTTTCATGCACTTTTAACCATTCCATAAATCTTGTGTTTTGGGCCCCTGGAAGCATGAAAATCACTTTAAACATGCTAATTTTAGCTCTAACACTGATGATCCACCTACAAATGTGAACTGACGTTCAAAAATAAAACATTTGAAAACGGACCATTTTCCACATTTCTGAAGCATGACGTAATGGGGGGGTGTTATCTCTTTTGTCGAAAATCAGCCGTTTTTGCTCGAACATTAAATGCCTCCAAATTGTATTTAATTAACTTCCCGAGCCTCTGGAAGCATGAAAATCACTTTAAACATGCTAATTTTAGCTCTAACACTGATGATCCACCTACAAATGTGAACTGACGTTCAAAAATAAAACATTTGAAAACGGACCATTTTCCACATTTCTGAAGCATGACGTAATGGGGGGGTGTTATCTCTTTTGTCGAAAATCAGCCGTTTTTGCTCGAACATTAAATGCCTCCAAATGGTATTTAATTAACTTCCCGAGCCCCTGGAAGCATGAAAATCACTTTAAACATGCTAATTTTAGCTCCAACACTGATGATCCACCTACAAATGTGAACTGACGTTCAAAAATAAAACATTTGAAAACGGACCATTTTCCACATTTCTGAAGCATGACGTAATGGGGGGGGGTGTTATCTCTTTTGTCGAAAATCAGCCGTTTTTGCTCGAACATTAAATGCCTCCAAATGGTATTTAATTAACTTCCCGGGGTGAAGAAACCCTTTTTGAGAACTCAGAGTGAGTAAATTGGCCATTTTCATGCACTTTTAACCATTCAATAAATCTTGTGTTTTGGGCCCCTGGAAGCATGAAAATCACTTTAAACATGCTAATTTTAGCTCTAACACTGATGATCCACCTACAAATGTGAACTGACGTTCAAAAATAAAACATTTGAAAACGGACCATTTTCCACATTTCTGAAGCATGACGTAATGGGGGGGTGTTATCTCTTTTGTCGAAAACCAGCCGTTTTTGCTCGAACATTAAATGCCTCCAAATGGTATTTAATTAACTTCCCGAGCCCCTGGAAGCATGAAAATCACTTTAAACATGCTAATTTTAGCTCTAACACTGATGATCCACCTACAAATGTGAACTGACGTTCAAAAATAAAACATTTGAAAACGGACCATTTTCCACATTTCTGAAGCATGACGTAATGGGGGGGTGTTATCTCTTTTGTCGAAAATCAGCCGTTTTTGCTCGAACATTAAATGCCTCCAAATGGTATTTAATTAACTTCCCGGGGTGAAGAAACCCTTTTTGAGAACTCAGAGTGAGTAAATTGGCCATTTTCATGCACTTTTAACCATTCCATAAATCTTGTGTTTTGGGCCCCTGGAAGCATGAAAATCCCTTTAAACATGCTAATTTTAGCTCTAACACTGATGATCCACCTACAAATGTGAACTGACGTTCAAAAATAAAACATTTGAAAACGGACCATTTTCCACATTTCTGAAGCATGACGTAATGGGGGGGTGTTATCTCTTTTGTCGAAAATCAGCCGTTTTTGCTCGAACATTAAATGCCTCCAAATGGTATTTAATTAACTTCCCGAGCCCCTGGAAGCATGAAAATCACTTTAAACATGCTAATTTTAGCTCTAACACTGATGATCCACCTACAAATGTGAACTGACGTTCAAAAATAAAACATTTGAAAACTGACCATTTTCCACATTTCTGAAGCATGACGTAATGGGGGGGTGTTACCTCTTTTGTCGAAAATCAGCCGTTTTTGCTCGAACATTAAATGCCTCCAAATGGTATTTAATTAACTTCCCGGGGTGAAGAAACCCTTTTTGAGAACTCAGAGTGAGTAAATTGGCCATTTTCATGCACTTTTAACCATTCCATAAATCTTGTGTTTTGGGCCCCTGGAAGCATGAAAATCACTTTAAACATGCTAATTTTAGCTCTAACACTGATGATCCACCTACAAATGTGAACTGACGTTCAAAAATAAAACATTTGAAAACGGACCATTTTCCACATTTCTGAAGCATGACGTAATGGGGGGGTGTTATCTCTTTTGTCGAAAATCAGCCGTTTTTGCTTGAACATTAAATGCCTCCAAATGGTATTTAATTAACTTCCCGAGCCCCTGGAAGCATGAAAATCACTTTAAACATGCTAATTTTAGCTCTAACACTGATGATCCACCTACAAATGTGAACTGACGTTCAAAAATAAAACATTTGAAAACGGACCATTTTCCACATTTCTGAAGCATGACGTAATGGGGGGGTGTTATCTCTTTTGTCGAAAATCAGCCGTTTTTGCTCGAACATTAAATGCCTCCAAATGGTATTTAATTAACTTCCCGGGGTGAAGAAACCCTTTTTGAGAACTCAGAGTGAGTAAATTGGCCATTTTCATGCACTTTTAACCATTCCATAAATCTTGTGTTTTGGGCCCCTGGAAGCATGAAAATCACTTTAAACATGCTAATTTTAGCTCTAACACTGATGATCCACCTACAAATGTGAACTGACGTTCAAAAATAAAACATTTGAAAACGGACCATTTTCCACATTTCTGAAGCATGACGTAATGGGGGGGTGTTATCTCTTTTGTCGAAAATCAGCCGTTTTTGATCGAACATTAAATGCCTCCAAATGGTATTTAATTAACTTCCCGAGCCCCTGGAAGCATGAAAATCACTTTAAACATGCTAATTTTAGCTCTAACACTGATGATCCACCTACAAATGTGAACTGACGTTCAAAAATAAAACATTTGAAAACGGACCATTTTCCACATTTCTGAAGCATGACGTAATGGGGGGTTGTTTTGTCGAAAATCAGCCGTTTTTGCTCGAACATTAAATGCCTCCAAATGGTATTTAAATTAACTACCCGAGCCCCTGGAAGCATGAAAATCACTTTAAAACATGCTAACTTTAGCTCTAACACTGATGATCCACCTACAAATGTGAACTGACGTTCAAAAATAAAACATTTGAAAACTGACCATTTTCCACATTTCTGAAGCATGACGTAATGGGGGGGTGTTATCTCTTTTGTCGAAAATCAGCCGTTTTTGCTCGACATTAAATGCCTCCAAATGGTATTTAATTAACTTCCCGAGCCCCTGGAAGCATGAAAATCACTTTAAACATGCTAATTTTAGCTCTAACACTGATGATCCACCTACAAATGTGAACTGACGTTCAAAAATAAAACATTTGAAAACGGACCATTTTTCCACATTTCTGAAGCATGAACGTAATGGGGGGGTGTTACCTCTTTTGTCGAAAATCAGCCGTTTTTGCTCGAACATTAAATGCCTCCAAATGGTATTTAATTAACTTCCCGGGGTGAAGAAACCCTTTTTGAGAACTCAGAGTGAGTAAATTGGCCATTTTCATGGCACTTTTAACCATTCATAAATCTTGTGTTTTTGGGCCCCTGGAAGCATGAAAATCACTTTAAACATGCTAATTTTAGCTCTAACACTGATGATCCACCTACAAATGTGAACTGACGTTCAAAAATAAAACATTTGAAAACGGACCATTTTCCACATTTCTGAAGCATGGACGTAATGGGGGGGTGTTATCTCTTTTGTCGAAAATCAGCCGTTTTTGCTTGAACATTAAATGCCTCCAAATGGTATTTAATTAACTTCCCGAGCCCCTGGAAGCATGAAAATCACTTTAAACATGCTAATTTTAGCTCTAACACTGATGATCCCACCTACAAATGTGAACTGACGTTCAAAAATAAAACATTTGAAAACGGACCATTTTCCACATTTCTGAAGCATGACGTAATGGGGGGGTGTTATCTCTTTTGTCGAAAATCAGCCGTTTTTGCTCGAACATTAAATGCCTCCAAATGGTATTTAATTAACTTCCCGGGGTGAAGAAACCCTTTTTGAGAACTCAGAGTGAGTAAATTGGCCATTTTCATGCACTTTTAACCATTCCATAAATCTTATGTTTTGGGCCCCTGTAAGCATGAAAATCACTTTAAACATGCTAATTTTAGCTCTAACAGTGATGATCCACCTACAAATGTGAACTGACGTTCAAAAATAAAACATTTGAAAACGGACCATTTTCCACATTTCTGAAGCATGACGTAATGGGGGGGTGTTATCTCTTTTGTCTGAAAATCAGCCGTTTTTGCTTGAACATTAAATGCCTCCAAATGGTATTTAATTAACTTCCCGAGCCCCTGGAAGCATGAAAATCACTTTAAACATGCTAATTTTAGCTCTAACACTGATGATCCACCTACAAATGTGAACTGACGTTTCAGAAATAAAACATTTGAAAACGGACCATTTCCACATTTCTGAAGCATGAGGTAATGGGGGGGTGTTATCTCTTTTGTCGAAAATCAGCCGTTTTTGCTCGAACATTAAATGCCTCCAAATGGTATTTAATTAACTTCCCGAGCCCCTGGAAGCATGAAAATCACTTTAAACATGCTAATTTTAGCTCTAACACTGATGATCCACCTACAAATGTGAACTGACGTTCAAAAATAAAACATTTGAAAACGGACCATTTTCCACATTTCTGAAGCATGACGTAATGGGGGGGGTGTTATCTCTTTTGTCGAAAATCAGCCGTTTTTGCTCGAACATTAATTGCCTCCAAATGGTATTTAATTAACTTCCCGAGCCCCTGGAAGCATGAAAATCACTTTAAACATGCTAACTTTAGCTCTAACACTGATGATCCACCTACAAATGTGAACTGACGTTCAAAAATAAAACATTTGAAAACGGACCATTTTCCACATTTCTGAAGCATGACGTAATGGGGGGGTGTTATCTCTTTTGTCGAAAATCAGCCGTTTTTGCTCGAACATTAAATGCCTCCAAATGGTATTTAATTAACTTCCCGGGGTGAAGAAACCCTTTTTGAGAACTCAGAGTGAGTAAATTGGCCATTTTCATGCACTTTTAACCATTCCATAAATCTTGTGTTTTGGGCCCCTGGAAGCATGAAAATCACTTTAAACATGCTAATTTTAGCTCTAACACTGATGATCCACCTACAAATGTGAACTGACTTTCAAAAATAAAACATTTGAAAACGGACCATTTTCCACATTTCTGAAGCATGACGTAATGGGGGGGTGTTATCTCTTTTGTCGAAAATCAGCCGTTTTTGCTCGAACATTAAATGCCTCCAAATGGTATTTAATTAACTTCCCGAGCCCCTGGAAGCATGAAAATCACTTTAAACATGCTAATTTTAGCTCTAACACTGATGATCCACCTACAAATGTGAACTGACGTTCAAAAATAAAACATTTGAAAACGGACCATTTTCCACATTTCTGAAGCATGACGTAATGGGGGGGGGTGTTATCTCTTTTGTCGAAAATCAGCCGTTTTTGCTCGAACATTAAATGCCTCCAAATGGTATTTAATTAACTTCCCGGGGTGAAGAAACCCTTTTTGAGAACTCAGAGTGAGTAAATTGGCCATTTTCATGCACTTTTAACCATTCCATAAATCTTGTGTTTTGGGCCCCTGGAAGCATGAAAATCACTTTAAACATGCTAATTTTAGCTCTAACACTGATGATCCACCTACAAATGTGAACTGACGTTCAAAAATAAAACATTTGAAAACGGACCATTTTCCACATTTCTGAAGCATGACGTAATGGGGGGGTGTTATCTCTTTTGTCGAAAATCAGCCATTTTTGCTCGAACATTAAATGCCTCCAAATGGTATTTAATTAACTTCCCGAGCCCCTGGAAGCATGAAAATCACTTTAAACATGCTAATTTTAGCTCTAACACTGATGATCCACCTACAAATGTGAACTGACGTTCAAAAATAAAACATTTGAAAACGGACCATTTTCCACATTTCTGAAGCATGACGTAATGGGGGGGGGTGTTATCTCTTTTGTCGAAAATCAGCCGTTTTTGCTCGAACATTAAATGCCTCCAAATGGTATTTAATTAACTTCCCGAGCCCCTGGAAGCATGAAAATCACTTTAAACATGCTAATTTTAGCTCTAACACTGATGATCCACCTACAAATGTGAACTGACGTTCAAAAATAAAACATTTGAAAACGGACCATTTTCCACATTTCTGAAGCATGACGTAATGGGGGGGTGTTATCTCTTTTGTCGAAAATCAGCCGTTTTTGCTCGAACATTAAATGCCTCCAAATGGTATTTAATTAACTTCCCGGGGTGAAGAAACCCTTTTTGAGAACTCAGAGTGAGTAAATTGGCCATTTTCATGCACTTTTAAAAATTCCATAAATCTTGTGTTTTGGGCCCCTGGAAGCATGAAAATCACTTTAAACATGCTAATTTTAGCTCTAACACTGATGATCCACCTACAAATGTGAACTGACGTTCGAAAATAAAACATTTGAAAACGGACCATTTTCCACATTTCTGAAGCATGACGTAATGGGGGGGTGTTATCTCTTTTTTCGAAAATCAGCCGTTTTTGCTCGAACATTAAATGCCTCCAAATGGTATTTAATTAACTTCCCGAGCCCCTAGAAGCATGAAAATCACTTTAAACATGCTAATTTTAGCTCTAACACTGATGATCCACCTACAAATGTGAACTGACGTTCAAAAATAAAACCTTTGAAAACTGACCATTTTCCACATTTCTGAAGCATGACGTAATGGGGGGGTGTTATCTCTTTTGTCGAAAATCAGCCGTTTTTGCTCGAACATTAAATGCCTCCAAATGGTATTTAATTAACTACCCGAGCCCCTGGAAGCATGAAAATCACTTTAAACATGTTAATTTTAGCTCTAACACTGATGATCCACCTACAAATGTGAACTGACGTTCAAAAATAAAACATATGAAAACGGACCATTTTCCACATTTCTGAAGCATGACGTAATGGGGGGGTGTTATCTCTTTTGTCGAAAATCAGCCGTTTTTGCTCGAACATTAAATGCCTCCAAATGGTATTTAATTAACTTCCCGAGCCCCTGGAAGCATGAAAATCACTTTAAACATGCTAATTTTAGCTCTAACACTGATGATCCACCTACAAATGTGAACTGACGTTCAAAAATAAAACATTTGAAAACGGACCATTTTCCACATTTCTGAAGCATGACGTAATGGGGGGGTGTTATCTCTTTTGTCGAAAATCAGCCGTTTTTGCTCGAACATTAAATGCCTCCAAATGGTATTTAATTAACTTCCCGAGCCCCTGGAAGCATGAAAATCACTTTAAACATGCTAATTTTAGCTCTAACACTGATGATCCACCTACAAATGTGAACTGACGTTCAAAAATAAAACATTTGAAAACGGACCATTTTCCACATTTCTGAAGCATGACGTAATGGGGGGGTGTTATCTCTTTTGTCGAAAATCAGCCGTTTTTGCTCGAACATTAAATGCCTCCAAATGGTATTTAATTAACTTCCCGGGGTGAAGAAACCCTTTTTGAGAACTCAGAGTGAGTAAATTGGCCATTTTCATGCACTTTTAACCATTCCATAAATCTTGTGTTTTGGGCCCCTGGAAGCATGAAAATCACTTTAAACATGCTAATTTTAGCTCTAACACTGATGATCCACCTACAAATGTGAACTGACGTTCAAAAATAAAACATTTGAAAACGGACCATTTTCCACATTTCTGAAGCATGACGTAATGGGGGGGTGTTATCTCTTTTGTCGAAAATCAGCCGTTTTTGCTCGAACATTAAATGCCTCCAAATGGTATTTAATTAACTTCCCGAGCCCCTGGAAGCATGAAAATCACTTTAAACATGCTAATTTTAGCTCTAACACTGATGATCCACCTACAAATGTGAACTGACGTTCAAAAATAAAACATTTGAAAACTGACCATTTTCCACATTTCTGAAGCATGACGTAATGGGGGGGTGTTACCTCTTTTGTCGAAAATCAGCCGTTTTTGCTCGAACATTAAATGCCTCCAAATGGTATTTAATTAACTTCCCGAGCCCCTGGAAGCATGAAAATCACTTTAAACATGCTAATTTTAGCTCTAACACTGATGATCCACCTACAAATGTGAACTGACGTTCAAAAATAAAACATTTGAAAACAGACCATTTTCCACATTTCTGAAGCATGACGTAATGGGGGGGTGTTATCTCTTTTGTCGAAAATCAGCCGTTTTTGCTCGAACATTAAATGCCTCCAAATGGTATTTAATTAACTTCCCGGGGTGAAGAAACCCTTTTTGAGAACTCAGAGTGAGTAAATTGGCCATTTTCATGCACTTTTAACCATTCCATAAATCTTGTGTTTTGGGCCCCTGGAAGCATGAAAATCACTTTAAACATGCTAATTTTAGCTCTAACACTGATGATCCACCTACAAATGTGAACTGACGTTCAAAAATAAAACATTTGAAAACGGACCATTTTCCACATTTCTGAAGCATGACGTAATGGGGGGGTGTTATCTCTTTTGTCGAAAATCAGCCGTTTTTGCTCGAACATTAAATGCCTCCAAATGGTATTTAATTAACTTCCCGGGGTGAAGAAACCCTTTTTGAGAACTCAGAGAACTCAGAAAATTGGCCATTTTCATGCACTTTTAACCATTCCATAAATCTTGTGTTTTGGGACCCTGGAAGCATGAAAATCACTTTAAACATGCTAATTTTAGCTCTAACACTGATGATCCACCTACAAATGTGAACTGACGTTCAAAAATAAAACATTTGAAAACGGACCATTTTCCACATTTCTGAAGCATGACGTAATGGGGGGGTGTTATCTCTTTTGTCGAAAATCAGCCGTTTTTGCTCGAACATTAAATGCCTCCAAATGGTATTTAATTAACTTCCCGAGCCCCTGGAAGCATGAAAATCACTTTAAACATGCTAATTTTAGCTCTAACACTGATGATCCACCTACAAATGTGAACTGACGTTCAAAAATAAAACATTTGAAAATGGACCATTTTCCACATTTCTGAAGCATGACGTAATGGGGGGGGTGTTATCTCTTTTGTCGAAAATCAGCCGTTTTTGCTCGAACATTAAATGCCTCCAAATGGTATTTAATTAACCTTCCCGGGGTGAAGAAACCCTTTTTGAGAACTCAGAGTGAGTAAATTGGCCATTTTCATGCACTTTTAACCATTCCATAAATCTTGTGTTTTGGGCCCCTGGAAGCATGAAAATCACTTTAAACATGCTAATTTTAGCTCTAACACTGATGATCCACCTACAAATGTGAACTGACGTTCAAAAATAAAACATTTGAAAACGGACCATTTTCCACATTTCTGAAGCATGACGTAATGGGGGGGGTGTTATCTCTTTTGTCGAAAATCAGCCGTTTTTGCTCGAACATTAAATGCCTCCAAATTGTATTTAATTAACTTCCCGAGCCTCTGGAAGCATGAAAATCACTTTAAACATGCTAATTTTAGCTCTAACACTGATGATCCACCTACAAATGTGAACTGACGTTCAAAAATAAAACATTTGAAAACGGACCATTTTCCACATTTCTGAAGCATGACGTAATGGGGGGGGTGTTATCTCTTTTGTCGAAAATCAGCCGTTTTTGCTCGAACATTAAATGCCTCCAAATGGTATTTAATTAACTTCCCGAGCCCCTGGAAGCATGAAAATCACTTTAAACATGCTAATTTTAGCTCCAACACTGATGATCCACCTACAAATGTGAACTGACGTTCAAAAATAAAACATTTGAAAACGGACCATTTTCCACATTTCTGAAGCATGACGTAATGGGGGGGGGTGTTATCTCTTTTGTCGAAAATCAGCCGTTTTTGCTCGAACATTAAATGCCTCCAAATGGTATTTAATTAACTTCCCGGGGTGAAGAAACCCTTTTTGAGAACTCAGAGTGAGTAAATTGGCCATTTTCATGCACTTTTAACCATTCAATAAATCTTGTGTTTTGGGCCCCTGGAAGCATGAAAATCACTTTAAACATGCTAATTTTAGCTCTAACACTGATGATCCACCTACAAATGTGAACTGACGTTCAAAAATAAAACATTTGAAAACGGACCATTTTCCACATTTCTGAAGCATGACGTAATGGGGGGGTGTTATCTCTTTTGTCGAAAACCAGCCGTTTTTGCTCGAACATTAAATGCCTCCAAATGGTATTTAATTAACTTCCCGAGCCCCCTGGAAGCATGAAAATCACTTTAAACATGCTAATTTTAGCTCTAACACTGATGATCCACCTACAAATGTGAACTGACGTTCAAAAATAAAACATTTGAAAACGGACCATTTTCCACATTTCTGAAGCATGACGTAATGGGGGGGTGTTATCTCTTTTGTCGAAAATCAGCCGTTTTTGCTCGAACATTAAATGCCTCCAAATGGTATTTAATTAACTTCCCGGGGTGAAGAAACCCTTTTTGAGAACTCAGAGTGAGTAAATTGGCCATTTTCATGCACTTTTAACCATTCCATAAATCTTGTGTTTTGGGCCCCTGGAAGCATGAAAATCCCTTTAAACATGCTAATTTTAGCTCTAACACTGATGATCCACCTACAAATGTGAACTGACGTTCAAAAATAAAACATTTGAAAACGGACCATTTTCCACATTTCTGAAGCATGACGTAATGGGGGGGTGTTATCTCTTTTGTCGAAAATCAGCCGTTTTTGCTCGAACATTAAATGCCTCCAAATGGTATTTAATTAACTTCCCGAGCCCCTGGAAGCATGAAAATCACTTTAAACATGCTAATTTTAGCTCTAACACTGATGATCCACCTACAAATGTGAACTGACGTTCAAAAATAAAACATTTGAAAACTGACCATTTTCCACATTTCTGAAGCATGACGTAATGGGGGGGTGTTACCTCTTTTGTCGAAAATCAGCCGTTTTTGCTCGAACATTAAATGCCTCCAAATGGTATTTAATTAACTTCCCGGGGTGAAGAAACCCTTTTTGAGAACTCAGAGTGAGTAAATTGGCCATTTTCATGCACTTTTAACCATTCCATAAATCTTGTGTTTTGGGCCCCTGGAAGCATGAAAATCACTTTAAACATGCTAATTTTAGCTCTAACACTGATGATCCACCTACAAATGTGAACTGACGTTCAAAAATAAAACATTTGAAAACGGACCATTTTCCACATTTCTGAAGCATGACGTAATGGGGGGGTGTTATCTCTTTTGTCGAAAATCAGCCGTTTTTGCTTGAACATTAAATGCCTCCAAATGGTATTTAATTAACTTCCCGAGCCCCTGGAAGCATGAAAATCACTTTAAACATGCTAATTTTAGCTCTAACACTGATGATCCACCTACAAATGTGAACTGACGTTCAAAAATAAAACATTTGAAAACGGACCATTTTCCACATTTCTGAAGCATGACGTAATGGGGGGGTGTTATCTCTTTTGTCGAAAATCAGCCGTTTTTGCTCGAACATTAAATGCCTCCAAATGGTATTTAATTAACTTCCCGGGGTGAAGAAACCCTTTTTGAGAACTCAGAGTGAGTAAATTGGCCATTTTCATGCACTTTTAACCATTCCATAAATCTTGTGTTTTGGGCCCCTGGAAGCATGAAAATCACTTTAAACATGCTAATTTTAGCTCTAACACTGATGATCCACCTACAAATGTGAACTGACGTTCAAAAATAAAACATTTGAAAACGGACCATTTTCCACATTTCTGAAGCATGACGTAATGGGGGGGTGTTATCTCTTTTGTCGAAAATCAGCCGTTTTTGATCGAACATTAAATGCCTCCAAATGGTATTTAATTAACTTCCCGAGCCCCTGGAAGCATGAAAATCACTTTAAACATGCTAATTTTAGCTCTAACACTGATGATCCACCTACAAATGTGAACTGACGTTCAAAAATAAAACATTTGAAAACGGACCATTTTCCACATTTCTGAAGCATGACGTAATGGGGGGTTGTTATCTCTTTTGTCGAAAATCAGCCGTTTTTGCTCGAACATTAAATGCCTCCAAATGGTATTTAATTAACTACCCGAGCCCCTGGAAGCATGAAAATCACTTTAAACATGCTAACTTTAGCTCTAACACTGATGATCCACCTACAAATGTGAACTGACGTTCAAAAATAAAACATTTGAAAACTGACCATTTTCCACATTTCTGAAGCATGACGTAATGGGGGGGTGTTATCTCTTTTGTCGAAAATCAGCCGTTTTTGCTCGAACATTAAATGCCTCCAAATGGTATTTAATTAACTTCCCGAGCCCCTGGAAGCATGAAAATCACTTTAAACATGCTAATTTTAGCTCTAACACTGATGATCCACCTACAAATGTGAACTGACGTTCAAAAATAAAACATTTGAAAACGGACCATTTTCCACATTTCTGAAGCATGACGTAATGGGGGGGTGTTACCTCTTTTGTCGAAAATCAGCCGTTTTTGCTCGAACATTAAATGCCTCCAAATGGTATTTAATTAACTTCCCGGGGTGAAGAAACCCTTTTTGAGAACTCAGAGTGAGTAAATTGGCCATTTTCATGCACTTTTAACCATTCCATAAATCTTGTGTTTTGGGCCCCTGGAAGCATGAAAATCACTTTAAACATGCTAATTTTAGCTCTAACACTGATGATCCACCTACAAATGTGAACTGACGTTCAAAAATAAAACATTTGAAAACGGACCATTTTCCACATTTCTGAAGCATGACGTAATGGGGGGGTGTTATCTCTTTTGTCGAAAATCAGCCGTTTTTGCTTGAACATTAAATGCCTCCAAATGGTATTTAATTAACTTCCCGAGCCCCTGGAAGCATGAAAATCACTTTAAACATGCTAATTTTAGCTCTAACACTGATGATCCACCTACAAATGTGAACTGACGTTCAAAAATAAAACATTTGAAAACGGACCATTTTCCACATTTCTGAAGCATGACGTAATGGGGGGGTGTTATCTCTTTTGTCGAAAATCAGCCGTTTTTGCTCGAACATTAAATGCCTCCAAATGGTATTTAATTAACTTCCCGGGGTGAAGAAACCCTTTTTGAGAACTCAGAGTGAGTAAATTGGCCATTTTCATGCACTTTTAACCATTCCATAAATCTTGTGTTTTGGGCCCCTGGAAGCATGAAAATCACTTTAAACATGCTAATTTTAGCTCTAACACTGATGATCCACCTACAAATGTGAACTGACGTTCAAAAATAAAACATTTGAAAACGGACCATTTTCCACATTTCTGAAGCATGACGTAATGGGGGGGTGTTATCTCTTTTGTCGAAAATCAGCCGTTTTTGATCGAACATTAAATGCCTCCAAATGGTATTTAATTAACTTCCCGAGCCCCTGGAAGCATGAAAATCACTTTAAACATGCTAATTTTAGCTCTAACACTGATGATCCACCTACAAATGTGAACTGACGTTCAAAAATAAAACATTTGAAAACGGACCATTTTCCACATTTCTGAAGCATGACGTAATGGGGGGGTGTTATCTCTTTTGTCGAAAATCAGCCGTTTTTGCTCGAACATTAAATGCCTCCAAATGGTATTTAATTAACTACCCGAGCCCCTGGAAGCATGAAAATCACTTTAAACATGCTAACTTTAGCTCTAACACTGATGATCCACCTACAAATGTGAACTGACGTTCAAAAATAAAACATTTGAAAACTGACCATTTTCCACATTTCTGAAGCATGACGTAATGGGGGGGTGTTATCTCTTTTGTCGAAAATCAGCCGTTTTTGCTCGAACATTAAATGCCTCCAAATGGTATTTAATTAACTTCCCGAGCCCCTGGAAGCATGAAAATCACTTTAAACATGCTAATTTTAGCTCTAACACTGATGATCCACCTACAAATGTGAACTGACGTTCAAAAATAAAACATTTGAAAACGGACCATTTTCCACATTTCTGAAGCATGACGTAATGGGGGGGTGTTATCTCTTTTGTCGAAAATCAGCCGTTTTTGCTCGAACATTAAATGCCTCCAAATGGTATTTAATTAACTTCCCGAGCCCCTGGAAGCATGAAAATCACTTTAAACATGCTAATTTTAGCTCTAACACTGATGATCCACCTACAAATGTGAACTGACGTTCAAAAATAAAACATTTGAAAACGGACCATTTTCCACATTTCTGAAGCATGACGTAATGGGGGGGTGTTATCTCTTTTGTCGAAAATCAGCCGTTTTTGCTCGAACATTAAATGCCTCCAAATGGTATTTAATTAACTTCCCGGGGTGAAGAAACCCTTTTTGAGAACTCAGAGTGAGTAAATTGGCCATTTTCATGCACTTTTAACCATTCCATAAATCTTGTGTTTTGGGCCCCTGGAAGCATGAAAATCACTTTAAACATGCTAATTTTAGCTCTAACACTGATGATCCACCTACAAATGTGAACTGACGTTCAAAAATAAAACATTTGAAAACGGACCATTTTCCACATTTCTGAAGCATGACGTAATGGGGGGGTGTTATCTCTTTTGTCGAAAATCAGCCGTTTTTGCTCGAACATTAAATGCCTCCAAATGGTATTTAATTAACTTCCCGAGCCCCTGGAAGCATGAAAATCACTTTAAACATGCTAATTTTAGCTCTAACACTGATGATCCACCTACAAATGTGAACTGACGTTCAAAAATAAAACATTTGAAAACTGACCATTTTCCACATTTCTGAAGCATGACGTAATGGGGGGGTGTTACCTCTTTTGTCGAAAATCAGCCGTTTTTGCTCGAACATTAAATGCCTCCAAATGGTATTTAATTAACTTCCCGGGGTGAAGAAACCCTTTTTGAGAACTCAGAGTGAGTAAATTGGCCATTTTCATGCACTTTTAACCATTCCATAAATCTTGTGTTTTGGGCCCCTGGAAGCATGAAAATCACTTTAAACATGCTAATTTTAGCTCTAACACTGATGATCCACCTACAAATGTGAACTGACGTTCAAAAATAAAACATTTGAAAACTGACCATTTTCCACATTTCTGAAGCATGACGTAATGGGGGGGTGTTATCTCTTTTGTCGAAAATCAGCCGTTTTTGCTCGAACATTAAATGCCTCCAAATGGTATTTAATTAACTTCCCGAGCCCCTGGAAGCATGAAAATCACTTTAAACATGCTAATTTTAGCTCTAACACTGATGATCCACCTACAAATGTGAACTGACGTTCAAAAATAAAACATTTGAAAACAGACCATTTTCCACATTTCTGAAGCATGACGTAATGGGGGGGTGTTATCTCTTTTGTCGAAAATCAGCCGTTTTTGCTCGAACATTAAATGCCTCCAAATGGTATTTAATTAACTTCCCGGGGTGAAGAAACCCTTTTTGAGAACTCAGAGTGAGTAAATTGGCCATTTTCATGCACTTTTAACCATTCCATAAATCTTGTGTTTTGGGCCCCTGGAAGCATGAAAATCACTTTAAACATGCTAATTTTAGCTCTAACACTGATGATCCACCTACAAATGTGAACTGACGTTCAAAAATAAAACATTTGAAAACGGACCATTTTCCACATTTCTGAAGCATGACGTAATGGGGGGGTGTTATCTCTTTTGTCGAAAATCAGCCGTTTTTGCTCGAACATTAAATGCCTCCAAATGGTATTTAATTAACTTCCCGGGGTGAAGAAACCCTTTTTGAGAACTCAGAGTGAGTAAATTGGCCATTTTCATGCACTTTTAACCATTCCATAAATCTTGTGTTTTGGGCCCCTGGAAGCATGAAAATCACTTTAAACATGCTAATTTTAGCTCTAACACTGATAATCCACCTACAAATGTGAACTGACGTTCAAAAATAAAACATTTGAAAACGGACCATTTTCCACATTTCTGAAGCATGACGTAATGGGGGGGTGTTATCTCTTTTGTCGAAAATCAGCCGTTTTTGCTCGAACATTAAATGCCTCCAAATGGTATTTAATTAACTTCCCGAGCCCCTGGAAGCATGAAAATCACTTTAAACATGCTAATTTTAGCTCTAACACTGATGATCCACCTACAAATGTGAACTGACGTTCAAAAATAAAACATTTGAAAACGGACCATTTTCCACATTTCTGAAGCATGACGTAATGGGGGGGGTGTTATCTCTTTTGTCGAAAATCAGCCGTTTTTGCTCGAACATTAAATGCCTCCAAATGGTATTTAATTAACTTCCTGGGGTGAAGAAACCCTTTTTGAGAACTCAGAGTGAGTAAATTGGCCATTTTCATGCACTTTTAACCATTCCATAAATCTTGTGTTTTGGGCCCCTGGAAGCATGAAAATCACTTTAAACATGCTAATTTTAGCTCTAACACTGATGATCCACCTACAAATGTGAACTGACGTTCAAAAATAAAACATTTGAAAACGGACCATTTTCCACATTTCTGAAGCATGACGTAATGGGGGGGTGTTATCTCTTTTGTCGAAAATCAGCCGTTTTTGCTCGAACATTAAATGCCTCCAAATGGTATTTAATTAACTTCCCGAGCCCCTGGAAGCATGAAAATCACTTTAAACATGCTAATTTTAGCTCTAACACTGATGATCCACCTACAAATGTGAACTGACGTTCAAAAATAAAACATTTGAAAACGGACCATTTTCCACATTTCTGAAGCATGACGTAATGGGGGGGTGTTATCTCTTTTGTCGAAAATAAGCCGTTTTTGCTCGAACATTAAATGCCTCCAAATGGTATTTATTTCACTTCCCGAGCCCCTGGAAGCATGAAAATCACTTTAAACATGCTAATTTTAGCTCTAACACTGATGATCCACCTACAAATGTGAACTAACGTTCAAAAATAAAACATTTGAAAACGGACCATTTTCCACATTTCTGAAGCATGACGTAATGGGGGGGTGTTATCTCTTTTGTCGAAAATCAGCCGTTTTTGCTCGAACATTAAATGCCTACAAATGGTATTTAATTAACTTCCCGAGCCCCTGGAAGCATGAAAATCACTTTAAACATGCTAATTTTAGCTCTAACACTGATGATCCACCTACAAATGTGAACTGACGTTCAAAAATAAAACATTTGAAAACGGACCATTTTCCACATTTCTGAAGCATGACGTAATGGGGGGGGTGTTATCTCTTTTGTCGAAAACAGCCGTTTTTGCTCGAACATTAAATGCCTCCAAATGGTATTTAATTAACTTCCCGGGGTGAAGAAACCCTTTTTGAGAACTCAGAGTGAGTAAATTGGCCATTTTCATGCACTTTTAACCATTCAATAAATCTTGTGTTTTGGGCCCCTGGAAGCATGAAAATCACTTTAAACATGCTAATTTTAGCTCTAACACTGATGATCCACCTACAAATGTGAACTGACGTTCAAAAATAAAACATTTGAAAACGGACCATTTTCCACATTTCTGAAGCATGACGTAATGGGGGGGTGTTATCTCTTTTGTCGAAAATCAGCCGTTTTTGCTCGAACATTAAATGCCTCCAAATGGTATTTAATTAACTTCCCGAGCCCCTGGAAGCATGAAAATCACTTTAAACATGCTAATTTTAGCTCTAACACTGATGATCCACCTACAAATGTGAACTGACGTTCAAAAATAAAACATTTGAAAACGGACCATTTTCCACATTTCTGAAGCATGACGTAATGGGGGGGTGTTATCTCTTTTGTTGAAAATCAGCCGTTTTTGCTCGAACATTAAATGCCTCCAAATGGTATTTAATTAACTTCCCGGGGTGAAGAAACCCTTTTTGAGAACTCAGAGTGAGTAAATTGGCCATTTTCATGCACTTTTAACCATTCCATAAATCTTGTGTTTTGGGCCCCTGGAAGCATGAAAATCACTTTAAACATGCTAATTTTAGCTCTAACACTGATGATCCACCTACAAATGTGAACTGACGTTCAAAAATAAAACATTTGAAAACGGACCATTTTCCACATTTCTGAAGCATGACGTAATGGGGGGGTGTTATCTCTTTTGTCGAAAATCAGCCGTTTTTGCTCGAACATTAAATGCCTCCAAATGGTATTTAATTAACTTCCCGAGCCCCTGGAAGCATGAAAATCACTTTAAACATGCTAATTTTAGCTCTAACACTGATGATCCACCTACTAATGTGAACTGACGTACAAAAATAAAACATTTGAAAACGGACCATTTTCCACATTTCTGAAGCATGACGTAATGGGGGGGTGTTATCTCTTTTGTCGAAAATCAGCCGTTTTTGCTCGAACATTAAATGCCTCCAAATGGTATTTATTTCACTTCCCGGGGTGAAGAAACCCTTTTTGAGAACTCAGAGTGAGTAAATTGGCCATTTTCATGCACTTTTAACCATTCCATTAATCTTGTGTTTTGGGCCCCTGGAAGCATGAAAATCACTTTAAACATGCTAATTTTAGCTCTAACACTGATGATCCACCTACAAATGTGAACTGACGTTCAAAAATAAAACATTTGAAAACGGACCATTTTCCACATTTCTGAAGCATGACGTAATGGGGGGATGTTATCTCTTTTGTCGAAAATCAGCCGTTTTTGCTCGAACATTAAATGCCTCCAAATGGTATTTAATTAACTTCCCGAGCCCCTGGAAGCATGAAAATCACTTTAAACATGCTAATTTTAGCTCTAACACTGATGATCCACCTACAAATGTGAACTGACGTTCAAAAATAAAACATTTGAAAACGGACCATTTTCCACATTTCTGAAGCATGACGTAATGGGGGGGTTTATCTCTTTTGTCGAAAATCAGCCGTTTTTGCTCGAACATTAAATGCCTCCAAATGGTATTTAATTAACTTCCCGGGGTGAAGAAACCCTTTTTGAGAACTCAGAGTAAGTAAATTGGCCATTTTCATGCACTTTTAACCATTCCATAAATCTTGTGTTTTGGGCCCCTGGAAGCATGAAAATCACTTTAAACATGCTAATTTTAGCTCTAACACTGATGATCCACCTACAAATGTGAACTGACGTTCAAAAATAAAACATTTGAAAACGGACCATTTTCCACATTTCTGAAGCATGACGTAATGGGGGGGTGTTATCTCTTTTGTCGAAAATCAGCCGTTTTTGCTCGAACATTAAATGCCTCCAAATGGTATTTAATTAACTTCCCGAGCCCCTGGAAGCATGAAAATCACTTTAAACATGCTAATTTTAGCTCTAACACTGATGATCCACCTACAAATGTGAACTGACGTTCAAAAATAAAACATTTGAAAATGTACCATTTTCCACATTTCTGAAGCATGACGTAATTGGGGGGTGTTATCTCTTTTGTCGAAAATCAGCCGTTTTTGCTCGAACATTAAATGCCTCCAAATGGTATTTAATTAACTTCCCGGGGTGAAGAAACCCTTTTTGAGAACTCAGAGTGAGTAAATTGGCCATTTTCATGCACTTTTAACCATTCCATAAATCTTGTGTTTTGGGCCCCTGGAAGCATGAAAATCACTTTAAACATGCTAATTTTAGCTCTAACACTGATGATCCACCTACAAATGTGAACTGACGTTCAAACATAAAACATTTGAAAACGGACCATTTTCCACATTTCTGAAGCATGACGTAATGGGGGGGTGTTATCTCTTTTGTCGAAAATCAGCCGTTTTTGCTCGAACATTAAATGCCTCCAAATGGTATTTAATTAACTTCCCGAGCCCCTGGAAGCATGAAAATCACTTTAAACATGCTAATTTTAGCTCTAACACTGATGATCCACCTACAAATGTGAACTGACGTTCAAAAATAAAACATTTGAAAACGGACCATTTTCCACATTTCTGAAGCATGACGTAATGGGGGGGTGTTATCTCTTTTGTCGAAAATCAGCCGTTTTTGCTCGAACATTAAATGCCTCCAAATGGTATTTAATTAACTTCCCGAGCCCCTGGAAGCATGAAAATCACTTTAAACATGCTAATTTTAGCTCTAACACTGATGATCCACCTACAAATGTGAACTGACGTTCAAAAATAAAACATTTGAAAACGGACCATTTTCCACATTTCTGAAGCATGACGTAATGGGGGGGGTGTTATCTCTTTTGTCGAAAATCAGCCGTTTTTGCTCGAACATTAAATGCCTCCAAATGGTATTTAATTAACTTCCCGGGGTGAAGAAACCCTTTTTGAGAACTCAGAGTGAGTAAATTGGCCATTTTCATGCACTTTTAACCATTCAATAAATCTTGTGTTTTGGGCCCCTGGAAGCATGAAAATCACTTTAAACATGCTAATTTTAGCTCTAACACTTATGATCCACCTACAAATGTGAACTGACGTTCAAAAATAAAACATTTGAAAACAGACCATTTTCCAAATTTCTGAAGCATGATGTAATGGGGGGGTGTTATCTCTTTTGTCGAAAATCAGCCGTTTTTGCTCGAACATTAAATGCCTCCAAATGGTATTTAATTAACTTCCCGAGCCCCTGGAAGCATGAAAATCACTTTAAACATGCTAATTTTAGCTCTAACACTGATGATCCACCTACAAATGTGAACTGACGTTCAAAAATAAAACATTTGAAAACGGACCATTTTCCACATTTCTGAAGCATGACGTAATGGGGGGGTGTTATCTCTTTTGTTGAAAATCAGCCGTTTTTGCTCGAACATTAAATGCCTCCAAATGGTATTTAATTAACTTCCCGGGGTGAAGAAACCCTTTTTGAGAACTCAGAGTGAGTAAATTGGCCATTTTCATGCACTTTTAACCATTCCATAAATCTTGTGTTTTGGGCCCCTGGAAGCATGAAAATCACTTTAAACATGCTAATTTTAGCTCTAACACTGATGATCCACCTACAAATGTGAACTGACGTTCAAAAATAAAACATTTGAAAACGGACCATTTTCCACATTTCTGAAGCATGACGTAATGGGGGGGTGTTATCTCTTTTGTCGAAAATCAGCCGTTTTTGCTCGAACATTAAATGCCTCCAAATGGTATTTAATTAACTTCCCGAGCCCCTGGAAGCATGAAAATCACTTTAAACATGCTAATTTTAGCTCTAACACTGATGATCCACCTACTAATGTGAACTGACGTTCAAAAATAAAACATTTGAAAACGGACCATTTTCCACATTTCTGAAGCATGACGTAATGGGGGGGTGTTATCTCTTTTGTCGAAAATAAGCCGTTTTTGCTCGAACATTAAATGCCTCCAAATGGTATTTATTTCACTTCCCGAGCCCCTGGAAGCATGAAAATCACTTTAAACATGCTAATTTTAGCTCTAACACTGATGATCCACCTACAAATGTGAACTAACGTTCAAAAATAAAACATTTGAAAACGGACCATTTTCCACATTTCTGAAGCATGACGTAATGGGGGGGTGTTATCTCTTTTGTCGAAAATCAGCCGTTTTTGCTCGAACATTAAATGCCTACAAATGGTATTTAATTAACTTCCCGAGCCCCTGGAAGCATGAAAATCACTTTAAACATGCTAATTTTAGCTCTAACACTGATGATCCACCTACAAATGTGAACTGACGTTCAAAAATAAAACATTTGAAAACGGACCATTTTCCACATTTCTGAAGCATGACGTAATGGGGGGGGTGTTATCTCTTTTGTCGAAAATCAGCCGTTTTTGCTCGAACATTAAATGCCTCCAAATGGTATTTAATTAACTTCCCGGGGTGAAGAAACCCTTTTTGAGAACTCAGAGTGAGTAAATTGGCCATTTTCATGCTCTTTTAACCATTCAATAAATCTTGTGTTTTGGGCCCCTGGAAGCATGAAAATCACTTTAAACATGCTAATTTTAGCTCTAACACTGATGATCCACCTACAAATGTGAACTGACGTTCAAAAATAAAACATTTGAAAACGGACCATTTTCCACATTTCTGAAGCATGACGTAATGGGGGGGTGTTATCTCTTTTGTCGAAAATCAGCCGTTTTTGCTCGAACATTAAATGCCTCCAAATGGTATTTAATTAACTTCCCGAGCCCCTGGAAGCATGAAAATCACTTTAAACATGCTAATTTTAGCTCTAACACTGATGATCCACCTACAAATGTGAACTGACGTTCAAAAATAAAACATTTGAAAACGGACCATTTTCCACATTTCTGAAGCATGACGTAATGGGGGGGGTGTTATCTCTTTTGTTGAAAATCAGCCGTTTTTGCTCGAACATTAAATGCCTCCAAATGGTATTTAATTAACTTCCCGGGGTGAAGAAACCCTTTTTGAGAACTCAGAGTGAGTAAATTGGCCATTTTCATGCACTTTTAACCATTCCATAAATCTTGTGTTTTGGGCCCCTGGAAGCATGAAAATCACTTTAAACATGCTAATTTTAGCTCTAACACTGATGATCCACCTACAAATGTGAACTGACGTTCAAAAATAAAACATTTGAAAACGGACCATTTTCCACATTTCTGAAGCATGACGTAATGGGGGGGTGTTATCTCTTTTGTCGAAAATCAGCCGTTTTTGCTCGAACATTAAATGCCTCCAAATGGTATTTAATTAACTTCCCGAGCCCCTGGAAGCATGAAAATCACTTTAAACATGCTAATTTTAGCTCTAACACTGATGATCCACCTACTAATGTGAACTGACGTTCAAAAATAAAACATTTGAAAACGGACCATTTTCCACATTTCTGAAGCATGACGTAATGGGGGGGTGTTATCTCTTTTGTCGAAAATCAGCCGTTTTTGCTCGAACATTAAATGCCTCCAAATGGTATTTATTTCACTTCCCGGGGTGAAGAAACCCTTTTTGAGAACTCAGAGTGAGTAAATTGGCCATTTTCATGCACTTTTAACCATTCCATTAATCTTGTGTTTTGGGCCCCTGGAAGCATGAAAATCACTTTAAACATGCTAATTTTAGCTCTAACACTGATGATCCACCTACAAATGTGAACTGACGTTCAAAAATAAAACATTTGAAAACGGACCATTTTCCACATTTCTGAAGCATGACGTAATGGGGGAATGTTATCTCTTTTGTCGAAAATCAGCCGTTTTTGCTCGAACATTAAATGCCTCCAAATGGTATTTAATTAACTTCCCGAGCCCCTGGAAGCATGAAAATCACTTTAAACATGCTAATTTTAGCTCTAACACTGATGATCCACCTACAAATGTGAACTGACGTTCAAAAATAAAACATTTGAAAACGGACCATTTTCCACATTTCTGAAGCATGACGTAATGGGGGGGTTTATCTCTTTTGTCGAAAATCAGCCGTTTTTGCTCGAACATTAAATGCCTCCAAATGGTATTTAATTAACTTCCCGGGTGAAGAAACCCTTTTTGAGAACTCAGAGTAAGTAAATTGGCCATTTTCATGCACTTTTAACCATTCCATAAATCTTGTGTTTTGGGCCCCTGGAAGCATGAAAATCACTTTAAACATGCTAATTTTAGCTCTAACACTGATGATCCACCTACAAATGTGAACTGACGTTCAAAAATAAAACATTTGAAAACGGACCATTTTCCACATTTCTGAAGCATGACGTAATGGGGGGGTGTTATCTCTTTTGTCGAAAATCAGCCGTTTTTGCTCGAACATTAAATGCCTCCAAATGGTATTTAATTAACTTCCCGAGCCCCTGGAAGCATGAAAATCACTTTAAACATGCTAATTTTAGCTCTAACACTGATGATCCACCTACAAATGTGAACTGACGTTCAAAAATAAAACATTTGAAAACGTACCATTTTCCACATTTCTGAAGCATGACGTAATTGGGGGGTGTTATCTCTTTTGTCGAAAATCAGCCGTTTTTGCTCGAACATTAAATGCCTCCAAATGGTATTTAATTAACTTCCCGGGGTGAAGAAACCCTTTTTGAGAACTCAGAGTGAGTAAATTGGCCATTTTGATGCACTTTTAACCATTCCATAAATCTTGTGTTTTGGGCCCCTGGAAGCATGAAAATCACTTTAAACATGCTAATTTTAGCTCTAACACTGATGATCCACCTACAAATGTGAACTGACGTTCAAACATAAAACATTTGAAAACGGACCATTTTCCACATTTCTGAAGCATGACGTAATGGGGGGGTGTTATCTCTTTTGTCGAAAATCAGCCGTTTTTGCTCGAACATTAAATGCCTCCAAATGGTATTTAATTAACTTCCCGAGCCCCTGGAAGCATGAAAATCACTTTAAACATGCTAATTTTAGCTCTAACACTGATGATCCACCTACAAATGTGAACTGACGTTCAAAAATAAAACATTTGAAAACGGACCATTTTCCACATTTCTGAAGCATGACGTAATGGGGGGGTGTTATCTCTTTTGTCGAAAATCAGCCGTTTTTGCTCGAACATTAAATGCCTCCAAATGGTATTTAATTAACTTCCCGAGCCCCTGGAAGCATGAAAATCACTTTAAACATGCTAATTTTAGCTCTAACACTGATGATCCACCTACAAATGTGAACTGACGTTCAAAAATAAAACATTTGAAAACGGACCATTTTCCACATTTCTGAAGCATGACGTAATGGGGGGGGTGTTATCTCTTTTGTCGAAAATCAGCCGTTTTTGCTCGAACATTAAATGCCTCCAAATGGTATTTAATTAACTTCCCGGGGTGAAGAAACCCTTTTTGAGAACTCAGAGTGAGTAAATTGGCCATTTTCATGCACTTTTAACCATTCAATAAATCTTGTGTTTTGGGCCCCTGGAAGCATGAAAATCACTTTAAACATGCTAATTTTAGCTCTAACACTTATGATCCACCTACAAATGTGAACTGACGTTCAAAAATAAAACATTTGAAAACGGACCATTTTCCAAATTTCTGAAGCATGATGTAATGGGGGGGTGTTATCTCTTTTGTCGAAAATCAGCCGTTTTTGCTCGAACATTAAATGCCTCCAAATGGTATTTAATTAACTTCCCGAGCCCCTGGAAGCATGAAAATCACTTTAAACATGCTAATTTTAGCTCTAACACTGATGATCCACCTACAAATGTGAACTGACGTTCAAAAATAAAACATTTGAAAACGGACCATTTTCCACATTTCTGAAGCATGACGTAATGGGGGGGTGTTATCTCTTTTGTTGAAAATCAGCCGTTTTTGCTCGAACATTAAATGCCTCCAAATGGTATTTAATTAACTTCCCGGGGTGAAGAAACCCTTTTTGAGAACTCAGAGTGAGTAAATTGGCCATTTTCATGCACTTTTAACCATTCCATAAATCTTGTGTTTTGGGCCCCTGGAAGCATGAAAATCACTTTAAACATGCTAATTTTAGCTCTAACACTGATGATCCACCTACAAATGTGAACTGACGTTCAAAAATAAAACATTTGAAAACGGACCATTTTCCACATTTCTGAAGCATGACGTAATGGGGGGGTGTTATCTCTTTTGTCGAAAATCAGCCGTTTTTGCTCGAACATTAAATGCCTCCAAATGGTATTTAATTAACTTCCCGAGCCCCTGGAAGCATGAAAATCACTTTAAACATGCTAATTTTAGCTCTAACACTGATGATCCACCTACTAATGTGAACTGACGTTCAAAAATAAAACATTTGAAAACGGACCATTTTCCACATTTCTGAAGCATGACGTAATGGGGGGGTGTTATCTCTTTTGTCGAAAATCAGCCGTTTTTGCTCGAACATTAAATGCCTCCAAATGGTATTTATTTCACTTCCCGGGGTGAAGAAACCCTTTTTGAGAACTCAGAGTGAGTAAATTGGCCATTTTCATGCACTTTTAACCATTCCATTAATCTTGTGTTTTGGGCCCCTGGAAGCATGAAAATCACTTTAAACATGCTAATTTTAGCTCTAACACTGATGATCCACCTACAAATGTGAACTGACGTTCAAAAATAAAACATTTGAAAACGGACCATTTTCCACATTTCTGAAGCATGACGTAATGGGGGGGTGTTATCTCTTTTGTCGAAAATCAGCCGTTTTTGCTCGAACATTAAATGCCTCCAAATGGTATTTAATTAACTTCCTGAGCCCCTGAAAGCATGAAAATCACTTTAAACATGCTAATTTTAGCTCTAACACTGATGATCCACCTACAAATGTGAACTGACGTTCAAAAATAAAACATTTGAAAACGGACCATTTTCCACATTTCTGAAGCATGACGTAATGGGGGGGTGTTATCTCTTTTGTCGAAAATCAGCCGTTTTTGCTCGAACATTAAATGCCTCCAAATGGTATTTATTTCACTTCCCGAGCCCCTGGAAGCATGAAAATCACTTTAAACATGCTAATTTTAGCTCTAACACTGATGATCCACCTACAAATGTGAACTGACGTTCAAAAATAAAACATTTGAAAACGGACCATTTTCCACATTTCTGAAGCATGACGTAATGGGGGGGTGTTATCTCTTTTGTCAAAAATCAGCCGTTTTTGCTCGAACATTAAATGCCTCCAAATGGTATTTAATTAACTTCCCGAGCCCCTGGAAGCATGAAAATCACTTTAAACATGCTAATTTTAGCTCTAACACTGATGATCCACCTACAAATGTGAACTGACGTTCAAAAATAAAACATTTGAAAACGGACCATTTTCCACATTTCTGAAGCATGACGTAATGAGGGGGTGTTATCTCTTTTGTCGAAAATCAGCCGTTTTTGCTCGAACATTAAATGCCTCCAAATGGTATTTATTTCACTTCCCGAGCCCCTGGAAGCATGAAAATCACTTTAAACATGCTAATTTTAGCTCTAACACTGATGATCCACCTACAAATGTGAACTGACGTTCAAAAATAAAACATTTGAAAACGGACCTTTTTCCACATTTCTGAAGCATGACGTAATGGGGGGGTGTTATCTCTTTTGTCGAAAATCAGCCGTTTTTGCTCGAACATTAAATGCCTCCAAATGGTATTTATTTCACTTCCCGGGGTGAAGAAACCCTTTTTGAGAACTCAGAGTGAGTAAATTGGCCATTTTCATGCACTTTTAACCATTCCATTAATCTTGTGTTTTGGGCCCCTGGAAGCATGAAAATCACTTTAAACATGCTAATTTTAGCTCTAACACTGATGATCCACATACAAATGTGAACTGACGTTAAAAAATAAAACATTTGAAAACGGACCATTTTCCACATTTCTGAAGCATGACGTAATGGGGGGGTGTTATCTCTTTTGTCGACAATCAGCCGTTTTTGCTCGAACATTAAATGCCTCCAAATGGTATTTAATTAACTTCCCGAGCCCCTGGAAGCATGAAAATCACTTTAAACATGCTAATTTTAGCTCTAACACTGATGATCCACCTACAAATGTGAACTGACGTTCAAAAATAAAACATTTGAAAACGGACCATTTTCCACATTTCTGAAGCATGACGTAATGGGGGGGTGTTATCTCTTTTGTCGAAAATCAGCCGTTTTTGCTCGAACATTAAATGCCTCCAAATGGTATTTATTTCACTTCCCGAGCCCCTGGAAGCATGAAAATCACTTTAAACATGCTAATTTTAGCTCTAACACTGATGATCCACCTACAAATGTGAACTGACGTTCAAAAATAAAACATTTGAAAACGGACCATTTTCCACATTTCTGAAGCATGACGTAATGGGGGGTGTTATCTCTTTTGTCGAAAATCAGCCGTTTTTGCTCGAACATTAAATGCCTCCAAATGGTATTTAATTAACTTCCCGAGCCCCTGGAAGCATTAAAATCACTTTAAACATGCTAATTTTAGCTCTAACACTGATGATCCACCTACAAATGTGAACTGACGTTCAAAAATAAAACATTTGAAAACGGACCATTTTCCACATTTCTGAAGCATGACGTAATGGGGGGGTGTTATCTCTTTTGTCGAAAATCAGCCGTTTTTGCTCGAACATTAAATGCCTCCAAATGGTATTTAATTAACTTCCCGAGCCCCTGGAAGCATGAAAATCACTTTAAACATGCTAATTTTAGCTCTAACACTGATGATCCACCTACAAATGTGAACTGACGTTCAAAAATAAAACATTTGAAAACGGACCATTTTCCACATTTCTGAAGCATGACGTAATGGGGGGGTGTTATCTCTTTTGTCGAAAATCAGCCGTTTTTGCTCGAACATTAAATGCCTCCAAATGGTATTTATTTCACTTCCCGGGGTGAAGAAACCCTTTTTGAGAACTCAGAGTGAGTAAATTGGCCATTTTCATGCACTTTTAACCATTCCATTAATCTTGTGTTTTGGGCCCCTGGAAGCATGAAAATCACTTTAAACATGCTAATTTTAGCTCTAACACTGATGTTCCACCTACAAATGTGAACTGACGTTCAAAAATAAAACATTTGAAAACGGACCATTTTCCACATTTCTGAAGCATGACGTAATGGGGGGGTGTTATCTCTTTTGTCGAAAATCAGCCGTTTTTGCTCGAACATTAAATGCCTCCAAATGGTATTTAATTAACTTCCCGAGCCCCTGGAAGCATGAAAATCACTTTAAACATGCTAATTTTAGCTCTAACACTGATGATCCACCTACAAATGTGAACTGACGTTCAAAAATAAAACATTTGAAAACGGACCATTTTCCACATTTCTGAAGCATGACGTAATGGGGGGGTGTTATCTCTTTTGTCGAAAATCAGCCGTTTTTGCTCGAACATTAAATGCCTCCAAATGGTATTTATTTCACTTCCCGGGGTGAAGAAACCCTTTTTGAGAACTCAGAGTGAGTAAATTGGCCATTTTCATGCACTTTTAACCATTCCATTAATCTTGTGTTTTGGGCCCCTGGAAGCATGAAAATCACTTTAAACATGCTAATTTTAGCTCTAACACTGATGATCCACCTACGAATGTGAACTGACGTTCAAAAATAAAACATTTGAAAACGGACCATTTTCCACATTTCTGAAGCATGACGTAATGGGGGGGGTGTTATCTCTTTTGTCGAAAATCAGCCGTTTTTGCTCGAACATTAAATGCCTCCAAATGGTATTTAATTAACTTCCCGGGGTGAAGAAACCCTTTTTGAGAACTCAGAGTGAGTAAATTGGCCATTTTCATGCACTTTTAACCATTCCATAAATCTTGTGTTTTGGGCCCCTGGAAGCATGAAAATCACTTTAAACATGCTAATTTTAGCTCTAACACTGATGATCCACCTACAAATGTGAACTGACGTTCAAAAATAAAACATTTGAAAACGGACCATTTTCCACATTTCTGAAGCATGACGTAATGGGGGGGATGTTATCTCTTTTGTCGAAAATCAGCCGTTTTTGCTCGAACATTAAATGCCTCCAAATGGTATTTATTTCACTTCCCGGGGTGAAGAAACCCTTTTTGAGAACTCAGAGTGAGTAAATTGGCCATTTTCATGCACTTTTAACCATTCCATTAATCTTGTGTTTTGGGCCCCTGGAAGCATGAAAATCACTTTAAACATGCTAATTTTAGCTCTAACACTGATGATCCACCTACAAATGTGAACTGACGTTCAAAAATAAAACATTTGAAAACGGACCATTTTCCACATTTCTGAAGCATGACGTAATGGGGGGGTGTTATCTCTTTTGTCGAAAATCAGCCGTTTTTGCTCGAACATTAAATGCCTCCAAATGGTATTTATTTCACTTCCCGGGGTGAAGAAACCCTTTTTGAGAACTCAGAGTGAGTAAATTGGCCATTTTCATGCACTTTTAACCATTCCATAAATCTTGTGTTTTGGGCCCCTGGAAGCATGAAAATCACTTTAAACATGCTAATTTTAGCTCTAACACTGATGATCCACCTACAAATGTGAACTGACGTTCAAAAATAAAACATTTGAAAACGGACCATTTTCCACATTTCTGAAGCATGACGTAATGGGGGGGTGTTATCTCTTTTGTCGAAAATCAGCCGTTTTTGCTCGAACATTAAATGCCTCCAAATGGTATTTAATTAACTTCCCGAGCCCCTGGAAGCATGAAAATCACTTTAAACATGCTAATTTTAGCTCTAACACTGATGATCCACCTACAAATGTGAACTGACGTTCAAAAATAAAACATTTGAAAACGGACCATTTTCCACATTTCTGAAGCATGACGTAATGGGGGGGTGTTATCTCTTTTGTCGAAAATCAGCCGTTTTTGCTCGAACATTAAATGCCTCCAAATGGTATTTATTTCACTTCCCGGGGTGAAGAAACCCTTTTTGAGAACTCAGAGTGAGTAAATTGGCCATTTTCATGCACTTTTAACCATTCCATTAATCTTGTGTTTTGGGCCCCTGGAAGCATGAAAATCACTTTAAACATGCTAATTTTAGCTCTAACACTGATGATCCACCTACGAATGTGAACTGACGTTCAAAAATAAAACATTTGAAAACGGACCATTTTCCACATTTCTGAAGCATGACGTAATGGGGGGGGTGTTATCTCTTTTGTCGAAAATCAGCCGTTTTTGCTCGAACATTAAATGCCTCCAAATGGTATTTAATTAACTTCCCGGGGTGAAGAAACCCTTTTTGAGAACTCAGAGTGAGTAAATTGGCCATTTTCATGCACTTTTAACCATTCCATAAATCTTGTGTTTTGGGCCCCTGGAAGCATGAAAATCACTTTAAACATGCTAATTTTAGCTCTAACACTGATGATCCACCTACAAATGTGAACTGACGTTCAAAAATAAAACATTTGAAAACGGACCATTTTCCACATTTCTGAAGCATGACGTAATGGGGGGGTGTTATCTCTTTTGTCGAAAATCAGCCGTTTTTGCTCGAACATTAAATGCCTCCAAATGGTATTTATTTCACTTCCCGGGGTGAAGAAACCCTTTTTGAGAACTCAGAGTGAGTAAATTGGCCATTTTCATGCACTTTTAACCATTCCATTAATCTTGTGTTTTGGGCCCCTGGAAGCATGAAAATCACTTTAAACATGCTAATTTTAGCTCTAACACTGATGATCCACCTACAAATGTGAACTGACGTTCAAAAATAAAACATTTGAAAACGGACCATTTTCCCCATTTCTGAAGCATGACGTAATGGGGGGGTGTTATCTCTTTTGTCGAAAATCAGCCGTTTTTGCTCGAACATTAAATGCCTCCAAATGGTATTTATTTCACTTCCCGGGGTGAAGAAACCCTTTTTGAGAACTCAGAGTGAGTAAATTGGCCATTTTCATGCACTTTTAACCATTCCATAAATCTTGTGTTTTGGGCCCCTGGAAGCATGAAAATCACTTTAAACATGCTAATTTTAGCTCTAACACTGATGATCCACCTACAAATGTGAACTGACGTTCAAAAATAAAACATTTGAAAACGGACCATTTTCCCCATTTCTGAAGCATGACGTAATGGGGGGGTGTTATCTCTTTTGTCGAAAATCAGCCGTTTTTGCTCGAACATTAAATGCCTCCAAATGGTATTTAATTAACTTCCCGGGGTGAAGAAACCCTTTTTGAGAACTCAGAGTGAGTAAATTGGCCATTTTCATGCACTTTTAACCATTCGATAAATCTTGTGTTTTGGGCCCCTGGAAGCATGAAAATCACTTTAAACATGCTAATTTTAGCTCTAACACTGATGATCCACCTACAAATGTGAACTGACGTTCAAAAATAAAACATTTGAAAACGGACCATTTTCCACATTTCTGAAGCATGACGTAATGGGGGGGTGTTATCTCTTTTGTCGAAAATCAGCCGTTTTTGCTCGAACATTAAATGCCTCCAAATGGTATTTAATTAACTTCCCGAGCCCCTGGAAGCATGAAAATCACTTTAAACATGCTAATTTTAGCTCTAACACTGATGATCCACCTACAAATGTGAACTGACGTTCAAAAATAAAACATTTGAAAACGGACCATTTTCCACATTTCTGAAGCATGACGTAATGGGGGGGTGTTGTCTCTTTTGTCGAAAATCAGCCGTTTTTGCTCGAACATTAAATGCCTCCAAATGGTATTTATTTCACTTCCCGGGGTGAAGAAACCCTTTTGAGAACTCAGAGTGAGTAAATTGGCCATTTTCATGCACTTTTAACCATTCCATTAATCTTGTGTTTTGGGCCCCTGGAAGCATGAAAATCACTTTAAACATGCTAATTTTAGCTCTAACACTGATGATCCACCTACAAATGTGAACTGACGTTCAAAAATAAAACATTTGAAAACGGACCATTTTCCACATTTCTGAAGCATGACGTAATGGGGGGGTGTTATCTCTTTTGTCGAAAATCAGCCGTTTTTGCTCGAACATTAAATGCCTCCAAATGGTATTTATTTCACTTCCCGAGCCCCTGGAAGCATGAAAATCACTTTAAACATGCTAATTTTAGCTCTAACACTGATGATCCACCTACAAATGTGAACTGACGTTCAAAAATAAAACATTTGAAAACGGACCATTTATCACATTTCTGAAGCATGACGTAATGGGGGGGTGTTATCTCTTTTGTCGAAAATCAGCCGTTTTTGCTCGAACATTAAATGCCTCCAAATGGTATTTAATTAACTTCCCGAGCCCCTGGAAGCATGAAAATCACTTTAAACATGCTAATTTTAGCTCTAACACTGATGATCCACCTACAAATGTGAACTGACGTTCAAAAATAAAACATTTGAAAACGGACCATTTTCCACATTTCTGAAGCATGACGTAATGGGGGGGTGTTATCTCTTTTGTCGAAAATCAGCCGTTTTTGCTCGAACATTAAATGCCTCCAAATGGTATTTATTTCACTTCCCGAGCCCCTGGAAGCATGAAAATCACTTTAAACATGCTAATTTTAGCTCTAACACTGATGATCCACCTACAAATGTGAACTGACGTTCAAAAATAAAACATTTGAAAACGGACCATTTTCCACATTTCTGAAGCATGACGTAATGGGGGGGTGTTATCTCTTTTGTCGAAAATCAGCCGTTTTTGCTCGAACATTAAATGCCTCCAAATGGTATTTATTTCACTTCCCGGGGTGAAGAAACCCTTTTTGAGAACTCAGAGTGAGTAAATTGGCCATTTTCATGCACTTTTAACCATTCCATTAATCTTGTGTTTTGCGACCCTGGAAGCATGAAAATCACTTTAAACATGCTAATTTTAGCTCTAACACTGATGATCCACCTACAAATGTGAACTGACGTTCAAAAATAAAACATTTGAAAACGGACCATTTTCCACATTTCTGAAGCATGACGTAATGGGGGGGTGTTATCTCTTTTGTCGAAAATCAGCCGTTTTTGCTCGAACATTAAATGCCTCCAAATGGTATTTAATTAACTTCCCGAGCCCCTGGAAGCATGAAAATCACTTTAAACATGCTAATTTTAGCTCTAACACTGATGATCCACCTACAAATGTGAACTGACGTTCAAAAATAAAACATTTGAAAACGGACCATTTTCCACATTTCTGAAGCATGACGTAATGGGGGGGTGTTATCTCTTTTGTCGAAAATCAGCCGTTTTTGCTCGAACATTAAATGCCTCCAAATGGTATTTAATTAACTTCCCGAGCCCCTGGAAGCATGAAAATCACTTTAAACATGCTAATTTTAGCTCTAACACTGATGATCCACCTACAAATGTGAACTGACGTTCAAAAATAAAACATTTGAAAACGGACCATTTTCCACATTTCTGAAGCATGACGTAATGGGGGGAGTGTTATCTCTTTTGTCGAAAATCAGCCGTTTTTGCTCGAACATTAAATGCCTCCAAATGGTATTTAATTAACTTCCCGGGGTGAAGAAACCCTTTTTGAGAACTCAGAGTGAGTAAATTGGCCATTTTCATGCACTTTTAACCATTCAATAAATCTTGTGTTTTGGGCCCCTGGAAGCATGAAAATCACTTTAAACATGCTAATTTTAGCTCTAACACTTATGATCCACCTACAAATGTGAACTGACGTTCAAAAATAAAACATTTGAAAACGGACCATTTTCCACATTTCTGAAGCATGACGTAATGGGGGGGTGTTATCTCTTTTGTCGAAAATCAGCCGTTTTTGCTCGAACATTAAATGCCTCCAAATGGTATTTAATTAACTTCCCGAGCCCCTGGAAGCATGAAAATCACTTTAAACATGCTAATTTTAGCTCTAACACTGATGATCCACCTACAAATGTGAACTGACGTTCAAAAATAAAACATTTGAAAACGGACCATTTTCCACATTTCTGAAGCATGACGTAATGGGGGGGTGTTATCTCTTTTGTTGAAAATCAGCCGTTTTTGCTCGAACATTAAATGCCTCCAAATGGTATTTAATTAACTTCCCGGGGTGAAGAAACCCTTTTTGAGAACTCAGAGTGAGTAAATTGGCCATTTTCATGCACTTTTAACCATTCCATAAATCTTGTGTTTTGGGCCCCTGGAAGCATGAAAATCACTTTAAACATGCTAATTTTAGCTCTAACACTGATGATCCACCTACAAATGTGAACTGACGTTCAAAAATAAAACATTTGAAAACGGACCATTTTCCACATTTCTGAAGCATGACGTAATGGGGGGGTGTTATCTCTTTTGTCGAAAATCAGCCGTTTTTGCTCGAACATTAAATGCCTCCAAATGGTATTTAATTAACTTCCCGAGCCCCTGGAAGCATGAAAATCACTTTAAACATGCTAATTTTAGCTCTAACACTGATGATCCACCTACAAATGTGAACTGACGTTCAAAAATAAAACATTTGAAAACGGACCATTTTCCACATTTCTGAAGCATGACGTAATGGGGGGGTGTTATCTCTTTTGTCGAAAATCAGCCGTTTTTGCTCGAACATTAAATCCCTCCAAATGGTATTTAATTAACTTCCCGAGCCCCTGGAAGCATGAAAATCACTTTAAACATGCTAATTTTAGCTCTAACACTGATGATCCACCTACAAATGTGAACTGACGTTCAAAAATAAAACATTTGAAAACGGACCATTTTCCACATTTCTGAAGCATGACATAATGGGGGGGTGTTATCTCTTTTGTCGAAAATCAGCCGTTTTTGCTCGAACATTAAATGCCTCCAAATGGTATTTATTTCACTTCCCGAGCCCCTGGAAGCATGAAAATCACTTTAAACATGCTAATTTTAGCTCTAACACTGATGATCCACCTACAAATGTGAACTGACGTTCAAAAATAAAACATTTGAAAACGGACCATTTTCCACATTTCTGAAGCATGACGTAATGGGGGGGTGTTATCTCTTTTGTCGAAAATCAGCCGTTTTTGCTCGAACATTAAATGCCTCCAAATGGTATTTAATTAACTTCCCGAGCCACTGGAAGCATGAAAATCACTTTAAACATTCTAATTTTAGCTCTAACACTGATGATCCACCTACAAATGTGAACTGACATTCAAAAATAAAACATTTGAAAACGGACCATTTTCCACATTTCTGAAGCATGACGTAATGGGGGGGTGTTATCTCTTTTGTCGAAAATCAGCCGTTTTTGCTCGAACATTAAATGCCTCCAAATGGTATTTAATTAACTTCCCGGGGTGAAGAAACCCTTTTTGAGAACTCAGAGTGAGTAAATTGGCCATTTTCATGCACTTTTAACCATTCCATAAATCTTGTGTTTTGGGCCCCTGGAAGCATGGAAGTCACTTTAAACATGCTAATTTTAGCTCTAACACTGATGATCCACCTACAAATGTGAACTGACGTTCAAAAATAAAACATTTGAAAACGGACCATTTTCCACATTTCTGAAGCATGACGTAATGGGGGGGTGTTATCTCTTTTGTCGAAAATCAGCCGTTTTTGCTCGAACATTAAATGCCTCCAAATGGTATTTAATTAACTTCCCGAGCCCCTGGAAGCATGAAAATCACTTTAAACATGCTAATTTTAGCTCTAACACTGATGATCCACCTACAAATGTGAACTGACGTTGAAAAATAAAACATTTGAAAACGGACCATTTTCCACATTTCTGAAGCATGACGTAATGGGGGGGTGTTATCTCTTTTGTCGAAAATCAGCCGTTTTTGCTCGAACATTAAATGCCTCCAAATGGTATTTATTTCACTTCCCGGGGTGAAGAAACCCTTTTTGAGAACTCAGAGTGAGTAAATTGGCCATTTTCATGCACTTTTAACCTTTCCATAAATCTTGTGTTTTGGGCCCCTGGAAGCATGAAAATCACTTTAAACATGCTAATTTTAGCTCTAACACTGAAGATCCACCTACAAATGTGAACTGACGTTCAAAAATAAAACATTTGAAAACGGACCATTTTCCACATTTCTGAAGCATGACGTAATGGGGGGGTGTTATCTCTTTTGTCGAAAATCAGCCGTTTTTGCTCGAACATTAAATGCCTCCAAATGGTATTTAATTAACTTCCCGGGGTGAAGAAACCCTTTTTGAGAACTCAGAGTGAGTAAATTGGCCATTTTCATGCACTTTTAACCATTCCATAAATCTTGTGTTTTGGGCCCCTGGAAGCATGAAAATCACGTTAAACATGCTAATTTTAGCTCTAACACTGATGATCCACCTACAAATGTGAACTGACATTCAAAAATAAAACATTTGAAAACGGACCATTTTCCACATTTCTGAAGCATGACGTAATGGGGGGGTGTTATCTCTTTTGTCGAAAATCAGCCGTTTTTGCTCGAACATTAAATGCCTCCAAATGGTATTTAATTAACTTCCCGGGGTGAAGAAACCCTTTTTGAGAACTCAGAGTGAGTAAATTGGCCATTTTCATGCACTTTTAACCATTCCATAAATATTGTGTTTTGGGCCCCTGGAAGCATGAAAATCACTTTAAACATGCTAATTTTAGCTCTAACACTGATGATCCACCTACAAATGTGAACTGACGTTCAAAAATAAAACATTTGAAAACGGACCATTTTCCACATTTCTGAAGCATGACGTAATGGGGGGTGTTATCTCTTTTGTCGAAAATCAGCCGTTTTTGCTCGAACATTAAATGCCTCCAAATGGTATTTAATTAACTTCCCGAGCCCCTGGAAGCATGAAAATCACTTAAAACATGCTAATTTTAGCTCTAACACTGATGATCCACCTACAAATGTGAACTGACGTTCAAAAATAAAACATTTGAAAACGGACCATTTTCCACATTTCTGAAGCATGACGTAATGGGGGGGGTGTTATCTCTTTTGTCGAAAATCAGCCGTTTTTGCTCGAACATTAAATGCCTCCAAATGGTATTTATTTCACTTCCCGGGGTGAAGAAACCCTTTTTGAGAACTCAGAGTGAGTAAATTGGCCATTTTCATGCACTTTTAACCATTCAATTAATCTTGTGTTTTGGGCCCCTGGAAGCATGAAAATCACTTTAAACATGCTAATTTTAGCTCTAACACTGATGATCCACCTACAAATGTGAACTGACGTTCAAAAATAAAACATTTGAAAACGGACCATTTTCCAAATTTCTGAAGCATGACGTAATGGGGGGGTGTTATCTCTTTTGTCGAAAATCAGCCGTTTTTGCTCGAACATTAAATGCCTCCAAATGGTATTTATTTCACTTCCCGAGCCCCTGGAAGCATGAAAATCACTTTAAACATGCTAATTTTAGCTCTAACACTGATGATCCACCTACAAATGTGAACTGACGTTCAAAAATAAAACATTTGAAAACGGACCATTTTCCACATTTCTGAAGCATGACGTAATGGGGGGGTGTTATCTCTTTTGTCGAAAATCAGCCGTTTTTGCTCGAACATTAAATGCCTCCAAATGGTATTTAATTAACTTCCTGAGCCCCTGGAAGCATGAAAATCACTTTAAACATGCTAATTTTAGCTCTAACACTGATGATCCACCTACAAATGTGAACTGACGTTCAAAAATAAAACATTTGAAAACGGACCATTTTCCACATTTCTGAAGCATGACGTAATGGGGGGGTGTTATCTCTTTTGTCGAAAATCAGCCGTTTTTGCTCGAACATTAAATGCCTCCAAATGGTATTTATTTCACTTCCCGGGGTGAAGAAACCCTTTTTGAGAACTCAGAGTGAGTAAATTGGCCATTTTCATGCACTTTTAACCATTCCATTAATCTTGTGTTTTGGGCCCCTGGAAGCATGAAAATCACTTTAAACATGCTAATTTTAGCTCTAACACTGATGATCCACCTACAAATGTGAACTGACGTTCAAAAATAAAACATTTGAAAACTGACCATTTTCCACATTTCTGAAGCATGACGTAATGGGGGGGTGTTATCTCTTTTGTCGAAAATCAGCCGTTTTTGCTCGAACATTAAATGCCTCCAAATGGTATTTAATTAACTTCCCGAGCCCCTGGAAGCATAAAAATCACTTTAAACATGCTAATTTTAGCTCTAACACTGATGATCCACCTACAAATGTGAACTGACGTTCAAAAATAAAACATTTGAAAACGGACCATTTTCCACATTTCTGAAGCATGACGTAATGGGGGGGTGTTATCTCTTTTGTCGAAAATCAGCCGTTTTTGCTCGAACATTAAATGCCTCCAAATGGTATTTAATTAACTTCCCGGGGTGAAGAAACCCTTTTTGAGAACTCAGAGTGAGTAAATTGGCCATTTTCATGCACTTTTAACCATTCCATAAATCTTGTATTTTGGGCCCCTGGAAGCATGAAAATCACTTTAAACATGCTAATTTTAGCTCTAACACTGATGATCCACCTACAAATGTGAACTGACGTTCAAAAATAAAACATTTGAAAACGGACCATTTTCCACATTTCTGAAGCATGACGTAATGGGGGGGTGTTATCTCTTTTGTCGAAAATCAGCCGTTTTTGCTCGAACATTAAATGCCTCCAAATGGTATTTAATTAACTTCCCGGGGTGAAGAAACCCTTTTTGAGAACTCAGAGTGAGTAAATTGGCCATTTTCATGCACTTTTAACCATTCCATAAATCTTGTGTTTTGGGCCCCTGGAAGCATGAAAATCACTTTAAACATGCTAATTTTAGCTCTAACACTGATGATCCACCTACAAATGTGAACTGACGTTCAAAAATAAAACATTTGAAAACGGACCATTTTCCACATTTCTGAAGCATGACGTAATGGGGGGGTGTTATCTCTTTTGTCGAAAATCAGCCGTTTTTGCTCGAACATTAAATGCCTCCAAATGGTATTTAATTAACTTCCCGAGCCCCTGGAAGCATGAAAATCACTTTAAACATGCTAATTTTAGCTCTAACACTGATGATCCACCTACAAATGTGAACTGACGTTCAAAAATAAAACATTTGAAAACGGACCATTTTCCACATTTCTGAAGCATGACGTAATGGGGGGGTGTTATCTCTTTTGTCGAAAATCAGCCGTTTTTGCTCGAACATTAAATGCCTCCAAATGGTATTTATTTCACTTCCCGTGCCCCTGGAAGCATGAAAATCACTTTAAACATGCTAATTTTAGCTCTAACACTGATGATCCACCTACAAATGTGAACTGACGTTCAAAAATAAAACATTTGAAAACGGACCATTTTCCACATTTCTGAAGCATGACGTAATGGGGGGGTGTTATCTCTTTTGTCAAAAATCAGCCGTTTTTGCTCGAACATTAAATGCCTCCAAATGGTATTTAATTAACTTCCCGAGCCCCTGGAAGCATGAAAATCACTTTAAACATGCTAATTTTAGCTCTAACACTGATGATCCACCTACAAATGTGAACTGACGTTCAAAAATAAAACATTTGAAAACGGACCATTTTCCACATTTCTGAAGCATGACGTAATGGGGGGGTGTTATCTCTTTTGTCGAAAATCAGCCGTTTTTGCTCGAACATTAAATGCCTCCAAATGGTATTTATTTCACTTCCCGAGCCCCTGGAAGCATGAAAATCACTTTAAACATGCTAATTTTAGCTCTAACACTGATGATCCACCTACAAATGTGAACTGACGTTCAAAAATAAAACATTTGAAAACGGACCTTTTTCCACATTTCTGAAGCATGACGTAATGGGGGGGTGTTATCTCTTTTGTCGAAAATCAGCCGTTTTTGCTCGAACATTAAATGCCTCCAAATGGTATTTATTTCACTTCCCGGGGTGAAGAAACCCTTTTTGAGAACTCAGAGTGAGTAAATTGGCCATTTTCATGCACTTTTAACCATTCCATTAATCTTGTGTTTTGGGCCCCTGGAAGCATGAAAATCACTTTAAACATGCTAATTTTAGCTCTAACACTGATGATCCACATACAAATGTGAACTGACGTTAAAAAATAAAACATTTGAAAACGGACCATTTTCCACATTTCTGAAGCATGACGTAATGGGGGGGTGTTATCTCTTTTGTCGAAAATCAGCCGTTTTTGCTCGAACATTAAATGCCTCCAAATGGTATTTAATTAACTTCCCGAGCCCCTGGAAGCATGAAAATCACTTTAAACATGCTAATTTTAGCTCTAACACTGATGATCCACCTACAAATGTGAACTGACGTTCAAAAATAAAACATTTGAAAACGGACCATTTTCCACATTTCTGAAGCATGACGTAATGGGGGGGTGTTATCTCTTTTGTCGAAAATCAGCCGTTTTTGCTCGAACATTAAATGCCTCCAAATGGTATTTATTTCACTTCCCGAGCCCCTGGAAGCATGAAAATCACTTTAAACATGCTAATTTTAGCTCTAACACTGATGATCCACCTACAAATGTGAACTGACGTTCAAAAATAAAACATTTGAAAACGGACCATTTTCCACATTTCTGAAGCATGACGTAATGGGGGGTGTTATCTCTTTTGTCGAAAATCAGCCGTTTTTGCTCGAACATTAAATTCCTCCAAATGGTATTTAATTAACTTCCCGAGCCCCTGGAAGCATTAAAATCACTTTAAACATGCTAATTTTAGCTCTAACACTGATGATCCACCTACAAATGTGAACTGACGTTCAAAAATAAAACATTTGAAAACGGACCATTTTCCACATTTCTGAAGCATGACGTAATGGGGGGGTGTTATCTCTTTTGTCGAAAATCAGCCGTTTTTGCTCGAACATTAAATGCCTCCAAATGGTATTTAATTAACTTCCCGAGCCCCTGGAAGCATGAAAATCACTTTAAACATGCTAATTTTAGCTCTAACACTGATGATCCACCTACAAATGTGAACTGACGTTCAAAAATAAAACATTTGAAAACGGACCATTTTCCACATTTCTGAAGCATGACGTAATGGGGGGGTGTTATCTCTTTTGTCGAAAATCAGCCGTTTTTGCTCGAACATTATATGCCTCCAAATGGTATTTATTTCACTTCCCGGGGTGAAGAAACCCTTTTTGAGAACTCAGAGTGAGTAAATTGGCCATTTTCATGCACTTTTAACCATTCCATTAATCTTGTGTTTTGGGCCCCTGGAAGCATGAAAATCACTTTAAACATGCTAATTTTAGCTCTAACACTGATGTTCCACCTACAAATGTGAACTGACGTTCAAAAATAAAACATTTGAAAACGGACCATTTTCCACATTTCTGAAGCATGACGTAATGGGGGGGTGTTATCTCTTTTGTCGAAAATCAGCCGTTTTTGCTCGAACATTAAATGCCTCCAAATGGTATTTAATTAACTTCCCGAGCCCCTGGAAGCATGAAAATCACTTTAAACATGCTAATTTTAGCTCTAACACTGATGATCCACCTACAAATGTGAACTGACGTTCAAAAATAAAACATTTGAAAACGGACCATTTTCCACATTTCTGAAGCATGACGTAATGGGGGGGTGTTATCTCTTTTGTCGAAAATCAGCCGTTTTTGCTCGAACATTAAATGCCTCCAAATGGTATTTATTTCACTTCCCGAGCCCCTGGAAGCATGAAAATCACTTTAAACATGCTAATTTTAGCTCTAACACTGATGATCCACCTACAAATGTGAACTGACGTTCAAAAATAAAACATTTGAAAACGGACCATTTTCCACATTTCTGAAGCATGACGTAATGGGGGGTGTGTTATCTCTTTTGTCGAAAATCAGCCGTTTTTGCTCGAACATTAAATGCCTCCAAATGGTATTTAATTAACTTCCCGGGATGAAGAAACCCTTTTTGAGAACTCAGAGTGAGTAAATTGGCCATTTTCATGCACTTTTAACCATTCCATAAATCTTGTGTTTTGGGCCCCTGGAAGCATGAAAATCACTTTAAACATGCTAATTTTAGCTCTAACACTGATGATCCACCTACAAATGTGAACTGACGTTCAAAAATAAAACATTTGAAAACGGACCATTTTCCACATTTCTGAAGCATGACGTAATGGGGGGGATGTTATCTCTTTTGTCGAAAATCAGCCGTTTTTGCTCGAACATTAAATGCCTCCAAATGGTATTTAATTAACTTCCCGAGCCCCTGGAAGCATGAAAATCACTTTAAACATGCTAATTTTAGCTCTAACACTGATGATCCACCTACAAATGTGAACTGACGTTCAAAAATAAAACATTTGAAAACGGACCATTTTCCACATTTCTGAAGCATGACGTAATGGGGGGGTGTTATCTCTTTTGTCGAAAATCAGCCGTTTTTGCTCGAACATTAAATGCCTCCAAATGGTATTTATTTCACTTCCCGGGGTGAAGAAACCCTTTTTGAGAACTCAGAGTGAGTAAATTGGCCATTTTCATGCACTTTTAACCATTCCATTAATCTTGTGTTTTGGGCCCCTGGAAGCATGAAAATCACTTTAAACATGCTAATTTTAGCTCTAACACTGATGATCCACCTACAAATGTGAACTGACGTTCAAAAATAAAACATTTGAAAACGGACCATTTTCCACATTTCTGAAGCATGACGTAATGGGGGGGTGTTATCTCTTTTGTCGAAAATCAGCCGTTTTTGCTCGAACATTAAATGCCTCTAAATGGTATTTATTTCACTTCCCGGGGTGAAGAAACCCTTTTTGAGAACTCAGAGTGAGTAAATTGGCCATTTTCATGCACTTTTAACCATTCCATAAATCTTGTGTTTTGGGCCCCTGGAAGCATGAAAATCACTTTAAACATGCTAATTTTAGCTCTAACACTGATGATCCACCTACAAATGTGAACTGACGTTCAAAAATAAAACATTTGAAAACGGACCATTTTCCCCATTTCTGAAGCATGACGTAATGGGGGGGTGTTATCTCTTTTGTCGAAAATCAGCCGTTTTTGCTCGAACATTAAATGCCTCCAAATGGTATTTAATTAACTTCCCGGGGTGAAGAAACCCTTTTTGAGAACTCAGAGTGAGTAAATTGGCCATTTTCATGCACTTTTAACCATTCGATAAATCTTGTGTTTTGGGCCCCTGGAAGCATGAATATCACTTTAAACATGCTAATTTTAGCTCTAACACTGATGATCCACCTACAAATGTGAACTGACGTTCAAAAATAAAACATTTGAAAACGGACCATTTTCCACATTTCTGAAGCATGACGTAATGGGGGGGTGTTATCTCTTTTGTCGAAAATCAGCCGTTTTTGCTCGAACATTAAATGCCTCCAAATGGTATTTAATTAACTTCCCCAGCCCCTGGAAGCATGAAAATCACTTTAAACATGCTAATTTTAGCTCTAACACTGATGATCCACCTACAAATGTGAACTGACGTTCAAAAATAAAACATTTGAAAACGGACCATTTTCCACATTTCTGAAGCATGACGTAATGGGGGGGTGTTATCTCTTTTGTCGAAAATCAGCCGTTTTTGCTCGAACATTAAATGCCTCCAAATGGTATTTATTTCACTTCCCGGGGTGAAGAAACCCTTTTTGAGAACTCAGAGTGAGTAAATTGGCCATTTTCATGCACTTTTAACCATTCCATTAATCTTGTGTTTTGGGCCCCTGGAAGCATGAAAATCACTTTAAACATGCTAATTTTAGCTCTAACACTGATGATCCACCTACAAATGTGAACTGACGTTCAAAAATAAAACATTTGAAAACGGACCATTTTCCAAATTTCTGAAGCATGACGTAATGGGGGGGTGTTATCTCTTTTGTCGAAAATCAGCCGTTTTTGCTCGAACATTAAATGCCTCCAAATGGTATGTATTTCACTTCCCGAGCCCCTGGAAGCATGAAAATCACTTTAAACATGCTAATTTTAGCTCTAACACTGATGATCCACCTACAAATGTGAACTGACGTTCAAAAATAAAACATTTGAAAACGGACCATTTTCCACATTTCTGAAGCATGACGTAATGGGGGGGTGTTATCTCTTTTGTCGAAAATCAGCCGTTTTTGCTCGAACATTAAATGCCTCCAAATGGTATTTAATTAACTTCCCGAGCCCCTGGAAGCATGAAAATCACTTTAAACATGCTAATTTTAGCTCTAACACTGATGATCCACCTACAAATGTGAACTGACGTTCAAAAATAAAACATTTGAAAACGGACCATTTTCCACATTTCTGAAGCATGACGTAATGGGGGGGTGTTATCTCTTTTGTCGAAAATCAGCCATTTTTGCTCGAACATTAAATGCCTCCAAATGGTATTTATTTCACTTCCCGAGCCCCTGGAAGCATGAAAATCACTTTAAACATGCTAATTTTAGCTCTAACACTGATGATCCACCTACAAATGTGAACTGACGTTCAAAAATAAAACATTTGAAAACGGACCATTTTCCACATTTCTGAAGCATGACGTAATGGGGGGGTGTTATCTCTTTTGTCGAAAATCAGCCGTTTTTGCTCGAACATTAAATGCCTCCAAATGGTATTTATTTCACTTCCCGGGGTGAAGAAACCCTTTTTGAGAACTCAGAGTGAGTAAATTGGCCATTTTCATGCACTTTTAACCATTCCATTAATCTTGTGTTTTGCGACCCTGGAAGCATGAAAATCACTTTAAACATGCTAATTTTAGCTCTAACACTGATGATCCACCTACAAATGTGAACTGACGTTCAAAAATAAAACATTTGAAAACGGACCATTTTCCAAATTTCTGAAGCATGACGTAATGGGGGGGTGTTATCTCTTTTGTCGAAAATCAGCCGTTTTTGCTCGAACATTAAATGCCTCCAAATGGTATTTAATTAACTTCCCGAGCCCCTGGAAGCATGAAAATCACTTTAAACATGCTAATTTTAGCTCTAACACTGATGATCCACCTACAAATGTGAACTGACGTTCAAAAATAAAACATTTGAAAACGGACCATTTTCCACATTTCTGAAGCATGACGTAATGGGGGGGTGTTATCTCTTTTGTCGAAAATCAGCCGTTTTTGCTCGAACATTAAATGCCTCCAAATGGTATTTAATTAACTTCCCGAGCCCCTGGAAGCATGAAAATCACTTTAAACATGCTAATTTTAGCTCTAACACTGATGATCCACCTACAAATGTGAACTGACGTTCAAAAATAAAACATTTGAAAACGGACCATTTTCCACATTTCTGAAGCATGACGTAATGGGGGGAGTGTTATCTCTTTTGTCGAAAATCAGCCGTTTTTGCTCGAACATTAAATGCCTCCAAATGGTATTTAATTAACTTCCCGGGGTGAAGAAACCCTTTTTGAGAACTCAGAGTGAGTAAATTGGCCATTTTCATGCACTTTTAACCATTCAATAAATCTTGTGTTTTGGGCCCCTGGAAGCATGAAAATCACTTTAAACATGCTAATTTTAGCTCTAACACTTATGATCCACCTACAAATGTGAACTGACGTTCAAAAATAAAACATTTGAAAACGGACCATTTTCCGCATTTCTGAAGCATGACGTAATGGGGGGGTGTTATCTCTTTTGTCGAAAATCAGCCGTTTTTGCTCGAACATTAAATGCCTCCAAATGGTATTTAATTAACTTCCCGAGCCCCTGGAAGCATGAAAATCACTTTAAACATGCTAATTTTAGCTCTAACACTGATGATCCACCTACAAATGTGAACTGACGTTCAAAAATAAAACATTTGAAAACTGACCATTTTCCACATTTCTGAAGCATGACGTAATGGGGGGGTGTTATCTCTTTTGTTGAAAATCAGCCGTTTTTGCTCGAACATTAAATGCCTCCAAATGGTATTTAATTAACTTCCCGGGGTGAAGAAACCCTTTTTGAGAACTCAGAGTGAGTAAATTGGCCATTTTCATGCACTTTTAACCATTCCATAAATCTTGTGTTTTGGGCCCCTGGAAGCATGAAAATCACTTTAAACATGCTAATTTTAGCTCTAACACTGATGATCCACCTACAAATGTGAACTGACGTTCAAAAATAAAACATTTGAAAACGGACCATTTTCCACATTTCTGAAGCATGACGTAATGGGGGGGTGTTATCTCTTTTGTCGAAAATCAGCCGTTTTTGCTCGAACATTAAATGCCTCCAAATGGTATTTAATTAACTTCCCGAGCCCCTGGAAGCATGAAAATCACTTTAAACATGCTAATTTTAGCTCTAACACTGATGATCCACCTACAAATGTGAACTGACGTTCAAAAATAAAACATTTGAAAACGGACCATTTTCCACATTTCTGAAGCATGACGTAATGGGGGGGTGTTATCTCTTTTGTCGAAAATCAGCCGTTTTTGCTCGAACATTAAATGCCTCCAAATGGTATTTATTTCACTTCCCGGGGTGAAGAAACCCTTTTTGAGAACTCAGAGTGAGTAAATTGGCCATTTTCATGCACTTTTAACCATTCCATTAATCTTGTGTTTTGGGCCCCTGGAAGCATGAAAATCACTTTAAACATGCTAATTTTAGCTCTAACACTGATGATCCACCTACAAATGTGAACTGACGTTCAAAAATAAAACATTTGAAAACGGACCATTTTCCAAATTTCTGAAGCATGACGTAATGGGGGGGTGTTATCTCTTTTGTCGAAAATCAGCCGTTTTTGCTCGAACATTAAATGCCTCCAAATGGTATTTAATTAACTTCCCGAGCCCCTGGAAGCATGAAAATCACTTTAAACATGCTAATTTTAGCTCTAACACTGATGATCCACCTACAAATGTGAACTGACGTTCAAAAATAAAACATTTGAAAACGGACCATTTTCCACATTTCTGAAGCATGACGTAATGGGGGGGTGTTATCTCTTTTGTCGAAAATCAGCCGTTTTTGCTCGAACATTAAATGCCTCCAAATGGTATTTAATTAACTTCCCGAGCCCCTGGAAGCATGAAAATCACTTTAAACATGCTAATTTTAGCTCTAACACTGATGATCCACCTACAAATGTGAACTGACGTTCAAAAATAAAACATTTGAAAACGGACCATTTTCCACATTTCTGAAGCATGACGTAATGGGGGGGTGTTATCTCTTTTGTCAAAAATCAGCCGTTTTTGCTCGAACATTAAATGCCTCCAAATGGTATTTAATTAACTTCCCGAGCCCCTGGAAGCATGAAAATCACTTTAAACATGCTAATTTTAGCTCTAACACTGATGATCCACCTACAAATGTGAACTGACGTTCAAAAATAAAACATTTGAAAACGGACCATTTTCCACATTTCTGAAGCATGACGTAATGGGGGGGTGTTATCTCTTTTGTCGAAAATCAGCCGTTTTTGCTCGAACATTAAATGCCTCCAAATGGTATTTATTTCACTTCCCGGGGTGAAGAAACCCTTTTTGAGAACTCAGAGTGAGTAAATTGGCCATTTTCATGCACTTTTAACCATTCCATTAATCTTGTGTTTTGGGCCCCTGGAAGCATGAAAATCACTTTAAACATGCTAATTTTAGCTCTAACACTGATGATCCACCTACAAATGTGAACTGACGTTCAAAAATAAAACATTTGAAAACGGACCATTTTCCACATTTCTGAAGCATGACGTAATGGGGGGGTGTTATCTCTTTTGTTGAAAATCAGCCGTTTTTGCTCGAACATTAAATGCCTCCAAATGGTATTTAATTAACTCCCCGAGCCCCTGGAAGCATAAAAATCACTTTAAACATGCTAATTTTAGCTCTAACACTGATGATCCACCTACAAATGTGAACTGACGTTCAAAAATAAAACATTTGAAAACGGACCATTTTCCACATTTCTGAAGCATGACGTAATGGGGGGGTGTTATCTCTTTTGTCGAAAATCAGCCGTTTTTGCTCGAACATTAAATGCCTCCAAATGGTATTTATTTCACTTCCCGAGCCCCTGGAAGCATGAAAATCACTTTAAACATGCTAATTTTAGCTCTAACACTGATGATCCACCTACAAATGTGAACTGACGTTCAAAAATAAAACATTTGAAAACGGACCATTTTCCACATTTCTGAAGCATGACGTAATGGGGGGGTGTTATCTCTTTTGTCGAAAATCAGCCGTTTTTGCTCGAACATTAAATGCCTCCAAATGGTATTTAATTAACTTCCCGAGCCCCTGGAAGCATGAAAATCACTTTAAACATGCTAATTTTAGCTCTAACACTGATGATCCACCTACAAATGTGAACTGACGTTCAAAAATAAAACATTTGAAAACGGACCATTTTCCACATTTCTGAAGCATGACGTAATGGGCAGGTGTTATCTCTTTTGTCGAAAATCAGCCGTTTTTGCTCGAACATTAAATGCCTCCAAATGGTATTTATTTCACTTCCCGAGCCCCTGGAAGCATGAAAATCACTTTAAACATGCTAATTTTAGCTCTAACACTGATGATCCACCTACAAATGTGAACTGACGTTCAAAAATAAAACATTTGAAAACGGACCATTTTCCACATTTCTGAAGCATGACGTAATGGGGGGGGTGTTATCTCTTTTGTCGAAAATCAGCCGTTTTTGCTCGAACATTAAATGCCTCCAAATGGTATTTATTTCACTTCCCGGGGTGAAGAAACCCTTTTTGAGAACTCAGAGTGAGTAAATTGGCCATTTTCATGCACTTTTAACCATTCCATTAATCTTGTGTTTTGGGACCCTGGAAGCATGAAAATCACTTTGAACATGCTAATTTTAGCTCTAACACTGATGATCCACCTACAAATGTGAACTGACGTTCAAAAATAAAACATTTGAAAACTGACCATTTTCCACATTTCTGAAGCATGACGTAATGGGGGGGTGTTATCTCTTTTGTCGAAAATCAGCCGTTTTTGCTCGAACATTAAATGCCTCCAAATGGTATTTAATTAACTTCCTGAGCCCCTGGAAGCATGAAAATCACTTTAAACATGCTAATTTTAGCTCTAACACTGATGATCCACCTACAAATGTGAACTGACGTTCAAAAATAAAACATTTGAAAACGGACCATTTTCCACATTTCTGAAGCATGACGTAATGGGGGGGTGTTATCTCTTTTGTCGAAAATCAGCCGTTTTTGCTCGAACATTAAATCCCTCCAAATGGTATTTAATTAACTTCCCGAGCCCCTGGAAGCATGAAAATCACTTTAAACATGCTAATTTTAGCTCTAACACTGATGATCCACCTACAAATGTGAACTGACGTTCAAAAATAAAACATTTGAAAACGGACCATTTTCCACATTTCTGAAGCATGACATAATGGGGGGGTGTTATCTCTTTTGTCGAAAATCAGCCGTTTTTGCTCGAACATTAAATGCCTCCAAATGGTATTTATTTCACTTCCCGAGCCCCTGGAAGCATGAAAATCACTTTAAACATGCTAATTTTAGCTCGAACACTGATGATCCACCTACAAATGTGAACTGACGTTCAAAAATAAAACATTTGAAAACGGACCATTTTCCACATTTCTGAAGCATGACGTAATGGGGGGTGTTATCTCTTTTGTCGAAAATCAGCCGTTTTTGCTCGAACATTAAATGCCTCCAAATGGTATTTAATTAACTTCCCGAGCCACTGGAAGCATGAAAATCACTTTAAACATTCTAATTTTAGCTCTAACACTGATGATCCACCTACAAATGTGAACTGACATTCAAAAATAAAACATTTGAAAACGGACCATTTTCCACATTTCTGAAGCATGACGTAATGGGGGGGTGTTATCTCTTTTGTCGAAAATCAGCCGTTTTTGCTCGAACATTAAATGCCTCCAAATGGTATTTAATTAACTTCCCGGGGTGAAGAAACCCTTTTTGAGAACTCAGAGTGAGTAAATTGGCCATTTTCATGCACTTTTAACCATTCCATAAATCTTGTGTTTTGGGCCCCTGGAAGCATGGAAGTCACTTTAAACATGCTAATTTTAGCTCTAACACTGATGATCCACCTACAAATGTGAACTGACGTTCAAAAATAAAACATTTGAAAACGGACCATTTTCCACATTTCTGAAGCATGACGTAATGGGGGGGTGTTATCTCTTTTGTCGAAAATCAGCCGTTTTTGCTCGAACATTAAATGCCTCCAAATGGTATTTAATTAACTTCCCGAGCCCCTGGAAGCATGAAAATCACTTTAAACATGCTAATTTTAGCTCTAACACTGACGATCCACCTACAAATGTGAACTGACGTTGAAAAATAAAACATTTGAAAACGGACCATTTTCCACATTTCTGAAGCATGACGTAATGGGGGGGTGTTATCTCTTTTGTCGAAAATCAGCCGTTTTTGCTCGAACATTAAATGCCTCCAAATGGCATTTATTTCACTTCCCGGGGTGAAGAAACCCTTTTTGAGAACTCAGAGTGAGTAAATTGGCCATTTTCATGCACTTTTAACCATTCCATTAATCTTGTGTTTTGGGCCCCTGGAAGCATGAAAATCACTTTAAACATGCTAATTTTAGCTCTAACACTGATGATCCACCTACAAATGTGAACTGACGTTCAAAAATAAAACATTTGAAAACGGACCATTTTCCACATTTCTGAAGCATGACGTAATGGGGGGGGTGTTATCTCTTTTGTCGAAAATCAGCCGTTTTTGCTCGAACATTAAATGCCTCCAAATGGTATTTAATTAACTTCCCGAGCCCCTGGAAGCATGAAAATCACTTTAAACATGCTAATTTTAGCTCTAACACTGATGATCCACCTACAAATGTGAACTGACGTTCAAAAATAAAACATTTGAAAACGGACCATTTTCCACATTTCTGAAGCATGACGTAATGGGGGGGTGTTATCTCTTTTGTCGAAAATCAGCCGTTTTTGCTCGAACATTAAATGCCTCCAAATGGTATTTATTTCACTTCCCGGGGTGAAGAAACCCTTTTTGAGAACTCAGAGTGAGTAAATTGGCCATTTTCATGCACTTTTAACCATTCCATAAATCTTGTGTTTTGGGCCCCTGGAAGCATGGAAGTCACTTTAAACATGCTAATTTTAGCTCTAACACTGATGATCCACCTACAAATGTGAACTGACGTTCAAAAATAAAACATTTGAAAACGGACCATTTTCCACATTTCTGAAGCATGACGTAATGAGGGGGTGTTATCTCTTTTGTCGAAAATCAGCCGTTTTTGCTCGAACATTAAATGCCTCCAAATGGTATTTAATTAACTTCCCGAGCCCCTGGAAGCATGAAAATCACTTTAAACATGCTAATTTTAGCTCTAACACTGATGATCCACCTACAAATGTGAACTGACGTTGAAAAATAAAACATTTGAAAACGGACCATTTTCCACATTTCTGAAGCATGACGTAATGGGGGGGTGTTATCTCTTTTGTCGAAAATCAGCCGTTTTTGCTCGAACATTAAATGCCTCCAAATGGTATTTATTTCACTTCCCGGGGTGAAGAAACCCTTTTTGAGAACTCAGAGTGAGTAAATTGGCCATTTTCATGCACTTTTAACCATTCCATTAATCTTGTGTTTTGGGCCCCTGGAAGCATGAAAATCACTTTAAACATGCTAATTTTAGCTCTAACACTGATGATCCACCTACAAATGTGAACTGACGTTCAAAAATAAAACATTTGAAAACGGACCATTTTCCACATTTCTGAAGCATGACGTAATGGGGGGGTGTTATCTCTTTTGTCGAAAATCAGCCCGTTTTGCTCGAACATTAAATGCCTCCAAATGGTATTTAATTAACTTCCCGAGCCCCTGGAAGCATGAAAATCACTTTAAACATGCTAATTTTAGCTCTAACACTGATGATCCACCTACAAATGTGAACTGACGTTCAAAAATAAAACATTTGAAAACGGACCATTTTCCACATTTCTGAAGCATGACGTAATGGGGGGGTGTTATCTCTTTTGTCGAAAATCAGCCGTTTTTGCTCGAACATTAAATGCCTCCAAATGGTATTTATTTCACTTCCCGGGGTGAAGAAACCCTTTTTGAGAACTCAGAGTGAGTAAATTGGCCATTTTCATGCACTTTTAACCATTCCATAAATCTTGTGTTTTGGGCCCCTGGAAGCATGAAAATCACTTTAAACATGCTAATTTTAGCTCTAACACTGAAGATCCACCTACAAATGTGAACTGACGTTCAAAAATAAAACATTTGAAAACGGACCATTTTCCACATTTCTGAAGCATGACGTAATGGGGGGGTGTTATCTCTTTTGTCGAAAATCAGCCGTTTTTGCTCGAACATTAAATGCCTCCAAATGGTATTTAATTAACTTCCCGGGGTGAAGAAACCCTTTTTGAGAACTCAGAGTGAGTAAATTGGCCATTTTCATGCACTTTTAACCATTCCATAAATCTTGTGTTTTGGGCCCCTGGAAGCATGAAAATCACGTTAAACATGCTAATTTTAGCTCTAACACTGATGATCCACCTACAAATGTGAACTGACGTTCAAAAATAAAACATTTGAAAACGGACCATTTTCCACATTTCTGAAGCATGACGTAATGGGGGGGTGTTATCTCTTTTGTCGAAAATCAGCCGTTTTTGCTCGAACATTAAATGCCTCCAAATGGTATTTAATTAACTTCCCGGGGTGAAGAAACCCTTTTTGAGAACTCAGAGTGAGTAAATTGGCCATTTTCATGCACTTTTAACCATTCCATAAATATTGTGTTTTGGGCCCCTGGAAGCATGAAAATCACTTTAAACATGCTAATTTTAGCTCTAACACTGATGATCCACCTACAAATGTGAACTGACGTTCAAAAATAAAACATTTGAAAACGGACCATTTTCCACATTTCTGAAGCATGACGTAATGGGGGGTGTTATCTCTTTTGTCGAAAATCAGCCGTTTTTGCTCGAACATTAAATGCCTCCAAATGGTATTTAATTAACTTCCCGAGCCCCTGGAAGCATGAAAATCACTTTAAACATGCTAATTTTAGCTCTAACACTGATGATCCACCTACAAATGTGAACTGACGTTCAAAAATAAAACATTTGAAAACGGACCATTTTCCACATTTCTGAAGCATGACGTAATGGGGGGGGGTGTTATCTCTTTTGTCGAAAATCAGCCGTTTTTGCTTGAACATTAAATGCCTCCAAATGGTATTTATTTCACTTCCCGGGGTGAAGAAACCCTTTTTGAGAACTCAGAGTGAGTAAATTGGCCATTTTCATGCACTTTTAACCATTCAATTAATCTTGTGTTTTGGGCCCCTGGAAGCATGAAAATCACTTTAAACATGCTAATTTTAGCTCTAACACTGATGATCCACCTACAAATGTGAACTGACGTTCAAAAATAAAACATTTGAAAACGGACCATTTTCCAAATTTCTGAAGCATGACGTAATGGGGGGGTGTTATCTCTTTTGTCGAAAATCAGCCGTTTTTGCTCGAACATTAAATGCCTCCAAATGGTATTTATTTCACTTCCCGAGCCCCTGGAAGCATGAAAATCACTTTAAACATGCTAATTTTAGCTCTAACACTGATGATCCACCTACAAATGTGAACTGACGTTCAAAAATAAAACATTTGAAAACGGACCATTTTCCACATTTCTGAAGCATGACGTAATGGGGGGGTGTTATCTCTTTTGTCGAAAATCAGACGTTTTTGCTCGAACATTAAATGCCTCCAAATGGTATTTAATTAACTTCCCGAGCCCCTGGAAGCATGAAAATCACTTTAAACATGCTAATTTTAGCTCTAACACTGATGATCCACCTACAAATGTGAACTGACGTTCAAAAATAAAACATTTGAAAACGGACCATTTTCCACATTTCTGAAGCATGACGTAATGGGGGGGGTGTTATCTCTTTTGTCGAAAATCAGCCGTTTTTGCTCGAACATTAAATGCCTCCAAATGGTATTTATTTCACTTCCCGGGGTGAAGAAACCCTTTTTGAGAACTCAGAGTGAGTAAATTGGCCATTTTCATGCACTTTTAACCATTCCATTAATCTTGTGTTTTGGGCCCCTGGAAGCATGAAAATCACTTTAAACATGCTAATTTTAGCTCTAACACTGATGATCCACCTACAAATGTGAACTGACGTTCAAAAATAAAACATTTGAAAACGGACCATTTTCCACATTTCTGAAGCATGACGTAATGGGGGGGTGTTATCTCTTTTGTCGAAAATCAGCCGTTTTTGCTCGAACATTAAATGCCTCCAAATGGTATTTAATTAACTTCCCGAGCCCCTGGAAGCATAAAAATCACTTTAAACATGCTAATTTTAGCTCTAACACTGATGATCCACCTACAAATGTGAACTGACGTTCAAAAATAAAACATTTGAAAACGGACCATTTTCCACATTTCTGAAGCATGACGTAATGGGGGGGTGTTATCTCTTTTGTCGAAAATCAGCCGTTTTTGCTCGAACATTAAATGCCTCCAAATGGTATTTAATTAACTTCCCGGGGTGAAGAAACCCTTTTTGAGAACTCAGAGTGAGTAAATTGGCCATTTTCATGCACTTTTAACCATTCCATAAATCTTGTATTTTGGGCCCCTGGAAGCATGAAAATCACTTTAAACATGCTAATTTTAGCTCTAACACTGATGATCCACCTACAAATGTGAACTGACGTTCAAAAATAAAACATTTGAAAACGGACCATTTTCCACATTTCTGAAGCATGACGTAATGGGGGGGTGTTATCTCTTTTGTCGAAAATCAGCCGTTTTTGCTCGAACATTAAATGCCTCCATATGGTATTTAATTAACTTCCCGGGGTGAAGAAACCCTTTTTGAGAACTCAGAGTGAGTAAATTGGCCATTTTCATGCACTTTTAACCATTCCATAAATCTTGTTTTTTGGGCCCCTGGAAGCATGAAAATCACTTTAAATATGCTAATTTTAGCTCTAACACTGATGATCCACCTACAAATGTGAACTGACGTTCAAAAATAAAACATTTGAAAACGGACCATTTTCCACATTTCTGAAGCATGACGTAATGGGGGGGTGTTATCTCTTTTGTCGAAAATCAGCCGTTTTTGCTCGAACATTAAATGCCTCCAAATGGTATTTAATTAACTTCCCGAGCCCCTGGAAGCATGAAAATCACTTTAAACATGCTAATTTTAGCTCTAACACTGATGATCCACCTACAAATGTGAACTGACGTTCAAAAATAAAACATTTGAAAACGGACCATTTTCCACATTTCCGAAGCATGACGTAATGGGGGGGTGTCATCTCTTTTGTCGAAAATCAGCCGTTTTTGCTCGAACATTAAATGCCTCCAAATGGTATTTATTTCACTTCCCGAGCCCCTGGAAGGATGAAAATCACTTAAAACATGCTAATTTTAGCTCTAACACTGATGATCCACCTACAAATGTGAACTGACGTTCAAAAATAAAACATTTGAAAACGGACCATTTTCCACATTTCTGAAGCATGACGTAATGGGGGGGTGTTATCTCTTTTGTCGAAAATCAGCCGTTTTTGCTCGAACATTAAATGCCTCCAAATGGTATTTAATTAACTTCCCGAGCCCCTGGAAGCATGAAAATCACTTTAAACATGCTAATTTTAGCTCTAACACTGATGATCCACCTACAAATGTGAAATGACGTTCAAAAATAAAACATTTGAAAACGGACCATTTTCCACATTTCTGAAGCATGACGTAATGGGGGGGGTGTTATCTCTTTTGTCGAAAATCAGCCGTTTTTGCTCGAACATTAAATGCCTCCAAATGGTATTTAATTAACTTCCCGAGCCCCGGGAAGCATGAAAATCACTTTAAACATGCTAATTTTAGCTCTAACACTGATGATCCACCTACAAATGTGAACTGACGTTCAAAAATAAAACATTTGAAAACGGACCATTTTCCACATTTCTGAAGCATGACGTAATGGGGGGGTGTTATCTCTTTTGTCGAAAATCAGCCGTTTTTGCTCGAACATTAAATGCCTCCAAATGGTATTTAATTAACTTCCTGGGGTGAAGAAACCCTTTTTGAGAACTCAGAGTGAGTAAATTGGCCATTTTCATGCACTTTTAACCATTCCATAAATCTTGTGTTTTGGGCCCCTGGAAGCATGAAAATCACTTTAAACATGCTAATTTTAGCTCTAACACTGATGATCCACCTACAAATGTGAACTCACGTTCAAAAATAAAACATTTGAAAACGGACCATTTTCCACATTTCTGAAGCATGACGTAATGGGGGGGTGTTATCTCTTTTGTCGAAAATCAGCCGTTTTTGCTCGAACATTAAAAGCCTCCAAATGGTATTTATTTCACTTCCCGGGGTGAAGAAACCCTTTTTGAGAACTCAGAGTGAGTAAATTGGCCATTTTCATGCACTTTTAACCATTCCATTAATCTTGTGTTTTGGGCCCCTGGAAGCATGAAAATCACTTTAAACATGCTAATTTTAGCTCTAACACTAATGATCCACCTACAAATGTGAACTGACGTTCAAAAATAAAACATTTGAAAACGGACCATTTTCCACATTTCTGAAGCATGACGTAATGGGGGGGTGTTATCTCTTTTGTCGAAAATCAGCCGTTTTTGCTCGAACATTAAATGCCTCCAAATGGTATTTAATTAACTTCCCGAGCCCCTGGAAGCATAAAAATCACTTTAAACATGCTAATTTTAGCTCTAACACTGATGATCCACCTACAAATGTGAACTGACTTTCAAAAAAAAAACATTTGAAAACGGACCATTTTCCACATTTCTGAAGCATGACGTAATGGGGGGGTGTTATCTCTTTTGTCGAAAATCAGCCGTTTTTGCTCGAACATTAAATGCCTCCAAATGGTATTTAATTAACTTCCCGGGGTGAAGAAACCCTTTTTGAGAACTCAGAGTGAGTAAATTGGCCATTTTCATGCACTTTTAACCATTCCATAAATCTTGTGTTTTGGGCCCCTGGAAGCATGAACATCACTTTAAACATGCTAATTTTAGCTCTAACACTGATGATCCACCTACAAATGTGAACTGACGTTCAAAAATAAAACATTTGAAAACGGACCATTTTCCACATTTCTGAAGCATGACGTATTGGGGGGGTGTTATCTCTTTTTTCGAAAATCAGCCGTTTTTGCTCGTACATTAAATGCCTCCAAATGGTATTTAATTAACTTCCCGGGGTGAAGAAACCCTTTTTGAGAACTCAGAGTGAGTAAATTGGCCATTTTCATGCACTTTTAACCATTCCATAAATCTTGTGTTTTGGGCCCCTGGAAGCATGAAAATCACTTTAAACATGCTAATTTTAGCTCTAACACTGATGATCCACCTACAAATGTGAACTGACGTTCAAAAATAAAACATTTGAAAACGGACCATTTTCCACATTTCTGAAGCATGACGTATTGGGGGGGTGTTATCTCTTTTTTCGAAAATCAGCCGTTTTTGCTCGAACATTAAATGCCTCCAAATGGTATTTAATTAACTTCCCGGGGTGAAGAAACCCTTTTTGAGAACTCAGAGTGAGTAAATTGGCCATTTTCATGCACTTTTAACCATTCCATAAATCTTGTGTTTTGGGCCCCTGGAAGCATGAAAATCACTTTAAACATGCTAATTTTAGCTCTAACACTGATGATCCACCTACAAATGTGAACTGACGTTCAAAAATAAAACATTTGAAAACGGACCATTTTCCACATTTCTGAAGCATGACGTAATGGGGGGGTGTCATCTCTTTTGTCGAAAATCAGCCGTTTTTGCTCGAACATTAAATGCCTCCAAATGGTATTTATTTCACTTCCCGAGCCCCTGGAAGGATGAAAATCACTTAAAACATGCTAATTTTAGCTCTAACACTGATGATCCACCTACAAATGTGAACTGACGTTCAAAAATAAAACATTTGAAAACGGACCATTTTCCACATTTCTGAAGCATGACGTAATGGGGGGTGTTATCTCTTTTGTCGAAAATCAGCCGTTTTTGCTCGAACATTAAATGCCTCCAAATGGTATTTAATTAACTTCCCGAGCCCCTGGAAGCATGAAAATCACTTTAAACATGCTAATTTTAGCTCTAACACTGATGATCCACCTACAAATGTGAACTGACGTTCAAAAATAAAACATTTGAAAACGGACCATTTTCCACATTTCTGAAGCATGACGTAATGGGGGGGGTGTTATCTCTTTTGTCGAAAATCAGCCGTTTTTGCTCGAACATTAAATGCCTCCAAATGGTATTTAATTAACTTCCCGAGCCCCTGGAAGCATGAAAATCACTTTAAACATGCTAATTTTAGCTCTAACACTGATGATCCACCTACAAATGTGAACTAACGTTCAAAAATAAAACATTTGAAAACGGACCATTTTCCACATTTCTGAAGCATGACGTAATGGGGGGGTGTTATCTCTTTTGTCGAAAATCAGCCGTTTTTGCTCGAACATTAAATGCCTCCAAATGGTATTTAATTAACTTCCTGGGGTGAAGAAACCCTTTTTGAGAACTCAGAGTGAGTAAATTGGCCATTTTCATGCACTTTTAACCATTCCATAAATCTTGTGTTTTGGGCCCCTGGAAGCATGAAAATCACTTTAAACATGCTAATTTTAGCTCTAACACTGATGATCCACCTACAAATGTGAACTGACGTTCAAAAATAAAACATTTGAAAACGGACCATTTTCCACATTTCTGAAGCATGACGTAATGGGGGGGTGTTATCTCTTTTGTCGAAAATCAGCCGTTTTTGCTCGAACATTAAATGCCTCCAAATGGTATTTATTTCACTTGACGAGCCCCTGGAAGCATGAAAATCACTTTAAACATGCTAATTTTAGCTCTAACACTGATGATCCACCTACAAATGTGAACTGACGTTCAAAAATAAAACATTTGAAAACGGACCATTTTCCACATTTCTGAAGCATGACGTAATGGGGGGGTGTTATCTCTTTTGTCAAAAATCAGCCGTTTTTGCTCGAACATTAAATGCCTCCAATTGGTATTTAATTAACTTCCCGAGCCCCTGGAAGCATGAAAATCACTTTAAACATGCTAATTTTAGCTCTAACACTGATGATCCACCTACAAATGTGAACTGACGTTCAAAAATAAAACATTTGAAAACGGACCATTTTCCACATTTCTGAAGCATGACGTAATGGGGGGGTGTTATCTCTTTTGTCGAAAATCAGCCGTTTTTGCTCGAACATTAAATGCCTCCAAATGGTATTTAATTAACTTTCCGAGCCCCTGGAAGCATGAAAATCACTTTAAACATGCTAATTTTAGCTCTAACACTGATGATCCACCTACAAATGTGAACTGACGTTCAAAAATAAAACATTTGAAAACGGACCATTTTCCACATTTCTGAAGCATGACGTAATGGGGGGGTGTTATCTCTTTTCTCGAAAATCAGCCGTTTTTGCTCGAACATTAAATGCCTCCAAATGGTATTTAATTAACTTCCCGGGGTGAAGAAACCCTTTTTGAGAACTCAGAGTGAGTAAATTGGCCATTTTCATGCACTTTTAACCATTCCATAAATCTTGTGTTTTGGGCCCCTGGAAGCATGAAAATCACTTTAAACATGCTAATTTTAGCTCTAACACTGATGATCCACCTACAAATGTGAACTGACGTTCAAAAATAAAACATTTGAAAACTGACCATTTTCCACATTTCTGAAGCATGACGTAATGGGGGGGTGTTATCTCTTTTGTCGAAAATCAGCCGTTTTTGCTCGAACATTAAATGCCTCCAAATGATATTTAATTAACTTCCCGAGCCCCTGGAAGCATGAAAATCACTTTAAACATGCTAATTTTAGCTCTAACACTGATGATCCACCTACAAATGTGAACTGACGTTCAAAAATAAAACATTTGAAAACGGACCATTTTCCACATTTCTGAAGCATGACGTAATGGGGGGGTGTTATCTCTTTTGTCGAAAATCACCCGTTTTTGCTCGAACATTAAATGCCTCCAAATGGTATATAATTAACTTCCCGGGGTGAAGAAACCCTTTTTGAGAACTCAGAGTGAGTAAATTGGCCATTTTCATGCACTTTTAACCATTCCATAAATCTTGTGTTTTGGGCCCCTGGAAGCATGAAAATCACTTTAAACATGCTAATTTTAGCTCTAACACTGATGATCCACCTACAAATGTGAACTGACGTTCAAAAATAAAACATTTGAACACGGACCATTTTCCACATTTCTGAAGCATGACGTAATGGGGGGTTGTTATCTCTTTTGTCGAAAATCAGCCGTTTTTGCTCGAACATTAAATGCCTCCAAATGGTATTTAATTAACTTCCCGGGGTGAAGAAACCCTTTTTGAGAACTCAGAGTGAGTAAATTGGCCATTTTCATGCACTTTTAACCATTCCATAAATCTTGTGTTTTGGGCCCCTGGAAGCATGAAAATCACTTTAAACATGCTAATTTTAGCTCTAACACTGATGATCCACCTACAAATGTGAACTGACGTTCAAAAATAAAACATTTGAAAACGGACCATTTTCCACATTTCTGAAGCATGACGTAATGGGGGGGTGTTATCTCTTTTGTCGAAAATCAGCCGTTTTTGCTCGAACATTAAATGCCTCCAAATGGTATTTAATTAACTTCCCGAGCCCCTGGAAGCATGAAAATCACTTTAAACATGCTAATTTTAGCTCTAACACTGATGATCCACCTACAAATGTGAAATGACGTTCAAAAATAAAACATTTGAAAACGGACCATTTTCCACATTTCTGAAGCATGACGTAATGGGGGGGTGTTATCTCTTTTGTCAAAAATCAGCCGTTTTTGCTCGAACATTAAATGCCTCCAAATGGTATTTAATTAACTTCCTGAGCCCCTGGAAGCATGAAAATCACTTTAAACATGCTAATTGTAGCTCTAACACTGATGATCCACCTACAAATGTGAACTGACGTTCAAAAATAAAACATTTGAAAACGGACCATTTTCCACATTTCTGAAGCATGACGTAATGGGGGGGTGTCATCTCTTTTGTCGAAAATCAGCCGTTTTTGCTCGAACATTAAATGCCTCCAAATGGTATTTATTTCACTTCCCGAGCCCCTGGAAGCATGAAAATCACTTTAAACATGCTAATTTTAGCTCTAACACTGATGATCCACCTACAAATGTGAACTGACGTTCAAAAATAAAACATTTGAAAACGGACCATTTTCCACATTTCTGAAGCATGACGTAATGGGGGGGTGTTATCTCTTTTGTCGAAAATCAGCCGTTTTTGCTCGAACATTAAATGCCTCCAAATGGTATTTAATTAACTTCCCGAGCCCCTGGAAGCATGAAAATTACTTTAAACATGCTAATTTTAGCTCTAACACTGATGATCCACCTACAAATGTGAACTGACGTTCAAAAAGAAAACATTTGAAAACGGACCATTTTCCACATTTCTGAAGCATGACGTAATGGGGGGGGTGTTATCTCTTTTGTCGAAAATCAGCCGTTTTTGCTCGAACATTAAATGCCTCCAAATGGTATTTAATTAACTTCCCGAGCCCCTGGAAGCATGAAAATCACTTTAAACATGCTAATTTTAGCTCTAACACTGATGATCCACCTACAAATGTGAACTGACGTTCAAAAATAAAACATTTGAAAACGGACCATTTTCCACATTTCTGAAGCATGACGTAATGGGGGGGTGTTATCTCTTTTGTCGAAAATCAGCCGTTTTTGCTCGAACATTAAATGCCTCCAAATGGTATTTAATTAACTTCCCGAGCCCCTGGAAGCATGAAAATCACTTTAAACATGCTAATTTTAGCTCTAACACTGATGATCCACCTACAAATGTGAACTGACGTTCAAAAATAAAACATTTGAAAACGGACCATTTTCCACATTTCTGAAGCATGACGTAATGGGGGGGTGTCATCTCTTTTGTCGAAAATCAGCCGTTTTTGCTCGAACATTAAATGCCTCCAAATGGTATTTATTTCACTTCCCGAGCCCCTGGAAGCATGAAAATCACTTTAAACATGCTAATTTTAGCTCTAACACTGATGATCCACCTACAAATGTGAACTGACGTTCAAAAATAAAACATTTGAAAACGGACCATTTTCCACATTTCTGAAGCATGACGTAATGGGGGGGTGTTATCTCTTTTGTCGAAAATCAGCCGTTTTTGCTCGAACATTAAATGCCTCCAAATGGTATTTAATTAACTTCCCGAGCCCCTGGAAGCATGAAAATTACTTTAAACATGCTAATTTTAGCTCTAACACTGATGATCCACCTACAAATGTGAACTGACGTTCAAAAAGAAAACATTTGAAAACGGACCATTTTCCACATTTCTGAAGCATGACGTAATGGGGGGGGTGTTATCTCTTTTGTCGAAAATCAGCCGTTTTTGCTCGAACATTAAATGCCTCCAAATGGTATTTAATTAACTTCCCGAGCCCCTGGAAGCATGAAAATCACTTTAAACATGCTAATTTTAGCTCTAACACTGATGATCCACCTACAAATGTGAACTGACGTTCAAAAATAAAACATTTGAAAACGGACCATTTTCCACATTTCTGAAGCATGACGTAATGGGGGGGTGTTATCTCTTTTGTCGAAAATCAGCCGTTTTTGCTCGAACATTAAATGCCTCCAAATGGTATTTAATTAACTTCCCGGGGTGAAGAAACCCTTTTTGAGAACTCAGAGTGAGTAAATTGGCCATTTTCATGCACTTTTAACCATTCCATAAATCTTGTGTTTTGGGCCCCTGGAAGCATGAAAATCACTTTAAACATGCTAATTTTAGCTCTAACACTGATGATCCACCTACAAATGTGAACTGACGTTCAAAAATAAAACATTTGAAAACGGACCATTTTCCACATTTCTGAAGCATGACGTAATGGGGGGGTGTTATCTCTTTTGTCGAAAATCAGCCGTTTTTGCTCGAACATTAAATGCCTCCAAATGGTATTTATTTCACTTCCCGAGCCCCTGGAAGCATGAAAATCACTTTAAACATGCTAATTTTAGCTCTAACACTGATGATCCACCTACAAATGTGAACTGACGTTCAAAAATAAAACATTTGAAAACGGACCATTTTCCACATTTCTGAAGCATGACGTAATGGGGGGGTGTTATCTCTTTTGTCAAAAATCAGCCGTTTTTGCTCGAACATTAAATGCCTCCAAATGGTATTTAATTAACTTCCCGAGCCCCTGGAAGCATGAAAATCACTTTAAGCATGCTAATTTTAGCTCTAACACTGATGATCCACCTACAAATGTGAACTGACGTTCAAAAATAAAACATTTGAAAACGGACCATTTTCCACATTTCTGAAGCATGACGTAATGGGGGCGTGTTATCTCTTTTGTCGAAAATCAGCCGTTTTTGCTCGAACATTAAATGCCTCCAAATGGTATTTAATTAACTTCCCGAGCCCCTGGAAGCATGAAAATCACTTTAAACATGCTAATTTTAGCTCTAACACTGATGATCCACCTACAAATGTGAACTGACGTTCAAAAATAAAACATTTGAAAACGGACCATTTTCCACATTTCTGAAGCATGACGTAATGGGGGGGTGTTATCTCTTTTCTCGAAAATCAGCCGTTTTTGCTCGAACATTAAATGCCTCCAAATGGTATTTAATTAACTTCCCGGGGTGAAGAAACCCTTTTTGAGAACTCAGAGTGAGTAAATTGGCCATTTTCATGCACTTTTAACCATTCCATAAATCTTGTGTTTTGGGCCCCTGGAAGCATGAAAATCACTTTAAACATGCTAATTTTAGCTCTAACACTGATGATCCACCTACAAATGTGAACTGACGTTCAAAAATAAAACATTTGAAAACTGACCATTTTCCACATTTCTGAAGCATGACGTAATGGGGGGGTGTTATCTCTTTTGTCGAAAATCAGCCGTTTTTGCTCGAACATTAAATGCCTCCAAATGGTATTTAATTAACTTCCCGAGCCCCTGGAAGCATGAAAATCACTTTAAACATGCTAATTTAAGCTCTAACACTGATGATCCACCTACAAATGTGAACTGACGTTCAAAAATAAAACATTTGAAAACGGACCATTTTCCACATTTCTGAAGCATGACGTAATGGGGGGGTGTTATCTCTTTTGTCGAAAATCAGCCGTTTTTGCTCGAACATTAAATGCCTCCAAATGGTATTTATTTCACTTCCCGGGGCGAAGAAACCCTTTTTGAGAACTCAGAGTGAGTAAATTGGCCATTTTCATGCACTTTTAACCATTCCATAAATCTTGTGTTTTGGGCCCCTGGAAGCATGAAAATCACTTTAAACATGCTAATTTTAGCTCTAACACTGATGATCCACCTACAAATGTGAACTGACGTTCAAAAATAAAACATTTGAAAACGGACCATTTTCCACATTTCTGAAGCATGACGTAATGGGGGGGTGTTATCTCTTTTGTCGAAAATCAGCCGTTTTTGCTCGAACATTAAATGCCTCCAAATGGTATTTAATTAACTTCCCGAGCCCCTGGAAGCATGAAAATCACTTTAAACATGCTAATTTTAGCTCTAACACTGATGATCCACCTACAAATGTTAACTGTCGTTCAAAAATAAAACATTTGAAAACGGACCATTTTCCACATTTCTGAAGCATGACGTAATGGGGGGGGTGTTATCTCTTTTGTCGAAAATCAGCCGTTTTTGCTCGAACATTAAATGCCTCCAAATGGTATTTAATTAACTTCCCAGGGTGAAGAAACCCTTTTTGAGAACTCAGAGTGAGTAAATTGGCCATTTTCATGCACTTTTAACCATTCCATAAATATTGTGTTTTGGGCCCCTGGAAGCATGAAAATCACTTTAAACATGCTAATTTTAGCTCTAACACTGATGATCCACCTAAAAATGTGAACTGACGTTCAAAAATAAAACATTTGAAAACGGACCATTTTCCACATTTCTGAAGCATGACGTAATGGGGGGGTGTTATCTCTTTTGTCGAAAATCAGCCGTTTTTGCTCGAACATTAAATGCCTCCAAATGGTATTTAATTAACTTCCCGAGCCCCTGGAAGCATGAAAATCACTTTAAACATGCTAATTTTAACTCTAACACTGATGATCCACCTACAAATGTGAACTGACTTTCAAAAATAAAACATTTGAAAACGGACCATTTTCCACATTTCTGAAGCATGACGTAATGGGGGGGTGTTATCTCTTTTGTCGAAAATCAGCCGTTTTTGCTCGAACATTAAATGCCTCCAAATGGTATTTATTTCACTTCCCGAGCCCCTGGAAGCATGAAAATCACTTTAAACATGCTAATTTTAGCTCTAACACTGATGATCCACCTACAAATGTGAACTGACGTTCAAAAATAAAACATTTGAAAACGGACCATTTTCCACATTTCTGAAGCATGACGTAATGGGGGGGTGTTATCTCTTTTGTCGAAAATCAGCCGTTTTTGCTCGAACATTAAATGCCTCCAAATGGTATTTAATTAACTTCCCGAGCCCCTGGAAGCATGAAAATCACTTTAAACATGCTAATTTTAGCTCTAACACTGATGATCCACCTACAAATGTGAACTGACGTTCAAAAATAAAACATTTGAAAACGGACCATTTTCCACATTTCTGAAGCATGACGTAATGGGGGGGGTGTTATCTCTTTTGTCGAAAATCAGCCGTTTTTGCTCGAACATTAAATGCCTCCAAATGGTATTTAATTAACTTCCCGGGGTGAAGAAACCCTTTTTGAGAACTCAGAGTGAGTAAATTGGCCATTTTCATGCACTTTTAACCATTCCATAAATCTTGTGTTTTGGGCCCCTGGAAGCATGAAAATCACTTTAAACATGCTAATTTTAGCTCTAACACTGATGATCCACCTACAAATGTGAACTGACGTTCAAAAATAAAACATTTGAAAACGGACCATTTTCCACATTTCTGAAGCATGACGTAATGGGGGGGTGTTATCTCTTTTGTCGAAAATCAGCCGTTTTTGCTCGAACATTAAATGCCTCCAAATGGTATTTAATTAACTTCCCGAGCCCCTGGAAACATGAAAATCACTTTAAACATGCTAATTTTAGCTCTAACACTGATGATCCACCTACAAATGTGAACTGACGTTCAAAAATAAAACATTTGAAAACGGACCATTTTCCACATTTCTGAAGCATGACGTAATGGGGGGGGTGTTATCTCTTTTGTCGAAAATCAGCCGTTTTTGCTCGAACATTAAATGCCTCCAAATGGTATTTAATTAACTTCCCGGGGTGAAGAAACCCTTTTTGAGAACTCAGAGTGAGTAAATTGGCCATTTTCATGCACTTTTAACCATTCCATAAATCTTGTGTTTTGGGCCCCTGGAAGCATGAAAATCACTTTAAACATGCTAATTTTAGCTCTAACACTGATGATCCACCTACAAATGTGAACTGACGTTCAAAAATAAAACATTTGAAAACGGACCATTTTCCACATTTCTGAAGCATGACGTAATGGGGGGGTGTTATCTCTTTTGTCGAAAATCAGCCGTTTTTGCTCGAACATTAAATGCCTCCAAATGGTATTTAATTAACTTCCCGAGCCCCTGGAAGCATGAAAATCACTTTAAACATGCTAATTTTAGCTCTAACACTGATGATCCACCTACAAATGTGAACTGAAGTTCAAAAATAAAACATTTGAAAACGGACCATTTTCCACATTTCTGAAGCATGACGTAATGGGGGGGTGTTATCTCTTTTGTCGAAAATCAGCCGTTTTTGCTCGAACATTAAATGCCTCCAAATGGTATTTATTTCACTTCCCGGGGTGAAGAAACCCTTTTTGAGAACTCAGAGTGAGTAAATTGGCCATTTTCATGCACTTTTAACCATTCCATAAATCTTGTGTTTTGGGCCCCTGGAAGCATGAAAATCACTTTAAACATGCTAATTTTAGCTCTAACACTGATGATCCACCTACAAATGTGAACTGACGTTCAAAAATAAAACATTTGAAAACGGACCATTTTCCACATTTCTGAAGCATGACGTAATGGGGGGGTGTTATCTCTTTTGTCGAAAATCAGCCGTTTTTGCTCGAACATTAAATGCCTCCAAATGGTATTTAATTAACTTCCCGAGCCCCTGGAAGCATGAAAATCACTTTAAACATGCTAATTTTAGCTCTAACACTGATGATCCACCTACAAATGTGAACTGACGTTCAAAAATAAAACATTTGAAAACGAACCATTTTCCACATTTCTGAAGCATGACGTAATGGGGGGTTGTTATCTCTTTTGTCGAAAATCAGCCGTTTTTGCTCGAACATTAAATGCCTCCAAATGGTATTTAATTAACTTCCCGGGGTGAAGAAACCCTTTTTGAGAACTCAGAGTGAGTAAATTGGCCATTTTCATGCACTTTTAACCATTCCATAAATCTTGTGTTTTGGGCCCCTGGAAGCATGAAAATCACTTTAAACATGCTAATTTTAGCTCTAACACTGATGATCCGCCTACAAATGTGAACTGACGTTCAAAAATAAAACATTTGAAAACGGACCATTTTCCACATTTCTGAAGCATGACGTAATGGGGGGGTGTTATCTCTTTTGTCGAAAATCAGCCGTTTTTGCTCGAACATTAAATGCCTCCAAATGGTATTTAATTAACTTCCCGAGCCCCTGGAAGCATGAAAATCACTTTAAACATGCTAATTTTAGCTCTAACACTGATGATCCACCTACAAATGTGAACTGACGTTCAAAAATAAAACATTTGAAAACGGACCATTTTCCACATTTCTGAAGCATGACGTAATGGGGGGGTGTTATCTCTTTTGTCGAAAATCAGCCGTTTTTGCTCGAACATTAAATGCCTCCAAATGGTATTTAATTAACTTCCCGGGGTGAAGAAACCCTTTTTGAGAACTCAGAGTGAGTAAATTGGCCATTTTCATGCACTTTTAACAATTCCATAAATCTTGTGTTTTGGGCCCCTGGAAGCATGAAAATCACTTTAAACATGCTAATTTTAGCTCTAACACTGATGATCCACCTACAAATGTGAACTGACGTTCAAAAATAAAACATTTGAAAACGGACCATTTTCCACATTTCTGAAGCATGACGTAATGGGGGGGTGTTATCTCTTTTGTCGAAAATCAGCCGTTTTTGCTCGAACATTAAATGCCTCCAAATGGTATTTAATTAACTTCCCGAGCCCCTGGAAGCATGAAAATCACTTTAAACATGCTAATTTTAGCTCTAACACTGATGATCCACCTACAAATGTGAACTGACGTTCAAAAATAAAACATTTGAAAACGGACCATTTTCCACATTTCTGAAGCATGACGTAATGGGGGGGTGTTATCTCTTTTGTCGAAAATCAGCCGTTTTTGCTCGAACATTAAATGCCTCCAAATGGTATTTAATTAACTTCCCGGGGTGAAGAAACCCTTTTTGAGAACTCAGAGTGAGTAAATTGGCCATTTTCATGCACTTTTAACCATTCCATAAATCTTGTGTTTTGGGCCCCTGGAAGCATGAAAATCACTTTAAACATGCTAATTTTAGCTCTAACACTGATGATCCACCTACAAATGTGAACTGACGTTCAAAAATAAAACATTTGAAAACGGAACATTTTCCACATTTCTGAAGCATGACGTAATGGGGGGGTGTTATCTCTTTTGTCGAAAATCAGCCGTTTTTGCTCGAACATTAAATGCCTCCAAATGGTATTTAATTAACTTCCCGAGCCCCTGGAAGCATGAAAATCACTTTAAACATGCTAATTTTAGCTCTAACACTGATGATCCACCTACAAATGTGAACTGACGTTCAAAAATAAAACATTTGAAAACGGACCATTTTCCACATTTCTGAAGCATGACGTAATGGGGGGGTGTTATCTCTTTTGTCGAAAATCAGCCGTTTTTGCTCGAACATTAAATGCCTCCAAATGGTATTTAATTAACTTCCCGGGGTGAAGAAACCCTTTTTGAGAACTCAGAGTGAGTAAATTGGCCATTTTCATGCACTTTTAACCATTCCATAAATCTTGTGTTTTGGGCCCCTGGAAGCATGAAAATCACTTTAAACATGCTAATTTTAGCTCTAACACTGATGATCCACCTACAAATGTGAACTGACGTTCAAAAATAAAACATTTGAAAACGGACCATTTTCCACATTTCTGAAGCATGACGTAATGGGGGGGTGTTATCTCTTTTGTCGAAAATCAGCCGTTTTTGCTCGAACATTAAATGCCTCCAAATGGTATTTAATTAACTTCCCGGGGTGAAGAAACCCTTTTTGAGAACTCAGAGTGAGTAAATTGGCCATTTTCATGCACTTTTAACCATTCCATAAATCTTGTGTTTTGGGCCCCTGGAAGCATGAAAATCACTTTAAACATGCTAATTTTAGCTCTAACACTGATGATCCACCTACAAATGTGAACTGACGTTCAAAAATAAAACATTTGAAAACGGACCATTTTCCACATTTCTGAAGCATGACGTAATGGGGGGGTGTTATCTCTTTTGTCGAAAATCAGCCGTTTTTGCTCGAACATTAAATGCCTCCAAATGGTATTTAATTAACTTCCCGAGCCCCTGGAAGCATGAAAATCACTTTAAACATGCTAATTTTAGCTCTAACACTGATGATCCACCTACAAATGTGAACTGACGTTCAAAAATAAAACATTTGAAAACGGACCATTTTCCACATTTCTGAAGCATGACGTAATGGGGGGGGTGTTATCTCTTTTGTCGAAAATCAGCCGTTTTTGCTCGAACATTAAATGCCTCCAAATGGTATTTAATTAACTTCCCGAGCCCCTGGAAGCATGAAAATCACTTTAAACATGCTAATTTTAGCTCTAACACTGATGATCCACCTACAAATGTGAACTGTCGTTCAAAAATAAAACATTTGAAAACGGACCATTTTCCACATTTCTGAAGCATGACGTAATGGGGGGGGTGTTATCTCTTTTGTCGAAAATCAGCCGTTTTTGCTCGAACATTAAATGCCTCCAAATGGTATTTAATTAACTTCCCGGGGTGAAGAAACCCTTTTTGAGAACTCAGAGTGAGTAAATTGGCCATTTTCATGCACTTTTAACCATTCCATAAATCTTGTGTTTTGGGCCCCTGGAAGCATGAAAATCACTTTAAACATGCTAATTTTAGCTCTAACACTGATGATCCACCTAAAAATGTGAACTGACGTTCAAAAATAAAACATTTGAAAACGGACCATTTTCCACATTTCTGAAGCATGACGTAATGGGGGGGTGTTATCTCTTTTGTCGAAAATCAGCCGTTTTTGCTCGAACATTAAATGCCTCCAAATGGTATTTAATTAACTTCCCGAGCCCCTGGAAGCATGAAAATCACTTTAAACATGCTAATTTTAACTCCAACACTGATGATCCACCTACAAATGTGAACTGACTTTCAAAAATAAAACATTTGAAAACGGACCATTTTCCACATTTCTGAAGCATGACGTAATGGGGGGGTGTTATCTCTTTTGTCGAAAATCAGCCGTTTTTGCTCGAACATTAAATGCCTCCAAATGGTATTTATTTCACTTCCCGAGCCCCTGGAAGCATGAAAATCACTTTAAACATGCTAATTTTAGCTCTAACACTGATGATCCACCTACAAATGTGAACTGACGTTCAAAAATAAAACATTTGAAAACGGACCATTTTCCACATTTCTGAAGCATGACGTAATGGGGGGGTGTTATCTCTTTTGTCGAAAATCAGCCGTTTTTGCTCGAACATTAAATGCCTCCAAATGGTATTTAATTAACTTCCCGAGCCCCTGAAAGCATGAAAATCACTTTAAACATGCTAATTTTAGCTCTAACACTGATGATCCACCTACAAATGTGAACTGACGTTCAAAAATAAAACATTTGAAAACGGACCATTTTCCACATTTCTGAAGCATGACGTAATGGGGGGGGTGTTATCTCTTTTGTCGAAAATCAGCCGTTTTTGCTCGAACATTAAATGCCTCCCAATGGTATTTAATTAACTTCCCGGGGTGAAGAAACCCTTTTTGAGAACTCAGAGTGAGTAAATTGGCCATTTTCATGCACTTTTAACCATTCCATAAATCTTGTGTTTTGGGCCCCTGGAAGCATGAAAATCACTTTAAACATGCTAATTTTAGCTCTAACACTGATGATCCACCTACAAATGTGAACTGACGTTCAAAAATAAAACATTTGAAAACGGACCATTTTCCACATTTCTGAAGCATGACGTAATGGGGGGGTGTTATCTCTTTTGTCGAAAATCAGCCGTTTTTGCTCGAACATTAAATGCCTCCAAATGGTATTTAATTAACTTCCCGAGCCCCTGGAAGCATGAAAATCACTTTAAACATGCTAATTTTAGCTCTAACACTGATGATCCACCTACAAATGTGAACTGACGTTCAAAAATAAAACATTTGAAAACGGACCATTTTCCACATTTCTGAAGCATGACGTAATGGGGGGGTGTTATCTCTTTTGTCGAAAATCAGCCGTTTTTGCTCGAACATTAAATGCCTCCAAATGGTATTTATTTCACTTCCCGGGGTGAAGAAACCCTTTTTGAGAACTCAGAGTGAGTAAATTGGCCATTTTCATGCACTTTTAACCATTCCATAAATCTTGTGTTTTGGGCCCCTGGAAGCATGAAAATCACTTTAAACATGCTAATTTTAGCTCTAACACTGATGATCCACCTACAAATGTGAACTGACGTTCAAAAATAAAACATTTGAAAACGGACCATTTTCCATATTTCTGAAGCATGACGTAATGGGGGGGTGTTATCTCTTTTGTCGAAAATCAGCCGTTTTTGCTCGAACATTAAATGCCTCCAAATGGTATTTAATTAACTTCCCGGGGTGAAGAAACCCTTTTTGAGAACTCAGAGTGAGTAAATTGGCCATTTTCATGCACTTTTAACCATTCCATAAATCTTGTGTTTTGGGCCCCTGGAAGCATGAAAATCACTTTAAACATGCTAATTTTAGCTCTAACACTGATGATCCACCTACAAATGTGAACTGACGTTCAAAAATAAAACATTTGAAAACGGACCATTTTCCACATTTCTGAAGCATGACGTAATGGGGGGGTGTTATCTCTTTTGTCGAAAATCAGCCGTTTTTGCTCGAACATTAAATGCCTCCAAATGGTATTTATTTCACTTGACGAGCCCCTGGAAGCATGAAAATCACTTTAAACATGCTAATTTTAGCTCTAACACTGATGATCCACCTACAAATGTGAACTGACGTTCAAAAATAAAACATTTGAAAACGGACAATTTTCCACATTTCTGAAGCATGACGTAATGGGGGGGTGTTATCTCTTTTGTCAAAAATCAGCCGTTTTTGCTCGAACATTAAATGCCTCCAAATGGTATTTAATTAACTTCCCGAGCCCCTGGAAGCATGAAAATCACTTTAAACATGCTAATTTTAGCTCTAACACTGATGATCCACCTACAAATGTGAACTGACGTTCAAAAATAAAACATTTGAAAACGGACCATTTTCCACATTTCTGAAGCATGACGTAATGGGGGGGTGTTATCTCTTTTGTCGAAAATCAGCCGTTTTTGCTCGAACATTAAATGCCTCCAAATGGTATTTAATTAACTTCCCGAGCCCCTGGAAGCATGAAAATCACTTTAAACATGCTAATTTTAGCTCTAACACTGATGATCCACCTACAAATGTGAACTGACGTTCAAAAATAAAACATTTGAAAACGGACCATTTTCCACATTTCTGAAGCATGACGTAATGGGGGGGTGTTATCTCTTTTCTCGAAAATCAGCCGTTTTTGCTCGAACATTAAATGCCTCCAAATGGTATTTAATTAACTTCCCGGGGTGAAGAAACCCTTTTTGAGAACTCAGAGTGAGTAAATTGGCCATTTTCATGCACTTTTAACCATTCCATAAATCTTGTGTTTTGGGCCCCTGGAAGCATGAAAATCACTTTAAACATGCTAATTTTAGCTCTAACACTGATGATCCACCTACAAATGTGAACTGACGTTCAAAAATAAAACATTTGAAAACTGACCATTTTCCACATTTCTGAAGCATGACGTAATGGGGGGGTGTTATCTCTTTTGTCGAAAATCAGCCGTTTTTGCTCGAACATTAAATGCCTCCAAATGGTATTTAATTAACTTCCCGAGCCACTGGAAGCATGAAAATCACTTTAAACATGCTAATTTTAGCTCTAACACTGATGATCCACCTACAAATGTGAACTGACGTTCAAAAATAAAACATTTGAAAACGGACCATTTTCCACATTTCTGAAGCATGACGTAATGGGGGGGTGTTATCTCTTTTGTCGAAAATCAGTCGTTTTTGCTCGAACATTAAATGCCTCCAAATGGTATTTATTTCACTTCCCGGGGTGAAGAAACCCTTTTTGAGAACTCAGAGTGAGTAAATTGGCCATTTTCATGCACTTTTAACCATTCCATAAATCTTGTGTTTTGGGCCCCTGGAAGCATGAAAATCACTTTAAACATGCTAATTTTAGCTCTAACACTGATGATCCACCTACAAATGTGAACTGACGTTCAAAAATAAAACATTTGAAAACGGACCATTTTCCACATTTCTGAAGCATGACGTAATGGGGGGGTGTTATCTCATTTGTCGAAAATCAGCCGTTTTTGCTCGAACATTAAATGCCTCCAAATGGTATTTAATTAACTTCCCGAGCCCCTGGAAGCATGAAAATCACTTTAAACATGCTAATTTTAGCTCTAACACTGATGATCCACCTACAAATGTGAACTGACGTTCAAAAATAAAACATTTGAAAACGGACCATTTTCCACATTTCTGAAGCATGACGTAATGGGGGGGTGTTATCTCTTTTGTCGAAAATCAGCCGTTTTTGCTCGAACATTAAATGCCTCCAAATGGTATTTAATTAACTTCCCGGGGTGAAGAATCCCTTTTTGAGAACTCAGAGTGAGTAAATTGGCCATTTTCATGCACTTTTAACCATTCCATAAATCTTGTGTTTTGGGCCCCTGGAAGCATGAAAATCACTTTAAACATGCTAATTTTAGCTCTAACACTGATGATCCACCTACAAATGTGAACTGACGTTCAAAAATAAAACATTTGAAAACGGACCATTTTCCACATTTCTGAAGCATGACGTAATGGGGGGGTGTTATCTCTTTTGTCGAAAATCAGCCATTTTTGCTCGAACATTAAATGCCTCCAAATGGTATTTAATTAACTTCCCGAGCCCCTGGAAGCATGAAAATCACTTTAAACATGCTAATTTTAGCTCTAACACTGATGATCCACCTACAAATGTGAACTGACGCTCAAAAATAAAACATTTGAAAACGGACCATTTTCCACATTTCTGAAGCATGACGTAATGGGGGGGTGTTATCTCTTTTGTCGAAAATCAGCCGTTTTTGCTCGAACATTAAATGCCTCCAAATGGTATTTAATTAACTTCCCGAGCCCCTGGAAGCATGAAAATCACTTTAAACATGCTAATTTTAGCTCTAACACTGATGATCCACCTACAAATGTGAACTGACGCTCAAAAATAAAACATTTGAAAACGGACCATTTTCCACATTTCTGAAGCATGACGTAATGGGGGGGTGTTATCTCTTTTGTCGAAAATCAGCCGTTTTTGCTCGAACATTAAATGCCTCCAAATGGTATTTAATTAACTTCCCGAGCCCCTGGAAGCATGAAAATCACTTTAAACATGCTAATTTTAGCTCTAACACTGATGATCCACCTACAAATGTGAACTGACGTTCAAAAATAAAACATTTGAAAACGGACCATTTTCCAGATTTCTGAAGCATGACGTAATGGGGGGGGTGTTATCTCTTTTGTCGAAAATCAGCCGTTTTTGCTCGAACATTAAATGCCTCCAAATGGTATTTAATTAACTTCCCGAGCCCCTGGAAGCATGAAAATCACTTTAAACATGCTAATTTTAGCTCTAACACTGATGATCCACCTACAAATGTGAACTGACGTTCAAAAATAAAACATTTGAAAACGGACCATTTTCCACATTTCTGAAGCATGACGTAATGGGGGGGTGTTATCTCTTTTGTCGAAAATCAGCCGTTTTTGCTCGAACATTAAATGCCTCCAAATGGTATTTATTTCACTTCCCGAGCCCCTGGAAGCATGAAAATCACTTTAAACATGCTAATTTTAGCTCTAACACTGATGATCCACCTACAAATGTGAACTGACGTTCAAAAATAAAACATTTGAAAACGGACCATTTTCCACATTTCTGAAGCATGACGTAATGGGGGGGTGTTATCTCTTTTGTCGAAAATCAGCCGTTTTTGCTCGAACATTAAATGCCTCCAAATGGTATTTAATTAACTTCCCGAGCCCCTGGAAGCATGAAAATCACTTTAAACATGCTAATTTTAGCTCTAACACTGATGATCCACCTACAAATGTGAACTGACGTTCAAAAATAAAACATTTGAAAACGGACCATTTTCCACATTTCTGAAGCATGACGTAATGGGGGGGTGTTATCTCTTTTGTCGAAAATCAGCCGTTTTTGCTCGAACATTAAATGCCTCCAAATGGTATTTAATTAACTTCCCGAGCCCCTGGAAGCATGAAAATCACTTTAAACATGTTAATTTTAGCTCTAACACTGATGATCCACCTACAAATGTGAACTGACGTTCAAAAATAAAACATTTGAAAACGGACCATTTTCCACATTTCTGAAGCATGACGTAATGGGGGGGTGTTATCTCTTTTGTCGAAAATCAGCCGTTTTTGCTCGAACATTAAATGCCTCCAAATGGTATTTAATTAACTTCCCGGGGTGAAGAAACCCTTTTTGAGAACTCAGAGTGAGTAAATTGGCCATTTTCATGCACTTTTAACCATTCCATAAATCTTGTGTTTTGGGCCCCTGGAAGCATGAAAATCACTTTAAACATGCTAATTTTAGCTCTAACACTGATGATCCACCTACAAATGTGAACTGACGTTCAAAAATAAAACATTTGAAAACGGACCATTTTCCACATTTCTGAAGCATGACGTAATGGGGGGGTGTTATCTCTTTTGTCGAAAATCAGCCGTCTTTGCTCGAACATTAAATGCCTCCAAATGGTATTTAATTAACTTCCCGAGCCCCTGGAAGCATGAAAATCACTTTAAACATGCTAATTTTAGCTCTAACACTGATGATCCACCTACAAATGTGAACTGACGTTCAAAAATAAAACATTTGAAAACGGACCATTTTCCACATTTCTGAAGCATGACGTAATGGGGGGGTGTTATCTCTTTTGTCGAAAATCAGCCGTTTTTGCTCGAACATTAAATGCCTCCAAATGGTATTTAATTAACTTCCCGGGGTGAAGAAACCCTTTTTGAGAACTCAGAGCGAGTAAATTGGCCATTTTCATGCACTTTTAACCATTCCATAAATCTTGTGTTTTGGGCCCCTGGAAGCATGAAAATCACTTTAAACATGCTAATTTTAGCTCTAACACTGATGATCCACCTACAAATGTGAACTGACGTTCAAAAATAAAACATTTGAAAACGGACCATTTTCCACATTTCTGAAGCATGACGTAATGGGGGGGTGTTATCTCTTTTGTCGAAAATCAGCCGTTTTTGCTCGAACATTAAATGCCTCCAAATGGTATTTAATTAACTTCCCGAGCCCCTGGAAGCATGAAAATCACTTTAAACATGCTAATTTTAGCTCTAACACTGATGATCCACCTACAAATGTGAACTGACGTTCAAAAATAAAACATTTGAAAACGGACCATTTTCCACATTTCTGAAGCATGACGTAATGGGGGGGTGTCATCTCTTTTGTCGAAAATCAGCCGTTTTTGCTCGAACATTAAATCCCTCCAAATGGTATTTATTTCACTTCCCGAGCCCCTGGAAGCATGAAAATCACTTTAAACATGCTAATTTTAGCTCTAACACTGATGATCCACCTACAAATGTGAACTGACGTTCAAAAATAAAACATTTGAAAACGGACCATTTTCCACATTTCTGAAGCATGACGTAATGGGGGGGTGTTATCTCTTTTGTCGAAAATCAGCCGTTTTTGCTCGAACATTAAATGCCTCCAAATGGTATTTAATTAACTTCCCGAGCCCCTGGAAGCATGAAAATTACTTTAAACATGCTAATTTTAGCTCTAACACTGATGATCCACCTACAAATGTGAACTGACGTTCAAAAAGAAAACATTTGAAAACGGACCATTTTCCACATTTCTGAAGCATGACGTAATGGGGGGGGTGTTATCTCTTTTGTCGAAAATCAGCCGTTTTTGCTCGAACATGAAATGCCTCCAAATGGTATTTAATTAACTTCCCGAGCCCCTGGAAGCATGAAAATCACTTTAAACATGCTAATTTTAGCTCTAACACTGATGATCCACCTACAAATGTGAACTGACGTTCAAAAATAAAACATTTGAAAACGGACCATTTTCCACATTTCTGAAGCATGACGTAATGGGGGGGTGTTATCTCTTTTGTCGAAAATCAGCCGTTTTTGCTCGAACATTAAATGCCTCCAAATGGTATTTAATTAACTTCCCGAGCCCCTGGAAGCATGAAAATCACTTTAAACATGCTAATTTTAGCTCTAACACTGATGATCCACCTACAAATGTGAACTGACGTTCAAAAATAAAACATTTGAAAACGGACCATTTTCCACATTTCTGAAGCATGACGTAATGGGGGGGTGTTATCTCTTTTGTCGAAAATCAGCCGTTTTTGCTCGAACATTAAATGCCTCCAAATGGTATTTAATTAACTTCCCGGGGTGAAGAAACCCTTTTTGAGAACTCAGAGTGAGTAAATTGGCCATTTTCATGCACTTTTAACCATTCCATAAATCTTGTGTTTTGGGCCCCTGGAAGCATGAAAATCACTTTAAACATGCTAATTTTAGCTCTAACACTGATGATCCACCTACAAATGTGAACTGACGTTCAAAAATAAAACATTTGAAAACGGACCATTTTCCACATTTCTGAAGCATGACGTAATGGGGGGGTGTTATCTCTTTTGTCGAAAATCAGCCGTTTTTGCTCGAACATTAAATGCCTCCAAATGGTATTTAATTAACTTCCCGAGCCCCTGGAAGCATGAAAATCACTTTAAACATGCTAATTTTAGCTCTAACACTGATGATCCACCTACAAATGTGAACTGACGTTCAAAAATAAAACATTTGAAAACGGACCATTTTCCACATTTCTGAAGCATGACGTAATGGGGGGGTGTTATCTCTTTTGTCGAAAATCAGCCGTTTTTGCTCGAACATTAAATGCCTCCAAATGGTATTTAATTAACTTCCCGGGGTGAAGAAACCCTTTTTGAGAACTCAGAGTGAGTAAATTGGCCATTTTCATGCACTTTTAACCATTCCATAAATCTTGTGTTTTGGGCCCCTGGAAGCATGAAAATCACTTTAAACATGCTAATTTTAGCTCTAACACTGATGATCCACCTACAAATGTGAACTGACGTTCAAAAATAAAACATTTGAAAACGGACCATTTTCCACATTTCTGAAGCATGACGTAATGGGGGGGTGTTATCTCTTTTGTCGAAAATCAGCCGTTTTTGCTCGAACATTAAATGCCTCCAAATGGTATTTAATTAACTTCCCGGGGTGAAGAAACCCTTTTTGAGAACTCAGAGTGAGTAAATTGGCCATTTTCATGCACTTTTAACCATTCCATAAATCTTGTGTTTTGGGCCCCTGGAAGCATGAAAATCACTTTAAACATGCTAATTTTAGCTCTAACACTGATGATCCACCTACAAATGTGAACTGACGTTCAAAAATAAAACATTTGAAAACGGACCATTTTCCACATTTCTGAAGCATGACGTAATGGGGGGGTGTTATCTCTTTTGTCGAAAATCAGCCGTTTTTGCTCGAACATTAAATGCCTCCAAATGGTATTTAATTAACTTCCCGAGCCCCTGGAAGCATGAAAATCACTTTAAACATGCTAATTTTAGCTCTAACACTGATGATCCACCTACAAATGTGAACTGACGTTCAAAAATAAAACATTTGAAAACGAACCATTTTCCACATTTCTGAAGCATGACGTAATGGGGGGGGGTGTTATCTCTTTTGTCGAAAATCAGCCGTTTTTGCTCGAACATTAAATGCCTCCAAATGGTATTTAATTAACTTCCCGAGCCCCTGGAAGCATGAAAATCACTTTAAACATGCTAATTTTAGCTCTAACACTGATGATCCACCTACAAATGTGAACTGTCGTTCAAAAATAAAACATTTGAAAACGGACCATTTTCCACATTTCTGAAGCATGACGTAATGGGGGGGGTGTTATCTCTTTTGTCGAAAATCAGCCGTTTTTGCTCGAACATTAAATGCCTCCAAATGGTATTTAATTAACTTCCCGGGGTGAAGAAACCCTTTTTGAGAACTCAGAGTGAGTAAATTGGCCATTTTCATGCACTTTTAACCATTCCATAAATCTTGTGTTTTGGGCCCCTGGAAGCATGAAAATCACTTTAAACATGCTAATTTTAGCTCTAACACTGATGATCCACCTAAAAATGTGAACTGACGTTCAAAAATAAAACATTTGAAAACGGACCATTTTCCACATTTCTGAAGCATGACGTAATGGGGGGGTGTTATCTCTTTTGTCGAAAATCAGCCATTTTTGCTCGAACATTAAATGCCTCCAAATGGTATTTAATTAACTTCCCGAGCCCCTGGAAGCATGAAAATCACTTTAAACATGCTAATTTTAACTCTAACACTGATGATCCACCTACAAATGTGAACTGACTTTCAAAAATAAAACATTTGAAAACGGACCATTTTCCACATTTCTGAAGCATGACGTAATGGGGGGGTGTTATCTCTTTTGTCGAAAATCAGCCGTTTTTGCTCGAACATTAAATGCCTCCAAATGGTATTTATTTCACTTCCCGAGCCCCTGGAAGCATGAAAATCACTTTAAACATGCTAATTTTAGCTCTAACACTGATGATCCACCTACAAATGTGAACTGACGTTCAAAAATAAAACATTTGAAAACGGACCATTTTCCACATTTCTGAAGCATGACGTAATGGGGGGGTGTTATCTCTTTTGTCGAAAATCAGCCGTTTTTGCTCGAACATTAAATGCCTCCAAATGGTATTTAATTAACTTCCCGAGCCCCTGAAAGCATGAAAATCACTTTAAACATGCTAATTTTAGCTCTAACACTGATGATCCACCTACAAATGTGAACTGACGTTCAAAAATAAAACATTTGAAAACGGACCATTTTCCACATTTCTGAAGCATGACGTAATGGGGGGGGGTGTTATCTCTTTTGTCGAAAATCAGCCGTTTTTGCTCGAACATTAAATGCCTCCCAATGGTATTTAATTAACTTCCCGGGGTGAAGAAACCCTTTTTGAGAACTCAGAGTGAGTAAATTGGCCATTTTCATGCACTTTTAACCATTCCATAAATCTTGTGTTTTGGGCCCCTGGAAGCATGAAAATCACTTTAAACATGCTAATTTTAGCTCTAACACTGATGATCCACCTACAAATGTGAACTGACGTTCAAAAATAAAACATTTGAAAACGGACCATTTTCCACATTTCTGAAGCATGACGTAATGGGGGGGTGTTATCTCTTTTGTCGAAAATCAGCCGTTTTTGCTGAACATTAAATGCCTCCAAATGGTATTTAATTAACTTCCCGGGGTGAAGAAACCCTTTTTGAGAACTCAGAGTGAGTAAATTGGCCATTTTCATGCACTTTTAACCATTCCATAAATCTTGTGTTTTGGGCCCCTGGAAGCATGAAAATCACTTTAAACATGCTAATTTTAGCTCTAACACTGATGATCCACCTACAAATGTGAACTGACTTTCAAAAATAAAACATTTGAAAACGGACCATTTTCCACATTTCTGAAGCATGACGTAATGGGGGGGTGTTATCTCTTTTGTCGAAAATCAGCCGTTTTTGCTCGAACATTAAATGCCTCCAAATGGTATTTAATTAACTTCCCGAGCCCCTGGAAGCATGAAAATCACTTTAAACATGCTAATTTTAGCTCTAACACTGATGATCCACCTACAAATGTGAACTGACGTTCAAAAATAAAACATTTGAAAACGGACCATTTTCCACATTTCTGAAGCATGACGTAATGGGGGGGTGTTATCTCTTTTGTCGAAAATCAGCCGTTTTTGCTCGAACATTAAATGCCTCCAAATGGTATTTAATTAACTTCCCGAGCCCCTGAAAGCATGAAAATCACTTTAAACATGCTAATTTTAGCTCTAACACTGATGATCCACCTACAAATGTGAACTGACGTTCAAAAATAAAACATTTGAAAACGGACCATTTTCCACATTTCTGAAGCATGACGTAATGGGGGGGGGTGTTATCTCTTTTGTCGAAAATCAGCCGTTTTTGCTCGAACATTAAATGCCTCCCAATGGTATTTAATTAACTTCCCGGGGTGAAGAAACCCTTTTTGAGAACTCAGAGTGAGTAAATTGGCCATTTTCATGCACTTTTAACCATTCCATAAATCTTGTGTTTTGGGCCCCTGGAAGCATGAAAATCACTTTAAACATGCTAATTTTAGCTCTAACACTGATGATCCACCTACAAATGTGAACTGACGTTCAAAAATAAAACATTTGAAAACGGACCATTTTCCACATTTCTGAAGCATGACGTAATGGGGGGGTGTTATCTCTTTTGTCGAAAATCAGCCGTTTTTGCTGAACATTAAATGCCTCCAAATGGTATTTAATTAACTTCCCGGGGTGAAGAAACCCTTTTTGAGAACTCAGAGTGAGTAAATTGGCCATTTTCATGCACTTTTAACCATTCCATAAATCTTGTGTTTTGGGCCCCTGGAAGCATGAAAATCACTTTAAACATGCTAATTTTAGCTCTAACACTGATGATCCACCTACAAATGTGAACTGACGTTCAAAAATAAAACATTTGAAAACGGACCATTTTCCACATTTCTGAAGCATGACGTAATGGGGGGGTGTTATCTCTTTTGTCGAAAATCAGCCGTTTTTGCTCGAACATTAAATGCCTCCAAATGGTATTTATTTCACTTGACGAGCCCCTGGAAGCATGAAAATCACTTTAAACATGCTAATTTTAGCTCTAACACTGATGATCCACCTACAAATGTGAACTGACGTTCAAAAATAAAACATTTGAAAACGGACAATTTTCCACATTTCTGAAGCATGACGTAATGGGGGGGTGTTATCTCTTTTGTCAAAAATCAGCCGTTTTTGCTCGAACATTAAATGCCTCCAAATGGTATTTAATTAACTTCCCGAGCCCCTGGAAGCATGAAAATCACTTTAAACATGCTAATTTTAGCTCTAACACTGATGATCCACCTACAAATGTGAACTGACGTTCAAAAATAAAACATTTGAAAACGGACCATTTTCCACATTTCTGAAGCATGACGTAATGGGGGGGTGTTATCTCTTTTGTCGAAAATCAGCCGTTTTTGCTCGAACATTAAATGCCTCCAAATGGTATTTAATTAACTTCCCGAGCCCCTGGAAGCATGAAAATCACTTTAAACATGCTAATTTTAGCTCTAACACTGATGATCCACCTACAAATGTGAACTGACGTTCAAAAATAAAACATTTGAAAACGGACCATTTTCCACATTTCTGAAGCATGACGTAATGGGGGGGTGTTATCTCTTTTCTCGAAAATCAGCCGTTTTTGCTCGAACATTAAATGCCTCCAAATGGTATTTAATTAACTTCCCGGGGTGAAGAAACCCTTTTTGAGAACTCAGAGTGAGTAAATTGGCCATTTTCATGCACTTTTAACCATTCCATAAATCTTGTGTTTTGGGCCCCTGGAAGCATGAAAATCACTTTAAACATGCTAATTTTAGCTCTAACACTGATGATCCACCTACAAATGTGAACTGACGTTCAAAAATAAAACATTTGAAAACTGACCATTTTCCACATTTCTGAAGCATGACGTAATGGGGGGGTGTTATCTCTTTTGTCGAAAATCAGCCGTTTTTGCTCGAACATTAAATGCCTCCAAATGGTATTTAATTAACTTCCCAAGCCACTGGAAGCATGAAAATCACTTTAAACATGCTAATTTTAGCTCTAACACTGATGATCCACCTACAAATGTGAACTGACGTTCAAAAATAAAACATTTGAAAACGGACCATTTTCCACATTTCTGAAGCATGACGTAATGGGGGGGTGTTATCTCTTTTGTCGAAAATCAGCCGTTTTTGCTCGAACATTAAATGCCTCCAAATGGTATTTATTTCACTTCCCGGGGTGAAGAAACCCTTTTTGAGAACTCAGAGTGAGTAAATTGGCCATTTTCATGCACTTTTAACCATTCCATAAATCTTGTGTTTTGGGCCCCTGGAAGCATGAAAATCACTTTAAACATGCTAATTTTAGCTCTAACACTGATGATCCACCTACAAATGTGAACTGACGTTCAAAAATAAAACATTTGAAAACGGACCATTTTCCACATTTCTGAAGCATGACGTAATGGGGGGGTGTTATCTCTTTTGTCGAAAATCAGCCGTTTTTGCTCGAACATTAAATGCCTCCAAATGGTATTTAATTAACTTCCCGAGCCCCTGGAAGCATGAAAATCACTTTAAACATGCTAATTTTAGCTCTAACACTGATGATCCACCTACAAATGTGAACTGACGTTCAAAAATAAAACATTTGAAAACGGACCATTTTCCACATTTCTGAAGCATGACGTAATGGGGGGGTGTTATCTCTTTTGTCGAAAATCAGCCGTTTTTGCTCGAACATTAAATGCCTCCAAATGGTATTTAATTAACTTCCCGGGGTGAAGAATCCCTTTTTGAGAACTCAGAGTGAGTAAATTGGCCATTTTCATGCACTTTTAACCATTCCATAAATCTTGTGTTTTGGGCCCCTGGAAGCATGAAAATCACTTTAAACATGCTAATTTTAGCTCTAACACTGATGATCCACCTACAAATGTGAACTGACGTTCAAAAATAAAACATTTGAAAACGGACCATTTTCCACATTTCTGAAGCATGACGTAATGGGGGGGTGTTATCTCTTTTGTCGAAAATCAGCCATTTTTGCTCGAACATTAAATGCCTCCAAATGGTATTTAATTAACTTCCCGAGCCCCTGGAAGCATGAAAATCACTTTAAACATGCTAATTTTAGCTCTAACACTGATGATCCACCTACAAATGTGAACTGACGCTCAAAAATAAAACATTTGAAAACGGACCATTTTCCACATTTCTGAAGCATGACGTAATGGGGGGGTGTTATCTCTTTTGTCGAAAATCAGCCGTTTTTGCTCGAACATTAAATGCCTCCAAATGGTATTTAATTAACTTCCCGAGCCCCTGGAAGCATGAAAATCACTTTAAACATGCTAATTTTAGCTCTAACACTGATGATCCACCTACAAATGTGAACTGACGCTCAAAAATAAAACATTTGAAAACGGACCATTTTCCACATTTCTGAAGCATGACGTAATGGGGGGGTGTTATCTCTTTTGTCGAAAATCAGCCGTTTTTGCTCGAACATTAAATGCCTCCAAATGGTATTTAATTAACTTCCCGAGCCCCTGGAAGCATGAAAATCACTTTAAACATGCTAATTTTAGCTCTAACACTGATGATCCACCTACAAATGTGAACTGACGTTCAAAAATAAAACATTTGAAAACGGACCATTTTCCACATTTCTGAAGCATGACGTAATGGGGGGGGTGTTATCTCTTTTGTCGAAAATCAGCCGTTTTTGCTCGAACATTAAATGCCTCCAAATGGTATTTAATTAACTTCCCGAGCCCCTGGAAGCATGAAAATCACTTTAAACATGCTAATTTTAGCTCTAACACTGATGATCCACCTACAAATGTGAACTGACGTTCAAAAATAAAACATTTGAAAACGGACCATTTTCCACATTTCTGAAGCATGACGTAATGGGGGGGTGTTATCTCTTTTGTCGAAAATCAGCCGTTTTTGCTCGAACATTAAATGCCTCCAAATGGTATTTAATTAACTTCCCGGGGTGAAGAAACCCTTTTTGAGAACTCAGAGTGAGTAAATTGGCCATTTTCATGCACTTTTAACCATTCCATAAATCTTGTGTTTTGGGCCCCTGGAAGCATGAAAATCACTTTAAACATGCTAATTTTAGCTCTAACACTGATGATCCACCTACAAATGTGAACTGACGTTCAAAAATAAAACATTTGAAAACGGACCATTTTCCACATTTCTGAAGCATGACGTAATGGGGGGGTGTTATCTCTTTTGTCGAAAATCAGCCGTTTTTGCTCGAACATTAAATGCCTCCAAATGGTATTTATTTCACTTCCCGAGCCCCTGGAAGCATGAAAATCACTTTAAACATGCTAATTTTAGCTCTAACACTGATGATCCACCTACAAATGTGAACTGACGTTCAAAAATAAAACATTTGAAAACGGACCATTTTCCACATTTCTGAAGCATGACGTAATGGGGGGGGTGTTATCTCTTTTGTCGAAAATCAGCCGTTTTTGCTCGAACATTAAATGCCTCCAAATGGTATTTAATTAACTTCCCGAGCCCCTGGAAGCATGAAAATCACTTTAAACATGCTAATTTTAGCTCTAACACTGATGATCCACCTACAAATGTGAACTGACGTTCAAAAATAAAAC